>NC_058130.1:359364176-359391747 GCF_016433145.1 Gracilinanus agilis | reverse complement strand
ATATATATATATATATATATATATATATACTTGTGTAAATGGAATTAGCTCACACTCATTCATTCTTTAGACTTTAGCCACCAGGAATAATGTCACCCCACCCAACTTAGAATTAAGTGGGGAGGGGATGGTCTGTGACCCACACGTGATAGTAAGTGACAAATCAAAAACAAGTGACTTCCCCCTGGGCAGTCCAAAACAGTGTTGAGGCTGCCATTTGTCCACGTGAAACTGGAGGTGAACACAGGCAGTGACGAAAGCTGCTATCTTTTAAATATGATGGTAACTTCCTGTGCAGGGCTTTTGGCGCTTCGAACTTGGTACTGAAGGAGCTGGGGTGAGACCTCAGACTGCTTCCCCTTGAATTGTCATGTGGGTAAGTTAGGCTGACTCTCTTTCTCTTCCCTTGGTGTTTCTGGAGGCTCTAGCCTCAAGGAGGCCTCTCTTCTTAGAGGAGGCCTTGTGGCTAGAAGCCTTGTTAAACTAACCTCTACATCCTCATCTGGGCCAGACCACTGGAGAGTGTGGTAGCCTTGTGTTTGATTCCTCTGAACTAGATGAGCTCTGAGATCATTTCCAGCTCTAAGTTGATGATCCTATGATTTGGGATCTTTTTTTCCCTTGTTTATTTTTATTTTATTTAATGGATATTTATATGGCTTAGACCCAAGGCCCCCAGTGATTCTGATTGCCATCTCCTCTTTGTTCCCCAACTTGACTCTTACCTGTCTTATTGACAGTTCTCCAGTTTTCCTTCTTAAATTATGCTACTTGGAACTAAACATGTTGTTTCAGATGTTCAGTCTGACCAGCCTAGTAGACACAGAGTCTATCACCTCCTTCCAGAAAGCTGAGAGTCTCTAAATCCAGCCCAAGTTCCATCATTGACTGTTGCTGTATTATCCTGACAGTCCAGAGTTCATTCATCAATTCATGTATAATAGGTAACTGCTCTGGGCATAGCACTGTGTTCCCCTTATGGGGAGAGGGAGAAATGTCACACTTGACACTTTCTGTCTTAAGTTGCTTACCATTTTGCTTAGATAAGATAGATATCCAAGTAAACAGTTAAATGATTCATACAAAGTTAGCTATGAATAAGTGCCAAATAGCTGTAGATAGCCAGTGCTGTAGAAACTCAGAAGAGTGAAAGATCACTGTGAATTGGAATGGTAGGGGGAAGCTATGCTTTCCTTGTTTTAAAAATCATCTGCTTTGCTGCATCTGTGTTACTGGGGCCAAATCATACTATCCAAGTGTTTCATATAACAACATCCTATAGGAAGGACCAACAGGCTGAAGATCCCTTTATTTCCAGCCAGTTGACTGCTCACAAATGGATTTTTGCAACACTACATCTAATTCAACCTCTTGATATAAACACAGCTGGAGCCATGATTTAAGTTCTTCTGTCACTGCCCCTATAAGCCTCTGGATCTCTCCAGTGACATTTTATGGGTCGTTTTCTACGTGAATCATAAGCAAATGAGCCTAGATTATTTTTAGCCATAGAACTTTAATTTTTTTTAACAAATTGGACAAAACCCCAAAAGAGCAATGATAAAAATCATTAAGGGGGTGGAAACATTGTTTTTCATAGGAAACATTAGAAGGATCACATTTGGAATGTTTGAGCAGAGAAATTTAGCAACAGTTGACTGTGAAGAATAAGAAAGTGGAGCAAATTTTGTAAACACATAGGATGTTAAAGCCGGTTAGTACCATAAAGAACATATAGCCCAACCCATAAATATATGAGAGAGAGAGAGAGAAGATTGAACCCCAAAGAAGTAAAATGATTTGTCCAGTGTCACACAATCATTAAGTAACAGAAGCTAAAAAACTAACCAAACCTTCCCACTCCAAGCCCAGTGTTTTTTTTCTATAAGCTGGCATCACCATCTTTAATGTGGCAAAGGTGGGACTATTCCCCTTTGCCTAGTACATACAACTTAAAGACTCCTGAGTCTGGCAATGGAGGCTCTTCATAATATAGTTCCAACCGATCTATTCATCTTTACTCAAAATATTCTGTTCCAGCCAAACTTAATTACTCACTGTCTGCTATTCTCAGCCCATACTCTCCTAGCTTCAAGTTTCTGCTCATACCATTATCCATGCCTAGACTGACACCTACTCCTGCCCCATTTCTACCTGTTGAAGTTCCTCTCTTCAAGATCCAACTGAAATGCCACCTCTTCCATGAAGCCTTCCTTGCTCTGATACCCTCAGGCACATATGACATTAGACAATAGCTATGTGGCCTTGGGCAAGTCACTTAACATCTGTAAGATGAATTGGAAAAGAAAAGGGCAAACTACTACAGTCTTTTTGCCAAGAAAATCCCAAATGAGGTCATGAAGAATTAGATTCAACCAAAACAACTGAACAAAACAATTCTCAAATTTCTCCCAGCACTTTGCCTAACTCTTCTTTATCTCTTTTACTTTTGTCTAATACCAGGCTTTCTTGTAACCTTGTTGTATCCCTCCCTCATGAGATGGTAACATTTTAGAGTTCAGGATCTCTGTCACTTTTCATGTTTATATGCCTGGTGGCACATAGCATGGCACTGTACCCAAAGCTGGTACCTGATGAAGTGTGTATTTTTTGTTCAATAAAAAATATTTTTAATAGAAGAGAGCAGAAAAGGTAGTTGAAAAAGGCCAGTGGATAACTTCTCATCCTGATTGACTCCCATTTCATATTTAATCTGAGAGAGTAAGCCAACATGCTTTACTGAAAGGCTAGGACAACACCATGTGATGAGAGGCAGCATACCACTACAGTAGATAGGATTTTGGACTTAGAATCAAGAAGTCATGAAGAATTGGGTTCATATTCCTACTCCAGAACCTTGAGAGGTATGGGACACCCCAGGCAAATCAATGAATCTTTCTGGATCTCAGGTTCCTTTTCTATAAAATGAAGATATTGGACTTGACCTCAAAAGTCTCTTCTCCTTCTAAATCTATAATCTGTGATCAAACAAGAAGGGAAAACACTATGCAGCTTCAAAAATGGACCACTCAACAAATGCAAAACAGATGATGGCATCTTATATTTGTAGATAGTTTTTCTTTCTGTATATGGTCCCTATCCCTCTCCTCTCCTCTTTGTTATTTTTCATTGAGAAAGAATGAAAGGAAATGATGATGTAGTTCTTTTTGACTGGAAGGCAATTTGTTTTCAAGTAAATTATGACTTTTTTTTTTTGCTTTTTGTTTGTTGGTAGTTTTGATTTTATTCGGTTAATTCTTCCATTAGATGAGTAGAATATAGATCTGTGCTTTCATCTTTAATAAGTCTAGTTAACTGCTGGTAGGGAAACTCCTCCCTCTACCTATGCAAGTCAGTGACTTATCTATAATTTAATAGTATGATAGTTGCCTATAATGCCGTGATAAAATGATTTCCTTCTAGTTACACAGGTAGTACAGTGTCAGAGTCATGGGTTCTGCGGCACCACAATTTTTACTTAAAGTTGCAGAAAATCAGTATATTGACATTCTGAGACAAAGACTCAGCGTTTGATGAAAAGATAATAAATTGTGTACAAGGAGCAACCCTTGGGTTTAAGAACTACAAGCTATGTCACCCTGGACAAGTCACTTAACCTCTCAGTCTCAGTTTCCTAACTGTAAATGGAGATAATAACACCTTCCTACCAGGGTCATTGTGAGGGTAAAATGAGATAATTGTACATAAAGAACTTTGCAATCCTAAAAATTCTGTGTAAATGATAATGTAAATTGAAATATACCATTCTTCACTTTATTTTCTCCATTAATTTTTCTCTAGTGTAACCAATATGTGTCTTGTTTCACAACATGACAAACAAGAAAATATGTATTATGTGATAATATATGTACAACTTATATTTTATTACCTGCCTTCTTGGGGAGGGGTGTGAGGGAAAAGAAAAACTAATAAGACATGGATTCTTGAACATAGCTAAGGTGAGAATTTGTTTCTTTTGGACAAGCATATTTTTATAATTTATTGCATATTTATAGCAAATCATATTATATTATTGCTATATCATATTATATTTTATTATATTATGTGAAAAAGTAAATGACAACTCAGAAAAATCAACTATAATTGATTTAGTTGAACTATAGAGTCAAACTTTTTTAAAGATTTTTTAAAATACTTTGTATACATAGATGTACATAAAGAATGGCACAGATGTGCTAGCACATGGGAGATGGGGGAGAGAAAAAAACAATCCCATGATCCATTCCCTTTAAACACAATGTGAGTGTTATGACTGATTGTCATGTGCCACAATTCCTTTAACATTTGATATTTAAGCCAACATGAAAGCCACTGTTTCATGTCTCTCTGTGTCTCAGATATGGTTGAAGATATAGAATATTATTCATTTGAAATCACTGAAGATTATGTCACCTTTTTTCTCACAATTAATTCCTTACTCAAATACTTCATTGTAGCCTTTCATCTCCATTTTTAAAATCTAAATTTGTTTGCTTCTTCCTTTCATCCTTGTATTTGTTTTTGTTGTTGTTTTTGACTATTTGAGGATAATTTTTTAAGACTGAAGGGAGCAGATTAAAATGAGGTCATTTGAGCTGTCTGTCATTCAGCTGCAGATTGTTTGGGTCTAAAGGGAAGCAAAAACATGAGGATATATAAATAGAGGTGTGGAACACAAGTTTCACAGAAATGTATTCTCTCGCTGTAGAAAGATGAGCTCACATTTAAAATTCAGGGCTCACAATTGGTTGCTTTATTGAAAAGTAGGTTGCTAGTTAGAACTGGTTAATTTTAAGGACAACTTGAGTAATTTCGGTCACAAGGTCACTGACCTAGGCAACTCCAGAACTTTAGTCTTTGGTAGAAGTTAAACTAAGGCTACCTAGATATTTACCTATATCTTAAGACAGAGCTGGACATACATAACTTGGAATTTGTGCATCTGGTACAAAATCAGTGAGGAGGTAGTAAAATGGTTAACATACATCTTCAGGACTAAATCCAGGAATGATGTAGCTTTTCCCCCAGAACATCCATTCCTTCCTTTTCTAAAGGTTGGAAAGGAAGGGATGGGACCTGGAAAAATGGGTAATAGAACCTAGAGGTGATTATACTCTGATTATGCCAACGACAGACTGAGGACTACAAGATGTGGCTCAGACTTGATGGTCATCTCATAGAGTAATGTGTCCTCCCCCAGATGTCTGCACTCTGGGGCAGGGTGCCATTTGCACTCTATTAGTTATATTTCTGTCTTAAGGATTAAATTATGAAATGCTGCCAAGATTAGATTAGATGAAGAAGAACTTATTCAGATGACGAAAGAAAGATTTTTCAGACTCCAAATTCAGTGGCTTTGGATAGTCTTAACTGGGTTTGAGTATCACTATTAAGTAGAGTATTAGGCATTATTAAACAGCTTAGATTAATCCCACTATCATAAGCCTGGTCTGAAGGTAAAGAAGTTTTTATATCTGTGATTCATAGAATCTCATGGGTTTTTTAAAACTTTTACCAATAAAATTTTATAAGGGAAAAGGTAAAAGAAATCACCCCTACATCCTCTATCTGAATTATCTTTCCCTTTGGTTTTTTTTTTCCACAAGGAAAAGAAGTCTAATACAGATTAAGACTTCATAAATTTAAAGTTCAATTACTCTTTTTCTTCCTTTATTTTTAAATGAAATTACTTGTTTTTAAAAACATTTCCCTTCTGTCTTGGAATCGATATTGTGTATTGGTTCCAAAGCAGAAGAGAAATAAGGCCTAGGCAGTGGGGGGAGGGGAGAGGGTTGAATGATTTATCCAGAGTCACATAGCTGGGAAGTGTCTAAGACCATATTTGAATTTAGGACCTCCCATCTCTAAGCCTGGTTCTCAATCCACTGAGCCACTTAACTACCCCTAAAATGCAATTACTCTTAAGTCAAATTTTTAGTGGATTGGATAATATATTATGGATATAATCTCATTTATGTCCAAGATGGGGCTCTATATTACTCTGAATATTGTAGACCTAAAATTTTCCACAACACCAGTGACCCCTTCCTGACTATAATCCAAAATCAGGCAAATGAAGCATCCTGGATTGTGGACAGAAGATTATTCAAGGCACCTTTGAAGATACTGTTAAGATAAAACACTGATGTCCCTGCCTGGAGTGTGCATTCTAATTAGGGATACGACACAGAGAACTGGAATATATACTATCATAGAAAAAATGCATGGACATGACTGAGGGACAAGGATAAATGTCAATATTCTTCTTATGCAAATCATAGCAACCACAGGGAACATTAAATTAGTAGTAGAAAATGGCAGTATATTACCATCAACTGTCATTCCTTGTATTGGAGCAGTGTGAAGCCTTGGAAGTCATCCCTTTGATCAACAAATCAATCCACTTCGCAACTAACAAATCTGATGCTTATTAGCATTTTAACATAGCACCAATCACTTTCTAGTTCAGGCTGTGAGTTGTCTTTACAGCTTTTTTGAAGATAAAGGGTTCTATTTTGTCCTCCTCAGGTCCACAGAAAGAGAAAAGAGGAGGAAACACCCATCCTAGGCTCCCCATTAGTAGTCTGCATGTGCCAAATCACTGAATAAGGAAGGTGTTAAGTGGTTGGTGGATGCACAAGAGCAGGGAACATCCTGTTGCCATTCTTTTTCATGGTATAGTGGAAAGAGCATTGGACCCAGAGATTTCTGAGTCATTTCTGAGCTGCTTTACTGCAAGTGCTTCATTTAATTGTGCTGCCTCAGTTATCTTGTCTATTAAATGGAGACACCATGCTTATGCTAGTTCCCTCACAGGGTTGCTTAAGAAAAACACCTTGTGGACTTTACACTTAGAGTGTTTTCCTTCTAATTTTGTGGAAGTCATAAGGTGACATCAAGTCCAAGGAAATTTAGCTTATCCTGAAAATGTGTGCATTTGTTATGTGTATGTTTGTATATGTGGTTTCATTTTAACATATAGATACTTTGAAAATAAATTCAAATGATTAGAGAAGAATGGCAAAATCATGGCTTTAAGAACCTATGTTTATAATGCATGTTTTGAAAGGAGAGAATTGGGAATACCTGATAAAAGTCACAAAGAGAAATATTTTGACTCAATATGAAGAATAACTTTCCAATAATCAGTGGCCCTAAAATAAAATTTACTATTCAATAAGAGAGTTCCCCATCATCAGAGTTATCCAAACATTCCAGTTCTTGGGAATGTTGTAGAAGGTATTTATCCACTCAGCAGGCAGTTACAGTAGATAACATCTAAGGGTCCCTTCCAATTTCATGGGTGGGGAGGGGGCCTCTATAATCACATGACTTTAAAGTATAACTGAGCAGTTGTGGAGCTCTGTTCAATAACTAAAAGTCAATGTCCCTAATCCTAAAGTCAATAACTTGACAAGAATGCAACACTTAGAATAGAAGTCTTTGACTACCATGCCTCACTCCTGAGGCCCCTTCCTACATTTAAAAGCCAGTGCAGTTTTTTCTGAGCCCTATATGCACAAGTCAATGGAATTCACTTAAAGCTAAAGGAAGAAAGGTTTGTCAAAGCCCTGGGTCATCCCTGGTTCTAAGAATGGCTTCTTTGCCCCATTTTTTTGTCAGTGCATAAAATTCCATGACTATGCTCATAGCTTTATACAAACCATCTGAGCCATCATTTGACAGGCTGCCAGCCCCACCAGCAGAAGGTGTCATGGAGCTCTCTTTGATGGCCACTCTTCTCTTTACTTAGATGAACTTCAGTGAGGCTCTCAGTTCTCTGCCTAATTGGCTCTAGATGGTGCTAGTGACTAGAGGTTGCCATGGCAACACAATCATCCAGTGTAGGAGGACAGCTTTGCCCATGACTGAACGGATCCTATGAGCAGAAGGTCACAGGTCCCCATGGTACACCGCTCTTCTGCTTCCTGTCAAGCTATCAGCCTATCTTGCCATTGGCTTATCACCCTCACACTCCTTTTATCATATCTGTGTGAAACATTAGGAAGATGCTATATTTAAAATCAATTCTTATGAGTCACCTGTTCTTTCTCTGCACACTCCCTGAATACTATATATACATAAAATAGAGCCCTGGGGGGAAAATACAAAAATGCTGAATAGTTTCCCTAGGTGATATCCCTTCCAATCATTTGAAAATGGCAGCCCAATCGTGGAATGGTTTTTTTTTTCTTTTTTTGTACAACAGCATCCTACCCCCTGTTTTCTCTTGCCACTCTTATTATTTTGTGATGTTTTTGTCAGTTTGTAGTAACCACAAGTGAAAAGATGGTGAATTGTCTGGGAAAGAATAATATCTAGTTTTCATAGGATCATAGATTTAGAGTTTTAGAGTTTGCAAGGCCATTGATACAAGTAATCTTATTTGACCATCATAACTACCTCACAAAGTAAATTTTGTTGCCTCTGTAGCTAATGTAAGTTCTGAGGATCTTTACTCCAATTCCCATTCTCATAGACATATCTTGGCTCCCAAAGAAAGGCTGTATTTCCCTTTCAGAGTTTTTATGGTATCCCTGAGAAATTGGAGGTGTTTCTAATGACATTGGCTTGAATTTACATTGCTGTACTTCTCCCCAAGATCATATGTAGAGAATAATTTTAATAAGTGAGACTTACATAGCATTTAGAAAGGGATATTTGTCTAACCCCCTGAATTTTCCTCCTTCCCCTCTGTTGATTATCTACAATTTATCCTACATATAATTTATTTGTACATTTGCACCTTTAAAATTACAGTGTCTTCTAGCCAGAGAAGAGAATGGAGAAAATAAAAAGGAAACCCAACACCAGAACTGGGACTTCTTTTCCCTCCATACAGTTTTTTTTCAGCTTTATTAGGAAGTTATATTTGTTACAATTTATGGAATGATTCAGTTGTAACTAAGTGAATAATTTATAGACAACCTCTTGGAATATGGACAATGCTTTTTAAGGCTAATTGAACCTGATTCTTTTGCAATTAACTCCTGTACTTTTTACATTTAGTATAAGGTCTGTGACTGATTTTAAATAAGGGTTGTTGTTGTTTATCCTTTGTTTTCAGAGAGGAATGACATTAAAGGGTGATGTCTTGACTTGCATATGAACTGGGTGTAAGTGAGGCAGAGTCCCATAATGTCATCAGCTTCACTCTCTATTCCAGAATCATCAAAGTCCAGTGATATAACAAAAGTCAAGGTAAGTGGTGATGGCCCAGGATCTAGTGGATGACCTTTGCCATCTGCAATATATAACCAAACTCTAAGTACTCCTGCTTCAGCCTCCTTTATGACTATTGGAACAAATCATGCTTGGGACAAATATTCCCCCTAATTCAGTGATCATTTTGAGGCCTGTCATCTGTCAAGATGGTTTTTACCAAACAACTGCTTAAACATATGGGTTGAGGCAGACATGATTGAGGATTAGGACTTGAAATGACCACCCCAGGGCAACTATCAATAATATGGAAATAAGTCTTGATTGATGCCACATATTAAAACCAGCGGAAATTCGCATTGGTTATAGGGAGGGGAGGAGGGGTGAAGGGGAAAGTAAAAACATGAGTTATTTAACCATAGAAAATTTTTCTAAAAAAAAATATTTTTAAAAAGAGGGTTTTACCAGAATGTGGCTGTTGTGCATGCCACAGCTTCTTGGAGCCACAGATGGGAGGTGAGTGACAGGTTGACATCAAAAATGAATGAGCAGCCCTGAAAAGGACTAGGCAATCCTAACAGAGGTTCTAGTCCTCCCTAAACACTCCCAAGTGGGATTACCGTGATTTGATAATGAATCATCCTACCCGTCTATTCTAAAATGAACAAACAAAAGTTGTGAGGCTAAATTACTTGTTCAGGGTCATACAATAAGTCTCCAAGAATTGATCAGTTATTAATCTTTGTCAGACACTGAACCAGACTCTGAGGATATACAAAGACAAAAATCTCTGCCCTCAGACTAGCAGATATACACAGGTAGAATCATAAAGTCATATTTAGGTCTAGGATATACTTGAAGATTCTCACCTCATTTTACAATTGAGAAAACTGAGGCACAGAGAAGTCATAGGCTATAATTGTGTTGAGAAGGCAGTGTGATATAATTAATGATGATGATGATGATGATCATAGCTATCATTTAAAGTTTCCTAAGCATTTTAAAAATATTATCTCTTTTGATCCTTATAACAATTTTTGTGAGATGAATGATATTATTACCACCATTTTGTAGCTGAGGAAACTGAGCAAGACAGAAATTAAGTGATTTGCTTAGGGCCACATAGTAAGTGTTTAAAGTATTATTTGAATCCTGGTTTTCCTGATTATAGGCCCAGTGGGCTAACAATTTCATCATACTATTAAAAAAAACTAAAATGGCAATATATGAAAAGCAATAATTTTTCCCTAAATTTATGTTTCACATTATACTACCACTTTTGATATTTAATGAGAATCATTCAGTTGGCATAAATCAACCTCCAGTCTTAATATGATACATTCTAAAACGTTCTTCATATTCTTGAGAATCTTAGAGAATGAGAACTATGAGAATGTCAGAATGGATATCCTCTCAATTATCTAATCTATTTTTATGACTCTAACTGACAAACCTCAGTTTGGTTGGTATTACTTATAGCCAGAAATCACTAAACAAGTACCTGTAAGATCTGGCTGTGTTTATTACCTTGTCTTTGTCAAGAAAGCTTCATTGTCCCTCAAACCAAATATGTAATCAATTGCCAAATCTTCCCATTTCTACATTTATATCTTTCACATCTCAATGATCCTAAGCTACTCAATACTATAAAAGACTTATCTCTTTAATGTCAGTATTTTCCCAATGATTTCATATGGCTTCAGATCATGGAACACTGTGATTTCTGAAGAATTTCAGGTGACTCCAAAAGAATGGAAATATATATAATGAAGGTATAACAATGGCTCATGGACCAGTAGTAACAAAAAAAAGATCATCATCAATTTCTCTCTCTCTGTGTCTGTCTCTGTCTCCATCTCTGTTTCTGTTTCTATCTCTCTCTCTATAGAGAGAGAGAGACAGAGAGAGAGAGAGATATGTCTGTCTTTATGTCTATCTTTCTGCCTGTCTATCTATCTGTCTGTTTATCTGTCTATCTGTCTATGGCATCTAGGGAATCATGTGGATTTGAACATCTGCAAATTTGACACCTCTGCATTAAAGTATTGGTTTTCACTCTAGTGACAGAGGCCATTTACTATTTAGAAGAAGAATGGTATACCCAAACAGTAGCCTAAAAACAGTTTGTTTCTAAACTGTCACTTGAGTGACTTTTCTAAGTTTCTAAACTAGCCACCTCTCAGGAGGAAAGGTCAGATCTGTGGGGAAAATATAGGGAGCTTGGGCTAAAAGTAGATTATAAGATCCAAATGTAAACATTCTAAGTGAATTCCATTTGCTGGTTATAGAAAGTTATAGGGCATGACAGGGTCATAGAAACACAGGTTTAGACCTGGAAGAGACCATGGAAGCCAACTAGTCCAAACTCCTCATTTTACAAATAAGGCCCAAAAAAGGTTAATTGTCTTGTCCAAGGTAATTAGTAACAGGAATAGGATCTTAACCTAGATTCTCTGACTCCGAAATCTATCCTCTTTCCAATGTATTATTCTTCAGTTTTGAGGAAATGTCACAAACTAAGTTTAATAGGATATAATAGATCACATAGTAAAAAAAAAAAAGATTAAGATCTTATGGGATCATCAGACTCTTTTTTCACATGTAACCAAATATGGCTCTGTACCTGAAGTCTATTGTGAGATGAGTAACAGATGCTTAAAACACATCTTTGAGATGAAAAATAAGACATGGTGTTAGAGTGCTCCTAATTTTGTCTGTGCTGTTTGATCTTGGATATATACTTTTTACATTGTTATTTAATAATGGACTCAGAAAGGTAGCTGAAGAACACTCTCAAACTCCTCTTATTTTACTTTGCTTTTCTGTCTCAACAAGAGCACCATCACCTTTCCCTCAATTCATGCCTAGAACACCAATTCCTAATACCCTACACTCTGTGCTAAATTTGGAGCATTGTAACAAAAGCCCAGACAATAGCATTGGAATAGATGTCCCCTATCTACCGTTAGGCCATGCCAACCTTCTTCAGAAGAAAAGCTAAAACTTCCAGGTTCATATGAATGTATTATGTAGGCTGACAATGGCCAGAATGTTTAAAAAAGAACAATAATATTATATTTTGGTCACTGCTGTCTTCTATATAAAGTTCTCAATGTGTTTTGCAAATGCCAGCCATTTTATCACCTTGTTTCCATCCACTTCACATCCTGGACATGTTGGTACTCTGACTTCAAAGAGAATTTGACTTATGAAACTGAAAACTTAAGCCTATAAAAGCTAGAGTTTTGTTCTACTCAGTTAATATAGTCAGTTAATTACTTTTGTAAGCGTTAAAAATTTAGGTTTTATGCTAAACATGAGAATTATAAAAGTAATATTGGGATTACTGAATTTAAAATATTATAGCTTTAGTCAAAATGACTTTTAGCAGCTTTATTTACAGAGGTGGAAAGTAAAAGTAGAAAAATGTGAGACAGATTTTAACAAGCCTACCAGCCCTTCTCTGGTGAAGTGAGGCTCAGCCCCACAGGGGCTTCCCCACCTTCCTTGTCCCCATGTGGATTTCCTAATAAACCTCATCCAGAAGTCCCGGGTTCCACCAACATAGCCTCCTCCAAAACCAAGGCAGGAATCTCAGTCACTCACCCAGCAAGCCGGCACAGGATCCAAGAAAAAGGTCTCCTTCAAACCAGGAAAGGAATCTTTGGAACCAATCTCTCCAGAAGCCAAGAAAGGAATGCATGCTAGACCATGTTGGTCTCTTTTTATACCCATTTTTTCACGTCACTTCCTGTCACTCCTCCTTCACAGAAACCAATGAGAGTCTTTCAATTTGCCTAGCACTGCCCAAAGGGGAAGGCAGTGGCCTTTGGAGTTGTCCCTTACTCTAGGAAGTGACATGTGAACTCTCATACTTAATAGTAAGTAAGAGTATTTTAAGCTCTTGTTTTTATTAGCTAATAGATAAGGGGAGAGTTAATTCTATCTTCACACTTTGAAGATCTGTTCTTCCCTCCCTATTCCTAGTTCACCAATTTATAAGCCAGAGGATAACACTTTAAATGAATCTTTAGCAGAACCGAGAACAATTTCTGATTGCTAGTCTGTGCTATATATTATCAGGAAGCATCCCTCTTTGTGTCATCAGTCCCTCACCTGAGTTCTTTTAGCTAAGAACCTTGGTCTCTCCCTGAATAATGTCTTGGAGGAATCACAGAGAGCTCCTCATATCAAATAGCAAATGGAAGCATGGACATTTTCAACTAACATCTTACATATCCAGTGGCCTTCCTCAAGCCCTAAGGAAAGAGAAACTGTAAAGATCAGCTTTTAAAAGTCATCCCATCATTGGGCCTCCAAAGAGCAAAATTTAGCTCATGTTAATTATTAAGTTGTTTGAGAAGTTCATATACCAGAAAAACTGATAATAAAACCTTGCAGAGAAGCACCAAAGTCTGGGCATACTTCATTATGCTGGCAGCAGATACAAAGCTCAGCCCAGCCCATCCAATCAAAGTGCTCTCACTTGAGGGGCAGCAATGCAGTGTCAACAGGTTGCTGGTAAATTCTTTGATCTAATGAACGTGAACAACAACAGGGGCAGGCCTGAAATCACAGGAGTGTTTGCTTTTTCTTCCATTCTTCCTTTAAATTCATTATTCATTTGAATAACTAGGTCAATACATTAGGCCCATGGCTTTTTACTGATCTGGTGTGTGTGTTTTTATCATTAACCTTTAGTCCTAATATCTAGCTGCAAATGCATGCTCTGCAGTGATTCAGTAAACAAAACACCATGGCTCTTGTAAAGAACGCAAAATGGGTTAATACCAGTGTTTTTACTTCTGCAAAATCAAGCAATAAAGGTGACAATTATCTTCAGATTAAATGTTGAATATTAAACTAATGGTATCAAGCTTGTAAATGGAAACCTAGAGATATTTTGCTAAGCTTGCCCCTATGTGTTCATTAGAATTAGACCGTGATAGAGAGGAATTCCTTGATATAAAGGGTATTTTTTAAATCAGTGCAATTTTAAGCCATTAAAAACATAAAACTGCCTTAAGACTTCTGGAACACTGTTTTATAAAGCACAGTTGTGGTTCATAATCCCCCTGCCCTTTATACCACATCACTTATGGCTAACATACTATTCACATGCAAAGATGAGCAATGACTAATGTACCACCAATAGGGCATAAACTTTGAATTGTTTTTTTTTTAAATAGTGGTCAGGAGGTATAAGCTGAACCATCCAGGATCCCTTACCCAGTGTTTCTCACAGCCAATAATATACTCATGAGAGTTGGCAGCACCTGGGCCAGCTGTGGAGCAAAATTTGTCTCTGAAGTATTGAATCTATAACTTTGGCTTTATCAGCATTAACTAATTTAAGCACTCCAGACCCTAAAAGCTCAGGTCTATGTCATCTCCTTATTCAATAAATTCCAGTGGCTCCCTATTACCTCCAGGATCAAATGTAAATCATCTGTTTGGCTTTTAAAGCTTTTCAAAACCTGACCCTATCCTATGATTTCAGTCTTTTATTTCTTTCCAGGTATTCTTCAGCCCAGTAACATTGTCTTCCTTGACAGTCCTCATAAAAAAATTCCATCTACCAACTCTGTGAATTTTCAGTGGTTGTACCCATATCTAGATTTTTCCTTTCCCTTTACTCAGTTTCCTGTGTTTCTTAGCTTCCTTCATATGTCAGTTAAAATTCTACCTTCTTCCAGAAACCTTTCGTAGACCTCCTTAACGCTAGTGCTTTCCTTCCAAGATAACCTTCAATTTTATCTACCTTTCTATCTATATATCCATATACATTAATATAACGATTATATGTGTGTATATATGTATATATAACTACATATATATACATACACATATACCACATATATTTTATAACTAGATAGCTAGATGGAAGGGAAACATGCTCCCTTCCCTCCTCTGACACTGCCACTATCTTGGTGTAGATAACTGGTACTGGAGTCAGGAAGTTGTTTTTCATTTGTTTCAATAATGTCTGCTTCTTAGCGATTCCATTTTTTTTTTTTTTGGCAAAGATACTGGAGCTGCTTGCCATTGTCTTCTCCAGCTCATTTTACAGTTGAAAAACTGAGGCAAGCAGGGACTTTCACCTATTTTGTCTGAAGTTGAATTTGGACTTGGGTATTCTTGACTGTATGGTCAAATCTGAGTTCAAATTTGGCCTCAGATACTTATTAACTGTGTGACCTTGGGCAAGTCACTTAACCTCTGTCTGTCTTAATCAACTGAAGAAGAAAATGACAATCCCATCTAGTATCTTTGCCAAGAAAATCCAATGGACAGCATTGGCATGCTGTGGTCAACAAGGACACAAAGAGTTGGACATGACCGAATGACTGAACAACATATGGCAATGTGACTAAGACATACATATCTGTGGCATAAATACCTTGGACTTTTCTTAATCCACCTCCTTCCTGACCTCTCTGCAGTCTCTTATACTATTGATCCCCCACTTAATACTCTCTTCTCTTTATTTTTTGTGTGTGTGTGTGTATGTGTGTGACATTTATGTCCCCTGGTTCTCTTCATACCTGTCTAATTGCTCCTTCCCAGCCTTCTTTGCTGGGAAATTAATCAGTTCACTTCCACTAATCATGATGTCCCTAAGGCTCCATCATCCTCTCTTTATCAACATGATTTCACTTAGTAATAATCTTCAGAGCTACCATAGATTCAACCATCATCTCTATGCAGGTGATTTTTAAAGTCTTTGTCCACCCCTAGCTTCTCTCCTTGTGCATTATCAACAGTGTCTTAGATATCTCGAATTAGATGTCCCATAGACATCTTAAACTTAACATGTCCAAAAATAAACTCATTTTCTTTCTCCCCAAACTCTCCCTTCTTTCCTTTATACTACTGAGTACCACCATCTTCCCATTCACATAGAATCCCAACCTAGGTGCCATCCTTGCTTTCTTCTCATTGCCCACATACAATTAGTTGCCAAATCTTGTTTCTACCTTCATAATATATCTTGGATATATGCTCTCTTCTCTTCTCTGACCATGCTACCACCCTGGGATAAGCCCCCATCCTCTCAATGCCAGGACTATTATAATAGTCTACTGATTGGTTGCTTTGCTCCCCAGGTCAGGACATCTACCACATATCTACCAAAGTATAAGTCTGACCATGTTACTCCTCTATTCAATCAACTCCAGATATTGGTCAGTCATTTCAGTCGTGTCAAACTTTTGGGGACCCCAGTTGAGGTTTTCTTGGCAAAGAGTAGTTTGCCATTCCTTCTCCAGCTCATTTTATAGATGAAGAAACTGAGGCAAATAAGGTTTAGTGACTTGCTCAGGAGTGAGGATGGATTTAAACTCAGGTCTTTTTTATCCAAACTCTGAATGCTTTTAATTGTACCATCTATTTCCTCTAAGATCAAATATAAAATCTTCCATTTCATTTGTAAAGCCCTCCATAACCTGACCACTTCCTACATTTCCAGTTTTCTTTACATCTTACTTCCCTCCATGAATTTGGAAATTCAGTGAATTTGATTTCTTCGCATTTTTTCAAACTATTCCATCTTCTCATAGCAAACATTCTCACTGGTTGTTCCTCATGCCTAAAACACTCTTCTTCCTTCTCTCTTAATAAATACTTGCTGACTGACTAAGTGACCCTTGCTATTAATATGTATGCTTGACACTCACACCTGTTTTAGGTGTTGTAGGTTCATCTATATCCCAGCATGCTCTGCTCTGTGTTCTAGCTGCTGTTCTTTGGCAGTGACAATAATTGATCGCCCAGATTACCACAGGCCTGTGTTGTTCTAGTTCCCAGGTATAATCAGGAATGGTGGCTATATTTGCAGATGTCATTACTGAAAATAATGATCCATATTTTCTATAAAGGGAACTATTGATAGAGCTTCATATTTATTAAAATAGAAGAAAGCATCCATTTGAAGCTTTGGATTTCATTTGGAATACTCATATCTGTTTTTTGTGTCCTCCTTGATCACTGGTTCTCAAAATATGGTCCTTTGATAAATGATATATTCATTTTATAATAGACCTACAAGCTTGTAGTATAAACTGAGGCATAACAATTTATAATCACTGATCTAGGTCCTAAGGCATTAAGTACTATAGGTACGGAGATGGTGAATAACAATAATTATAGCTATCATTTGAATAGTGCTTCAAGGTTTGTAGTGTGTTTTAGAAATATGATATCATTTGGTCCTCACAATACTCCTTGGAGTTAGGTCCTTTTGTTATCCTATGAGGAAACTGAGGTAGGCAGAAGGTAAATTATTTACTCCAGGTCATACCTAAGTGCCTGAGGCTGAATTTGAACCCAAGTCTCCCTGACTTTAGGTCCAACTCGCTAATCCCTGTGCCACCTAGTTACTCTTTAAGGTGATGTAGGCTGGGTTAATCCCCAAGAAAAAAGATAAGAAGATAATTAGATCTCTTTCCTAAGGTGATCAGTGAAAAAAAGAAAAGAACCTATATCTTCTAAAATATTTATAGTAGTTCACTTTGTGGTGGCAAAGAACTGGAAATGAAAAAGATACCCATCAGTTGGGAAATGGCTAAACATGATTATTGTGACATGATTGTGATTGAATACTACTACTGCACCATAAGAAATGACAAACAGGTTAATTTTGGAAAAAATATGGAAATGCCTACATGAAATTATGAAGAGTGAAACAAGCACAGTCAAGGGAATATAATATACAGCAATAGAAATACTATTTGAAGAAATCTTGTGCATATCTACCTCCAAAAAAAGACATTGATAGAAACAAGCAAGACATATTGCCTTATATGTATGCATACATATATAGTGAATATACATATATTCATACATGTATTCACATGCAAACATATATGCATACACATACATGTATGTATGAAGAGAGGGAGACAGAGAGAGAGAGACCTGGGAACTTTAATGTAACAAACAAATAAAAATTAAATCAATAAATAACTGAAAAGAAGATAATGGCAAAGAGGCTTGATCCTGAGAAGAACCATGAGGTTTTCAGGGCAATCTCTGGAACCTACAGTCTTAGCACCCATAGCTATAGATGTCTTAATCCCTTCTAGAAGGTTCCTGGTTGCCCTAAAAGCTCAAACAGCTTGCACCTACCTGCCCAGATGCATCCCTAGCTGGTCATCTCCTCTAAATTTAAAGAGATCATTTTTCTGGCTCACCCACTGATGTTATCCACTATCTGGGGCACCTTTTCTTTATGAATACATGCCATAGAGATTCACAATCTGGGACAACTTTTGAAACTGCCACTATATACTCTGTTCTGTTCAGAGTAGACCACATATAGAGAACAATTCAGTTCATAATAAACAGTTTAAGAAGGATATTGATAAGAGAGGAGGAGGAGGAGGAGGAGGAGTTGGAGGAGGAAGAGGAAAAAATGGAAGCATGTAGGGAGGGAGGGAGGAAAGAAACCTTGAGCCCTTACCATATGAAAATTGGATGAAGAAACTAGGATTGTTTACCCTGGTTAAGAGAAAACTTATGGGGAACATGAGTGCTGCCTTCAGTATTCAGAACACTGTGATATGATAAGAAGATTCCATCTATTCTGTTTGGTGGACCCTAGGGAGCAGAAATAGGAACAATGAATGGAAGATTCAAAAAGGACAAACTTAGGATTAATATTAGGAAATACTTCTTAATAATTAGGAAGTGTGAGGGAGAAGAAGGGAGAATGGATAGAATCAATCATATTGTAAAAGGGATTGGACTTAGAGAAAAAAAAGGCCATTTTCATAGACTGTTGTTCAGTCATGTCTGAATCTTCATGACCCCATTTTGGGGTTTTCTTGACAAAAATACTGGAGTGGTTTGCCATTTCCTGATCATTTTACAGAGGAGGAAACTAAGGCAAACAGGATTAAGGGACTCGTCCATGGTCATATAGCTAATAACTGTCTGAGGCAAGACTTGAACTAACACCAGGACCAGCTCTCTAGCCACTATACCATCTAGCTGCCCATGAAAATGACACTGTAATAAAGAAGAGAATGGGAGATGATCTGAAATGTGGAGAACTAAAGAAGTAGCCAATAAAGACAAGTCTTTATGTTCTTTATTTTTTATTGTATTTTTTCCTAATTGCATAGAAACTATTTTTTTTAAACCCTTGTACTTCGGTGTATTGTCTCATAGGTGGAAGATTGGTAAGGGTGGGCAATGGGGGTCAAGTGACTTGCCCAGGGTCACACAGCTGGGAAGTGGCTGAGGCCGGGTTTGAACCTAGGACCTCCTGTCTCTAGGCCTGACTCTCACTCCACTGAGCTACCCAGCTGCCCACATAGAAACTATTTTAACATTCAATTTCTGACTTTCTTTCCCTCCTTCCTCCTCCTCCCCCCTTCCTGAGGAAGCAAGCAACATGAGTTATACATGTGATATCATGTAATACATATTTCTCTATTCATCATGTTGTAAAAAAAAGACATATTGTACATTCAAGAAAAAACTCATGAAAAATATATAGTGAAAAATGTAATGCTCCAATCTGCATTCAGACTCCATCAGTTCTTTTTCTGGAAGTGGATAGCCTTTTCATCATGATTCTCTTGAGGTTGTCCTGGGTCCTTGCGTTGTTGATAATAGTTAAGTCATTCACAATTGATTATTGTACAAGATTGACGTTGCTGTGTACAATACACAGCTGGTTCTGCTCATTTCTCTTTATATCAGTTCATATAAGCCCTTCCAAGTTGTTGTTGCTTTTTTTCCCCTGAAATCACCCTGTTCATTGTTTCTTCTGGTACATTAGTATTCCATTACAATCATATGCCCCAAATTGTTCAAGCATTTCCCAATTAATGGACAACCATTCAAATTCTAACTCTTTGCCACCATAAAAAGAGCTGCTATAAATATTTTTGTAGAAGTAGGTCCTTTTCCCCTTTCTTTGATGTCTTTGGGATACAGACTTAGCAGAGGTATTACTAGGTCAAAGGGTATACACAGATTTATGGCCCTTTGATCATGGTTCCAAATTACTTTTGTAGTATAGAGAGAGGGGGTCATATAGTTTTTTCAAGCTTTGGCTGAGTTCTAAAGCAGTTAGGGGTTTGGAATCTTGAGGGAAGAGACAGTTGGTTTGGGTCTCCCGTAGAGGGAGGTTGTCTAACCAGCCAAGCTACCTCCTTACCTATCTGTAGAATTGAAATTTAGCCTAGCTTTGAAATATTTATTTAAGAAATTGTTATTTTGGATAAACCCTTTATATCTTCCTTCCCTAATATTATTTCCTACCTTCCCTCCCTTACCTTATATGTCTGTGGAGTTAATAAGGAGAGTAATTAGAGAGGAGTTCAAATCTGTGAAGGGTTAATTATAACTGACAGTATTAGATATAAAGAAACTAGTCAGTCATCATTGATTCCCTTTAGATATCAAGAGCACTTTGTAATCTGAATTAAAGGCAGGTCCTTACTCAGACTTCATCTCTGCCTCCCTTCCCCCACTTCAGGTTCCTGAAACAACGGTTAGGGCTTCCTTTAACCCATTTTCCTAAAATCATCCTTGAAGATAATAAATCCTTTTCAGTTCAATAGCTGTTAGTTATTTGTCGTTAGTTATTAAGAGAGGGAAGAAGAGGGAAAGAACCAACATACTCTGGGCTTGAAGGGAGGCCAGAGTATCCATCTTGAAGGAAGGTGTAACTTCAAAACAAGTCCCTTCCTGTGAAATTAACTAAACCCTGTTTGTTAATTTCAGTTTAGTCTATTTCCCTCAGCCTGTGTTTGAGTCTAAGTCCCAGTCTGTAAAGCCTGGTGTTTTGTCTGTTTAGTCTAATTTCTCTTCTCCCTGAAGATCTTATTCCTTCTGTGTTAAACTCCTGACTTCAGCCCTATTATATCCTGAATCTCCTTATTCCAGCCTACCTGTAGCCTATATTTACTATCTTAATACATCCCTGATAACTTCCTTTCAAAATCCCCTTCTACCACACACCTTTCCTCAAATTATCCCCATTACACTTTCTAGATTGGCTATATCAGTTCATAATTCCACAAAATGTTTTTATTAGTGTCTCAGTTTTCCCACATCCCCTCCAACATTTATCATTTTCCCTTTCTGACATATTAGCCAATCTGATAGGTGTGAGGTGGCACCTCAGAATTGTTTGTATTTCTCTAGTTTATTGGCATTTCCCTAATCAACATTTATTTGGATCATTTTTACATGACTCCAAATAGTTTTAATTTCTTCATCTGAGAATTGCCTGTTCATATCCTTTGATTACTTACCAATTGGGAAATGACTTGTAGTCTTATAAATTTGACTCAGTTCTCTATAACCATGTTTGAGAAATGAAGTCTTTGTCAGAGATACTTGCTATAATAGTTTTTCCCCCAGCTTGATTTTTCCTTTCTAATCTTGATTGCATTGGTTTTGTTTGTGTGAAAACTTTTTAAATTTAATGTAAATATATATATAATATTCTCTATGTCTTGTTTGGTTAAAAATTCTTCCTTTAACCATAAGTCTTACAGGTAGATTTTTCTGTGCTACCCTAATTTGTTTATGGTATAACCCTTTATTTCTAAATCATGTATCCATTTTGACTCTGACTTGGTATAAGATGTTATATGTCAGTTAGATGTTGATCTTTGCCTAGCTTCTGCCATACTGTTTTCCAGTTTTGCCAGTAGCTTTTGTCAAATAACAAGTCCTTCTCCCAACAGCTTGAATCTTTGGGTTTATCAAACACTAGGTTACTATGTACACTGTGTTATTGGAAATTTTGGGGTCTTTGAACTACATTTCTCATGAACCCACAGGTTTCCTGTTGTTATGCACTAATGTAGGTGGGGGATAAAATTGAGGGGCTGGCGTTCCTCTTTCTCTTTTTGCTTCCTATTGTGGCATGGTAGAGTTGGGAACAGTGGGCTATTTGACGTGGCTTTATTTTGTAGAGGCTATGAAAAAATCTTATAAAAACATAATATTTCAAAAGTTATTGGTGGTGGCTAGGGAGCTAAGTGAATTGAGAGCCAGGCCTAGAGATGGGAGGTCCTAAGTTCAAATTTGGCCTCAGATACTTCCCAGCTGTGTGACCCTGGGCAAGTCACTTGACCCCCATTGCCTTAAAAAATAAATTATTATATATTAATTTTATTTCTTTCAATGATGGTGATCACATGAAGTTGGAGAAAGAATTCTCAAATTTTTAAGATAGCCTAGATTAGTGATGGGCAAACTATGGTCCCTGGGCCAGATGCAGCCCCCTGAAATGTTTTATCTGGCCTCACAACATTATTCCTAATCTGACGAATACAATGAGTAGGATACCATACAATGAAACTTGGAAAGAGTTGCCTTAGAAACAGACTGACAGATGAACATTTCCTTTCCATTGGCCTCCTCTTTAAAAAGTTTGCCCATCGCTGGCCTAGATAGGCAAATTTAGCAAAGCCACACTGCTGCCCTGCCCTGCCTATCCTGCTGATAGCTCAAGCTGCCTGTTTTCTGCTGCTTCTGTTCCTGATCCTTCAACCTCCAGGCTGCCCACCCTGGAAGCAGAGCTCCTGCTGCAGTCATTCCCAGATCCTGGCCATTTCTGGAGCTTCTGTTGCTGCTATTGATTGGAGCCAATATCTGGAGGCTGGAAAGTATAAATCCTCCTTTTCATTGTAAACAGTCCTTACTATCTGCTCATTGCTTGCCTTGAAAGCCTAGGTGTGTTTCTTCTTAGACAATAATTAGCTTCCTAAAGGGTTTTTACCTGAGGAGAGCTTCTAACTCTAAATCCCTGTCCACCTGGCTGAGGAAGGATGTGGCCCCTAGCATTTTACCCCAAAGGGGAAGGGGAAAGAAGGTTACTCTTCAAAACAGGAAATAAAATGGCAAGTGTGGCCTGAACTATCAAAGACCAGTGTATTATCTATTTCAAATAGCTATATTTTTTCTTCCTACCATTCCTGGGTGCTCTGGTCCTTGCAATTATCTTGCCTGAGATTCAGGGGAGAAAGTCATCTCTCTACAACCCCTTGCCATTTGAGCCTCCCCAGACTGTAAAATATATCCAATTTGGAATTGCTCTATAATGTGTTCAGCAAGGAATTCTCCCTCACCATGAGAGATCCCAGAGCTCCATCTTTTGCTCCAATAAGAACTTGAATGGATAAATACTGGGGGAGGGGAAGGAACCTTAAAAGAGATCTGGAAATTTATTGATGATAACTATTTTGAGTTTATTCCCCTCCATATTACTAAACAAGTCTATTAGAACTGGTAAAAAGGATTTTGACTGTTCTGCCTATACCCTGACACTACTTATATTATTGTATTTGCTGGTTTCTTTAAGATTTAAATTTTTTAAAGTTTATCTGTATTAATCTAATTAATATCTATTCTGTTACATGATTTTTCAACTGTACCATTTCTCTATGAATATATTGAACAACATATTATTGTAAAAAGCCTGTAAATCTTATGTATCCTAGATTTGTAATCTCAACTATCAAAGTCACATGTTGCTTATACAGCCTTTTCTTCCTTTTTGCCTTTGTTAATTGGCACATATATGACAACCTATATTAATAACCTTTGGAGAATTTAATGACTTGAGAATTTAAAGTAATTTCAAGGAGTTTTCAGAAGGAATTTTTAGAAATAAGGGTCCACTTGTAGTTGAAGAGATGTGCTATGACACTATTTTATTTTATTTCCCCACTTCCATATTTATAAAAATGTAATGGGGAGTTCCGGGTTAAGATGGTGGCAGAGTAAGAAGCAGCTCTTAACCTCTCCTGACCAAAACACACAAAACTCCTCAAGGGGACATAAAAACAAGTCCAGTCGAAGGGAGGAACCCCCACAACAGGGCACAGCATGGAAGGTACCTGGAATCAAGGCATTTCCATGCTATAAAGGGGTGAAACAGCCCTCACGAAATCGCGGGCTGAGCAACCACCCCACACCCACCCCCTCCACACTCATCTATAGCTCCGAAGCCAGCTAAAAAGAAATAGAGCAAGTTTGGGGCACCCATCGAGTCATTGGCAGCTCCGGGGCTTGTTCCTGAGAGCAGCAAGACTTAGGACCCCATTAAACCAAAAAACGCAGGGGTCCAACAGGGGGCTTGACCTTGGAAAAAACCAGAACTCAGACCTCAGGAGCCAATAGATCACGGACAGACACTGAGCGCAAGGATAAATCTGAGAACCTGCTGGGCTAACGATGGCTACTCAGTCTCAGGAAGTTCAGAAGAGAAAGAATAACAACAAGAAAAAGAAGTCTTTAACACTTGAACAGCTTTTAAACAGAGAAAATCCAGACAACCAAGCAAACAGAGGAGGAGAACAAACAAGCATCCGGACCCTCCTCAAATAAGGAAAACTCCTCACAAGCTATGGAAGAGTTCAAAACTGAGATTTTGAGGAAAATGGAAGAGATCTGGCAAGAAAATAACTGTTTAAAAGGTAGAATCTTGCAATTGAACACTAGAGATGACCAGATTGAAAAGGAATACCAAAAGATTATGTCCGAAAACCAGAAGATTATGGCCAAAAACCAGAAGATTATGGCCGAAAACCAAAAGATTATAGCCGAAAATCAATCCCTAAAGGCTAGAATTGAGCAAGTAGAAGCTAATGATCTCTCAAGACAAGAACAAATAAAGTCAGAAGACTGATAAAATAGAAGGAAACATGAAATATCTCAATGAGACAGTGACAGACCAAGAAGACCGGTCTAGAAGAGATAACTTGAGAATCATAGGTCTTCCAGAAAAGGCAGAAATTAATAGAAACTTGGACTCCATACTTAAAGAAATTATTCAGCAGAATTGCCCTGAAGTCCTACAACAAGAAGGCAATATAGACATTGAAAGGATCCATAGATCACCCTCTACACTGGACCCAGAAAAGACAACACCCAGAAATATAATAGCGAAATTGAAGAGCTTTCAAGTTAAAGAAAAAATCTTACAAGAAGCCAGAAAGAGACAATTCAAATATCAAGGAGCACCAATAAGGATCACACAGGATCTGGCAGCCTCAATGCTAAAATACCTCAAGGCTTGGAATACAATATTCAGAAAGGCAAGAGAGCTAGGCCTTCAGCCACGAATCAACTACCCAGCGAAACTAACCATATACTTTCAGGGAAAAGTATGGGCATTCAACAAAATTGAAGAATTCCAGGTATTTGCACAGAAAAGACCAGGGCTAAATGGAAAGTTT
The DNA here is from genome assembly GCF_016433145.1 of Gracilinanus agilis. Taxonomy (NCBI): domain Eukaryota; kingdom Metazoa; phylum Chordata; class Mammalia; order Didelphimorphia; family Didelphidae; genus Gracilinanus; species Gracilinanus agilis. Next base: position 359,366,377 of record NC_058130.1, on the reverse strand, counting down.
GATATTGAACCACAAAAATCGAGAGAAACCTGAAAAGGTAAATAAGATACAGAGGGGAAAGAAAGAAAGCTTATAATTTTTAAATTTGCCTTTTTAAGGGCCTCAGTGAGATCTAATTATATGTATTCCTATGTAGAGAAATGTTATGTATAATTCTCTGTAGTGAACTCTACTCACCATTATAATATTCACTATTATAGTAATCAGAAGAATAATTCACAGGGTGAGGGTGGAACACTAAATAATCTAAGATGGCATGGGGGAGGGGAAAGATGGGGTAAACAGCAGGGGACACCAAGAAAAACTTGAGTGAATAAGAAAATAGAATATTCTATTACACACAAAGAGGGCATGGGAGGGAGAGGGGACAAATACTATTATAAGAAGGAGAGGAAGAGAGCATAAAGAGGTAATAATCAAACCTTACTCTCAGTGTAATCAAACTGGAGAGGGAAGAGTAGCTATACTATCCATTGGGAAATAAAACTCTTATCTTACCCTTCTGAGAAAGTTAGAAGGGATAAACCAAGGGGAGCAGGGGAGTGGGGAGGACAAAAAAAAGGGAGGGGAGAAGAAGGAGGGAATTCATAAGGCCTTTAAAAACAAAAAGAGGGGGGGAATAAGGGAGGGGGTAGAAAGGGAAGTCAATCAAGGGAGGGGATAAGGGATAGGGTCTTAATAGCAAACCACTGGTTTTAAAGGAAATAGCTTAAGGAGAAGGGGTAGGAATGGGGGAGGATTTGAAAATGTCAGCAAATGCACAACTGATGATTATAACTCTGAATGTGAATGGGATGAACTCGCTCATAAAACAGAAGCAAATAGCAGAGTGGATTAGAAACCAAAATCCCACCATATGTTGTCTACAAGAAACACATATGAGGCGGGTGGACATACACAAGTTTAAGGTTCAGGGTTTGAGCAAAATCTTTTGGGCATCAAATGAGAAAAAGAAGGCAGGAGTGGCTATTATGATTTCTGACAAAGCCAAAGTAAAAATAGATATGATTAAAAAAGACAGGGAAGGTCATTACATCCTGATTAAAGGCAGTATAAACAATGAGGAAATAACACTGCTCAATATGTATGCACCAAGTGGCATAGCACCCAAATTCATAAAGGAGAAAGTGGCAGAGCTCAAGAAGGAAATAGATAGTAAAACCATACTAGTGGGAGATCTAAATATTCCTCTGTCAGATCTAGATAAATCAAACCGAAAAATAAATAAGAAAGAGGTAAGAGAGGTGAATGAAGTCCTAGAAAAATTAGATCTAATTGATATGTGGAGAAAAATAAATAGGGACAAAAAGGAATACACCTTCTTCTCAGCTGCACATGGCACATTCACAAAGATTGACCATGTTATAGGGCATAGAATCATTGCAAACAAATGCAAAAGAGCAGAAATAATAAATGTAACCTTCTCAGATCATAATGCAATAAAAATAATAATTAGTAAGGGCACCTGGACAGGAAAATCAAAAACTAATTGGAAATTAAATAATATGATTCTTCAAAACCAATTTGTCAAAGAAGGAATCATAGAAACAATCAACAATTTCATTGAAGAAAATGACAATGATGAGACATCCTACCAAAATCTGTGGGATGCGGCCAAGGCAGTACTCAGGGGGAAATTTATATCCTTGAGTGCATATATTAACAAATTAAGGAGGGCAGAGATCAATGAATTGGGCATGCAACTCAAAAAATTAGAAAGTGAGCAAATTAAAAATCCCCAGATGAAAACTAAATTAGAAATACTAAAAACCAAGGGAGAAATTAATAAAATCGAAAGTAAAAGAACTATTGAATTAATAAATAAGACTAGAAGCTGGTACTTTGAAAAAACGATAAAATAGACAAAGTACTGGTCAATCTAATAAAAAAAAGGAAAGAAGAAAACCAAATTGATAGTATCAAAGATGAAAAGGGAGGCCTCACCTCTAATGAAGGGGAAATTAAGGCAATCATTAAAAACTATTTTGCCCAATTATATGGCAATAAATATAACAATTTAGGAGATATGGACGAATATTTACAAAAATATAAACTGCCTAGATTAACAGCAGAAGAAATAGAATACTAAATAATCCCATATCAGAAAAAGAAATTGAACAAGCCATCAAAGAACTCCCTAAGAAAAAATCGCCAGGGTCTGATGGATTCACAAGTGAATTCTATCAGACATTCAAAGAGCA
>NC_058130.1:359256275-359363776 GCF_016433145.1 Gracilinanus agilis | reverse complement strand
ACAAAATGTAAATTAAATGGTTTTGATTATATTAAACTAAAAAGTTTTTGTACAAACAAAAACAATGTAGTCAAAATCAGAAGGGAAACAACAAATTGGGGAAAAATCTTTATAACGAAAAACTCTGACAGGGGTCTAATCACTCAAATATACAAGGAGTTAAAGCAATTGTATAAAACATCAAGCCATTCCCCAATTGATAAATGGGCAAGAGACATGAATAGGCAATTTTCAGGTAAAGAAATCAAAAGTATCAATAAGCACATGAGAAAGTGTTCCAAATCTCTAAGGGGAAAGGTGGAGCATGCATCATGTAACCATGTTAAAAATGAATATTAATAAATGTTAAAAAAATTGTAATGGATGAGAAATCTGAAGTGATTTTCACTATTTAATTCTCTGCTCCATGTGAAATAGGTGGGACATTTTGGAGACATGTCTTTAAACTGTTACAGTCCCATACCAGAGGGAACAAGATGCCCAAGAGGCTTAGTTACCCTGTAATGTATTATAATCTCATCTGGGAGGTGAAAAGGATTTTCCCTGTGAAGGGTTTCATCTTATGGAGTCTAAATTGATTTTTATATATTTTTAACTCTTCAGCTTATTCTACTTTTCCACCAGAAGGATCTAGACTTCTTGCTGACATTTTAGACCCAAAAAAGTTTTTCATCAGCTTTGTTGTTTTTTCTAGGCTCTGCCACATTTTGGATGATGGCAGTAATAGATTTTGTTAAAAATACCTAAGCCAAGGATGAAAGATTTGCTACATCTATATAACTTGTTATAAGTGTCCATCAGTTCATAGATTTTTTAAATATTACACATCATGTGAATCCTATATAATAATGGGTTTGTTTACTATTGTCATTAAGTGTGTTATTGTAATTTTGGTGAACTTTAGTACTCTCTTTGAATGTGCAATATCTACTATATTACTGTTTTTATAAATCTGTTATTTTGTAAAAAGCATTGGCACTCACACAGTGGTGTGAGTTTAAAAAGTTTAAGAAGAAATGGATCTCATTTTGGGTGAAAAACCTTTGTATTCTATCTTTCCTTGGCTGACACAGTGTGTCATTGATACTAAGCTATATATTTTTTATTTTTTTAAACATTCTTTTTTATTATCTTGTCCCTTGTATGTCCAACACAGTTTTGAATTTCTTTTTTTCTCTCATTTTTTTACTTGAAACACATTATCAATATTAATTTTTTTTATTTTGCAGTAATATAAGTTTAATATGAATATAATTGTTATAATGTTAATGCATACCCAAAATGCTTTAGACTATGGAAATCTGCCACTTATTGATAAATATTATGGGACTGTGTTTAATAATTGTGTCTGATTCCAGGAGAAGGGAACAAAAGAGCCACTATACAGTGTAAAGTAGCACAAGATCAAGGAGACCAACCAATCCCAATGGGATTGATGAGGATCTGCACAGTGCCCAGGAGTACAAGGTCAAAAAAGGACCAAACCAATCCAGATAGGATTGATGAACTTCTACACCAATACTAAAGGACTTGAACCTAGTGTTTAGTGTTTGAGGTTGCAGCGTTCTGACATATGTTAGAGGCCAGTCTTCCCTGAGTCACATCCTAGTCAAATACCAAAGGTTGGCTATCATCCTGCTCCCCCTATCCCTGAGAGTGAATGTATCCCTTTCACACAAAAATCTAGTCCTTTTTTCTCTCTTATAATGTGGCAAACTTTCTGTAGTCCTGGCTACTGAATGGGTAAGTGTGTAATTACATAAATCGCTTTAATTGGGCCTTGATTCAAGGACCTGTTATAAGTTTATTTTTCCTTTACTTACATTTTTACACATAAGACTTTGACATTTTATATTTCATCCACAAGTTATTTTTCTCTTTTATTTGGATTTTTTGGAATTTTTTTTGATAATTGACTCATACACCCCCATAACTCAACCATGTATTCTTAGCTGATCTGGGTGTTTGTCACTATCCTCCTCAGGGGAGAATGTGTTATTATTCTCCACAGCGGGGTATGTATTATTATCCTATAATCCAAAGTTTAAATTCTTTTGAGAGTAATTTCAGGATAAGAAACTTTCTACCTCCCTGAATCCAGAAAGTGAACTGTTTGGAGAAGGCACTATGAAGATGCCTGCAGAGACCACATGTTGCACAAGAAGATCCATAATGAACTTTGGGGTGCAGTTGATTGAACTGTGGGGGGGTTTGAATGCATTTGTTTTGAATGTATACTTATGTTGAAGGGGACTGCCCTCTAATTGGCTTTTTGTCAATATACCTAGCAATCACTGGATCGTTGGCTTTGTCCTCTTTTCTTTTTATCCCTAAATTACTATAATTTAAAAGTTGGTTATGTTTACAAGAGCCATTGGAGAGACCAGTCTTCCTTGGCTCTCAGGGGGGAATGTGTTATTGAATATTTTGGGGTCTTTGAACTACGTTTCCCATGAGCCCATGGGCTTCTTGTTGTTACTCACTGATGTAGACAGGGGGATAAAATTGAGGGCTTGGTGTTCCTCTTTCTCTTTTTGCTTCCTATTATGGCATAGTAGAGCAAGGAACAGCAGGTTGTTTGAACAGCCTAAGCTAGCATGACATGTGGCTTTATTTTCTAGTGGCTACTAATAAATCTTATAAAAACCATAATATTTTTAAAGTCATCATTATTTATATATTCATTTTATTTTTTATATCACTTACTGCTGTGTATTGAGTGCCTAATCTAACAGTGAGCAACCTTTTTGGCTGTGAGAGCCATAAACGCCTGCAGAAGGAGGAAGATGGAGGCAGAAAGCACTGGAATATGGGGCAGGGGCTGAAGGGCCCCCTGGGGCACATCCTGAGGCTCTGTCCGGACTGGCTGGTCAGGAGGTGAAGGCAGATATGGCTCAGGAGCCACATGTTGCCAACCCCTGGCCTAATCTATCCCACTAATCCACTGCTCTATTTCTTAGCCAGTACCAGAGTGTTTTTATAATTACTGCTTTATAATACAGTTTGATGTCTAGTATGTTGAGGCCAAGTTCCTTGATTTTTTTCACTAATTCCCATGATATCCTAGGTCTTTTGCACTTTCAGATGATTTTTTTTTATTTTTGTGGCTCTATGAAATATGTTTTGCTAATTTGATTGGTATGGCACTGAACAGGTAAATTAATTTAGGTAGAATTGTCATTTTTTTCATGTTGGCTCGGACTACCCATGTGCAATTGTTTTTCTAATTGTTTAGATCTGACTTTATTTGTGTGAAAATTATTTTGCTACTATGTTCATATGTTCTTGGGTTTGTCATGAAATATAGACTCCCAGGTAGTTTATGTTGTCTGCAGTTATTTTTAATAGGATTTTTCTTTCTTTCTCTTGCTATTGGACTTGTTAGAAATATATAGAAAATGCTCATGACTTATATGGGCTCATACCAGCTGAGTTTGGATAATATAATTTTGCTATAGCCTAAGCATATTTGCATAAAATCTTCCAATTTCATTCAGCAGCATAGGAGTCGGAGTAGAAGATGGTAGAAGTAATCCAGGATTGTAGTTAGGCAATGCATGAGCAACAATAAAACAGGGAATTCCAGTGTATAATATAATGGAACACTGAACTGGTTCTCTAAAGGGTTGAAATTGGGTAAAAAAGTAAGTTATGCCAGGGGAGATGGACTGGAAAAATCCTGAGGAGGAAAAGAATTGGAAACCATGATGAAGATAAAGAAGAGATTCTAACTCCAAATTGTTTTACAAAAGAGTTTGTATTCTAAGCTATTGTAGCCTTGTGATATTTCAATATGTTTGTCAAAGGGATCAAGTAGATGCTGCTTAAGGTGGTTTTTGAGCTATGAGAGAATTTTTGGAATTGTGGGAACCATATTGACTCTAACTTGTGATTCAATATTAGATTTAGCTAGGTTCTCTTTCCTTTCAATTATGGATCAAGTACAATTTCTGTCTTCTGAGAAAATTTTATTCAATATTAGGATTTGTTTAACCTTACCTTGCATGCCTGGAAAGCTGGAGCTCCTCTGTTTGCTGCTTAGAAAACTTTAACCAAGGATCTAAATTATGCTAACCAGAAACCCAGCCAAATTCAAAGTCTGATGCAAGGATTTTTCTCACAGTTATAAACCTCAAGCTATTTTTATGTTTTATCTGAAAACTGGCTAATTCATTGCTATTTCCATGTTCCTTTGACTGAATACAGGCACTCAAAATCAAATTACTTAATGTCATATCTGGATTTATATCCTGCAGAGACAGATGAACCCCAGTAGCTGCAGAATTGGAAGGAGGTCTAATTCTACATGGCTGGCAATTATCTTGGCGCTTACATAGCCCACCTATTTCCCTTGGTAGGGTAATGGCAAAATTTACACCTAGCAGCATTCATCACTCAGGGATGTCCTTGTTAGTCAAGCCACCTGGCAAATATATTATAATAGTGATAGTGATAATAACATATAATAATAATAGTGATAACATAATAATATATAATAAAATATAATATAATTATAGTGATGATAATATAACAATAATAATGATGATACCATTAATAAAGAGCTTTTCAACTATTATCTCATTTAACCTCATAATAACCACCCTAGGAGGAAGGTGCCTTACCATTTATCACCATTATACAGATAGCAAAACTGAGGCTAGCAGGTTAAATGACTTTCCTTATTAGGATTGCACAGCTAGTAAATATACAAGATCAAATTTGAACTCTTGTCTTTCTGACTCCAGGTCTGGCACTCTCACTGCTTGTCCCTCCTACCTACTCTGTCTATCCTTTATTCCTTCAATGTCATCCTGTTTCTTTAGGAAATGAAAGGTTCTAATTAACTCTTTGGGGTCAGATGGGCACAGAAAAGGTTCATGCATAAAATTTGCCTTTAATTCAAAACTTTGACCATCACCCACTCACCAAGGCCCTGAAGGTCCAGAGTGGTTTCCTGCTTTAATATCTTGGGGGAAGATCCTCTTTACAAGGAAGGAGAAATGTTTGATTCCTCATGTGCCTCAAAGATTGGCAATCATTTCCTGACACAGCTGTAGCTACCACTGTTCATGCTCTATTGCAGGCTGAGCCTTTGTCTGGCTGGCTGCAATGCTGTTTGCCAGTTGGCCAGAAGCAGGGAGAGTAGGCTTAGCCAGCAGCAAAGTCCTTCCCATCCCATCTGGTAGGTGGGACTGGATGGGGGTTTATGGCAGACTCTAAGGCAGGTCTTTTCTTCCCTCTGAAGGAATAACTTTGCCTCAGGCACCAAGAGGGAAGCTATCTCCTGGCCCCAGCTTTTAGGCTGAGCTTGTCATAGCGGGATCAAGTTTTTGGAATATACTTTTCAAATACCTTTGTAAAAATAAAAATACATCAAATATCTTTGTAAATTTTTACTCTGAGACAGTTGGATGTATTGAAGTTTTTTTGTTTTGTGTGGTGGGAGGGTGAGAAAATGGAAGGGGAAGAATGAACCAGTAGAGATTTTATCTTCTCAGTTTAGCCTTTTCTTTCCATTCAGTAATGTAATTTAAAAATCTATGATGGGGGGGAATCTATGACAGTGTGGGAAAATGGGCTTCTAAACCACGAAATTACAGCTATAGTTTAGCTTTTCACTGTATATGCCAGTACTAGGGTCTGGCAGCCTTTTCTCCTTAAGAAGGAGGTATGGTAGCCATTCCCAAGCATCTGTCGGTTGGCTCTCACATTGTTTAGTTTATCCTGAATTTCTGGAACCTCTTGGCTTGTTTTGAGGATTCTTGATTTTATCTCCTATGTTAGACTTTCATTCTTGTGAGATAATCTGGCATGCTCTCCTATCACAATGAGTCGACAAGCATTTACTAAGCAACTTCTGATTGCCAGGTAGTCTGGTAAAGGCAAAAGATCTTCCCTTCTCTTAAGGACCTCAGACTCTGACAGAGCAAACAATTATTCATACACAAGATACAGATGGGATTAATTAAAGACAATCAATAGAAGGAAGGCTCTAGTATTGGGGGAGAATCAGAAAAGGCTTTTAGAAAAGAAGGTTTTAGCTGGGATTTGAAGGAAGCCAAGGAAGGCAAGATATGGAAATTTAAAAAAAGAGAATTCTAGACATAAGGGACTTGTCAGTGAAAATAACTGTCAGTTATTCAAATTTCACTTTTGAGATTTGCTATTTACAGTATAGGTCACTGGAAAAGTCATTGAATCTACTTGGGTCTCAGTTTCTTCTCAAAGAAAATGGAGTTGTTCTATATGGTCACTGAACAGTCTTCCAGCTCCAGAGGACAATCCTATAATCCTATAACGTTTTTATATTTTAATTGGGCAATTCCCATAACCCAATTCATCCATTTCTGGCTCCTCAGCTAGATATTCTAAAACAACCTGGTGACTAATCTCGGTTAACTGAAACCTATGTCCTAGTGACTATCTGGATTTTCAGTTTTTCTTTATCTTCTACTATTAACTTAAACAAGTTAAACTTAAAAAACAAACAAACAACCAGGCCATCTTTTGGTTCTTGAAGAGATGTTCAATCCCATCTTGAAACTGACAGTGATGTTTGATAATGCCACATCATGTGGGTTTTTCACATAACAAGTTTCCCAAACAGGAGGGTGGAAAACCCACCATATTGTAAAGCTTGATAAAATATTTTTGTCCTGTGTCCTGAGTAGATGAACTGGTAGGTCATACCAAGAATCCCTGCACTCTGCTACTGCCTCTTTATGGTTGCCAAGTTGGGAATTGTAAGGAAGTGGGGAGGTGGATTCTATTAAAACCCATGCTTCACACTACTCTGAGGACCAAAATCCATTCTCAAGTCTTTGATTATTCCAAATCTTTTCAAATCTCTCCAGATTTCTCTAATTCTGACAGTGGCAGGTCTGTCTCTTCTCTTTAATGGGTGAAATACAAAGGTCTGATTCAAATACACAATAGACTCACCTGGTCAAATCACCCAGAATTCTGAGACTTAATGATTCATCTTCAGCGAGGATTGAATGAATGGATATGTCTCCAGGACCAAATGTGTTTTCATATAAAGAAGATATAATCCAAGTTCCAAAGGAAGGTCTTATGCCTCACTTCATGGAGCCTCCTAGGCTCTCCTGATTAAGCTCCATATAGGGAAAAATTTAAATGAAATCCTCTATCACTATATAAACTTGGAATGAAAGGTTCTAATCATAACAGAAGGAAAAAAAGCCATTCTTCCAGGGAGGAGTAAAGGCTTAAGAAATAAAGGGGTATTTACTATTCTTATTTCCAATGCCACATAATTTGGTTTCAGTGTTTTGAAGGAGACTATGGAGGTTTAGAGAAATCAGACCAGGTTTATTCCCAGCTGTGCCTTAGTTGACCTTGGACTCTCTAGCAAGGATGATAAATCTGGCATCAGTTTTTGAAGCAAATAAAGGGTAAAATGGGACTGAAGGAGTGGCAATAAAAAACCATTTTTAATTATGAAAGGGCATGAGATGATGACTATAGTGCCAAGATTTGTCTTTGGAAGTTAAGAGAATAAGAAAGGCACTAGAAAAAGCATCACATATGCTTGCTATGTGCAAGGGACTGTATTGGGTACTAAGGGTATAAAGACAAAAAATAAAAAACAAAAAACTCTACTTTCAGATGCCTTACATTGTACTGCAGGAGAGAGGAAAAATTAAAATAATTAGATATTTTTATCTAGGATAGGGATAAAAGGAAATGGTTTATAATAACTGAGACTTTAATTTTATGCTTCCATTTTTTTCGGTCATAGTCATATTCAGAAATGCCCTTCTCATCCTCCTCTTCAGAATTACCTTTCAATTAGGAAATATTTGTTCATTGTTTTATTTATTTGTATTAATTATCCATATAGATTTAATGTCAGAACCTTTATCAAAGATATTAGATACATAAATTTCTTCCTCTCAATCAGCAATTTCTCTTCTCCTGGCTATATTGATTTTGTTTATGCAAAAACTTTTTAATATCATGGAATTGAAATTATCTTTTTCATCTTAATCTCATTTGGATAAAATTTTTCCCCATTCAAAGTTGTTAAAGGTATCTTCTTTCATTTTTCTCTATTAAAAAAAGATACAGTTCCTTTTCTGTTAGTTTTATATTCACTTAAAATTATTGTCGTGTATATTATAACATATTGGTCTAAACCCATTTTAAGTTTTTCATTATTCCAATACTTCTTGTTAAATAAATAGTCCATTCTCAAGTTGATTATTTTGGTCATCAAACCCTGGGATATGGAGTTTTATTATTTCTGATTCTTACTTTTCTGACTTGTTCCACTGTCTGCTTTTCTAATTTTTAGCCAGTAATTTTCTGCCCGCAATGATATGATTATTTAAATTGAATTGTTTCTGCTTTTAATAAGATTAATTATGCTAACCTATTTATAATGTTGAAGTCCTTTATATCCTTAGTATAAATACAACATAATCATAGTATTTTTTGCATGTATAGCTTTCATCATGTTAGAATTTTATTTAGTATTTCTATATAAATATTGTTAGTGAGCTTGGGCTATAGTTCTCTTCCTTTCCTCTCTTCCATTCTTTAGGCAATATGGTCAAATTTGTTTCAGAAAAAGAATTTAGAAGAGTGCTTTTTCAATTATTGTGATAATTTGTGTAGAACAAAGTATTAATTTTCTTTTAAGTACTCGACAGAATTCAAGTGGTTTAAAAAATAGGACTATAAAGCTATAGCTAGAAGAAATCCTGAAAACCATTTACTCCAAACTCCTCTTTTTATAGATGAGAGAACTGATACCCAGAGTAGTTAAATATATTTAGGCTTGCAAATGTAGGCAACCTGGTGGCACAGTAGATAGATTGCTAGACCTGAACTCAGGAAGACCTGAGTTCACATCAAGCTTCAGACATTACCTACATGACCCTGGGTAAATCACTTAGCCCTGTTGCCTTGATTTCCTCATATGTAAAATGAACTGGAGGAAATGGCAAACTACTCCAGTATCTTTGAAGAAAACCCTAAATGAGGTCATGAAGACTGAACAATGACTCAACAACAAGACTTGACCAAGGTCATACAAGTAGTTAAATATCAGAGGCAGGATTTGAACACATGTCTTCTGATCCCAGAGTTAATGATTCTTCCTTCTTCTCCCTTCCCACAACTATGCCTCTTATCTGGAACAAGGTTGGTTCCTTTGCTTTGATTTTTGAGAATAGAATAGTTCCTTTATGACTTGTTCAGTTTTTGCTTTCTGTGAAGTTATATAAAATATCTATGTCTTGTTTGATTAATCTAGTTTTATATTCCAAAAGGTAATTGCATATTTCCTTTAAATTCTTAGGCTTGCTGTCATATGAAATGCTATATTGTTCTAACTTTCAAAGAACCACCTATTTTTAGCTTTATAAATTTTATAATCTTTTTGCTTCCTATTTTATCTAAATAATTCATCTTTAATTTTAAAAATTTGTTATCTTGTAATTATTTTAGGATATAGAACTGAGCCTCTCATTTGGTATGGCTTATTCCCAGGTAATGAAATTCTCTCTTCAAGCATTGGTTACCACCTTCTCTGCAACTCATAGTTCTAGTTTTCTAAATCATCGAGAGATTAAGTGACATCCATTATCATCTAACCAGTAAATATAAGAGGATAACCTTGAATTCATATCTTACTAGAAGCCTTTCCTAGTTATCCCAGCTGCTAGTACCATCCCTTCAAAGGTTATTTTCCCTCTTCCCTAAATTTATCTCCTTATTTGTTGTAAATATGTTGTTTCTTCTATTAGGATGTAAGTTCTCTGAAGGCAAGAACTATTTTATCTTTCTTGGTGTATCCATGGTGCTAAGCATAGTATCTGGTACATAGGAAATACTTAATTATGGATTGATTGAGTTTGAGGATGAAAGATTGTTATGTTAAAAATAACTACTTTGCTATCTCACTCAGCAACTTTTTTTTCCCATCAGGAATACTAACAAACCCCTTATTTCACTAAAAATCCATTTTTTCCTCTATATTCAATTCTGCTTGCTTGCTTGTAAAACTAGATCCTTTGCTTTCTGAAATATCATATTCAAAGTCCTCCACCTTTTTTATAGTGGTGGTTTCTAAATCTTGTGTGATCTTCACTGACTTTTTTTACTTGATTTTTTTTTCTTTCTATCTCCTTGTTTTTCCTTTAAGTGGGAGCTCTGGATTTTGGCTATAACATTCCTATGAGTTTTCATTTGGGAATTTCTTTCTGAAGGTAATCAGTGAATTCTTTCAATTTCTATTTTTCCCTCTTTTTCTAAGATATCTGAGCATTTTTCCTTTATTATTTCTTAAAGTATGATGTCTAGGCTCTTTTTGTTCATGGTAGAACAGTGATTCTTAAATTATTTCTCCTCTATCTGTTTTCTAGGTCTGTATTTTTCCTATGAGATATTTCATGTTTCTATTTTTCCAGAGTTTTGACTTTGTTTTATGATTTCTTCATTTCTCCTGGAGTCATTAACTTCATTTTGGCCAAAGCAGTTTTCAAGGAGCTATTTTCTTCAGTAAGGTTTTATAATTCTCCAACCTATTTATTCTCTTTTTATATTTTTCTTTCCTAGTTTTCATTTCTTTTCCCATTTTTTCTTCCCTATTTTTTACTCTCATTTGTTTTCTAATTAATTTCTGTTTGGGTTTTTTTTTTATTGTAACTCCTCTAGAATTTCTTTACACTTTTGTCAAAGCTACATTTTTCTTTGGAGCTTTACTTGTAGATGTTTTTGAGCCTTTTTTTCTTCTTCTGTGATTTTGTTTTGAATTTCCCTTTTACCATAATATTCTTTATGATCATGCTCATTTTTATTTGCTCATTATTCCAGGCTACTTTCTTGACTTTGTACTTTATGTTGGTGCTAGACTCCATGTACTTTTGGGAGGGGGGAGAAGGATGTCTAATCCAATTTTATATCCTTTAAAATCCTTCTGATGTTTCTATATTTTAGTCTGGGGACCTGCTAAGCTTTTAGTGTTCCCAAAGAGGTATGATCCAGGAAGAGATCTTTTCACTGATCTCCTGGACTGATTTCTGCAAGTTTCTGACCCAGGTTTCTATCTGTTCATTTGTCTTCAGCTGAGACTTTCAATAGATTGCTGCTAGATTCAATCACTGCTAATATACTTTGAGGTTCTATAGTTGCACAGTGATAGGACTTCCAGTTTCCTTTTAGTCTGCCTATCAGTACTAGCCTCCTGGGGAGTTTTGTAAACTCAAAGTGAATGACTTGCCAGCTCCCATTTGGTTTGGAACTCCTGCCCCAGTTATTCTACTATAGGTTTACACACTTCACTAAAGACTAGAACTGGCTCTTCCTCCTCCCCTACCCCTTTGTTTCTGGGCTCAGAACTATAAAGCTATATTTTTATAACAATCCTTTCCAAGTACACATGCTTGTAATTTTTCCTTTCTACCCCAGATCTGTGATCCAGCACTGGATAGTAGACGATAGCCTACCAGGTACCTATTCCTATACCTAGCCACTCATTCAAGGATGCCCTAGATTTCTTTCTTCTCTGATGCTTCATGACCTGAGATCCTGTGTTTTCCCTCTAAAGATTCAGTTCTTGGGTACTCAGATGCTCCATCTTACATATACTCCTGGCCAGACCCCATCTGTACTATCTAAAGTTCTCTTGGTCTCCTTAAGAAGACCTGGGTGGAAAAATGACTCAATGTGATCTTATTTTTGTCTTTCCCAATCAGAATTTTCTAGAACCTCGTGGAGAAGGAATAGTAGAGAGCAAGCTTCAACTACTTCCTTTTACTCCTTTATTTTGGCTTTCCTTTCTTTTTCACCTTGAAACCATTTCTTTTGGAGGCAAATACATGGAGATATAATGAGAATTTTCATCTTATGAAATCTCTTTTATATTTATTTTAAGTTTATCTTCTTTTTTATTTGATTTATAAAGTCTTTTAATTTTCATGGTCCTCTACTTCTCAAATTTCATGACTTTTTTCCATACTAAATTTAGGGTTCCTGGGGTTTTTCCTGTAGTCATTTAATTGCATGCTCAACTCATTAACATTCTTTTTTTTCTATTCTGTACATATACATTTTTAGCAATCCTCTATCCTTAAAAGATTTAAGAAAGTATACAAATTTAAGTATATGTCTAACATGACAATGAAGGACAAAATAAAAATCAGAAACTATTTTTAAAGGAGTCTCTGCTCCTTTATTTGGATGCTACCAGATACCCAGGATGAACTAATTAATAGAGTTGGGCATAGAATTTGGCTCTGAATTTTGTGGCAGCTAAGGTTAAAAAAGGAAAATGCAGTAGGATACGTTTTTAAATTATCTGATAAAAGGAAACACAGAGACTGAGTTTCCTCATCTGTAAAATACAGATGATAGTAGCACCTGCCTCACAGAGTTGTGAGAAGGATAGAAATATATATGTATACATAATTATGTATACATATATATTTATGTATGTATATAAATGTGTGTATATGTATAAAATATGTATATATAAACATACATATGTATTTGTGTGTGTAAAGAACCTTGAAAACTTGAAAATGATATTGAAATGTTGACTATAAGCAATTCACCTAAATGCCAGGATAAATTTGTTACTTGAGTTTATTTTTTTCTAGTATCCGTTGACCTCCTGAGAAGATGGCATTTAATTTTTCTTTATCTCCACAAAGAACAGACTCCAAAAAAGGGTTAAATCAAAGGCCAGAGAGATTTATTTTGATATGCTAATTTACTTTATTTAAAAAATTTAAAAACATTTGAATACTGATGAATATCCTGATGACTTAGTGTAGATTTTAGGATGTCCTCAATTAAAAAAAAAAAAAGGTAAGAGAGAGAGAGAGAGAGAATGGTAGCTTCTTATTTGACTGAGACTATTTAAATTAGGTCTTACTTAAGGAGAGAAGAATGCCTTGGGGGATCCTTGTGATTCTCTTATTCTAGCCTTAATAAATATACTATTTTTGATAAAGTAGCATTAAAATAACTAGGCACAGGATTATATCCACTGTTCTGCCATAGCCATCTCATAAATTGTCATTTCTCTTAGCAGAGACACAACTATGGTGATCATTGAAAGACAATCAGTCCCAAAATGATACCTTTAATCCTCAAAGGGTATAATTATCCCATGAAAATCCCAGCTGGCTGAGTTGCCTCCTCGCTATTATTAGATTTCTTTCAGTTTGATACGTAAGTATACACTGAAAGTCCTTTACTGAAAATCACTGGTTTCTCTATCAGTGTGTTTGAAATCTGAGATCTGTGGTGATTCATTTGCTCCTTGAACTAGAATAAACCCCATCTTGGCTCTCCTTGAATGCAAATCGTGATTCCAAATGAACCTAGACTCCACTGTTACTCCCTTTCTTTGTGCCCCCAGAAAAATAGCACAATCATTTTCTTCAACTGTTGGGTTCTCTCCAAGTTCAAGGCTTTGTCCCATTGGCTTATTCTTACTTCAGTGTTTGGGAGGCTTGTGAGTAATTTAATGTTTATGTATTTCCTATTGTGTGAATCTGCCCCAGTAACCCTGCCAATTTAAAGTGTTCTTATCACATTTGGGTTCACATTTCTTAATATACTGTCTGTTGGAAATGGTAATGGATTTCACTCAACACTGAGCATGTTTCAGTCAAAAGACAACTAGTTGAAATGGGGCAAATTTAATTGTTTCCCAAAGGATTGACAAAACACAACAAAAGTGTATATACTAGTGTTTTTGCATGTGTATTTGTGTGTATATATACAAGTACTCAATGTGTGTAGAAGGATTGTGGTAAGCAATACTACTAGTGAACATTGCCAGGATCTGTGATTCCATTAGTGTGGCTACTCCTTCCACTGATGAAGACCTCAAACCCTTTACAATTTAACCCAGAACAGCTCTAGCTTAAAAATGCATGTCAGGGAGCAGCTGGGTAGCTCAGTGGATTGAGAGCCAGGCCTAGAGACGGGAGGTCCTAGGTTCAAATCTGGCCTCAGACACTTCCCAGCTGTGTGACCCTGGGCAAGTCACTTGACCCCCATTGCCTACCCATACCACTCTTCTGCCTTGGAGCCAATACACAGTATTGACTCCAAGACAGAAAGTAAGGGTTTAAAAAAAAATGTATGTCAGTCTGCAAACAACTTAGTGAGGAATCTCTGAACTTTAGATTGGTCCTTCATGAAACTCCATCCACAAAATGTTTCCAGCTTCATAGGAGCTCATAGAGTTTATTAGCTTATATGCCATTGACATAGCCTTTAATCTTGTAGTCACTTTCAGGTCATGGTGTGGCATTAGAATTGAATTTTTATAAAAGAAGCGATAACAGCTCTCATTTAGGGAGTATTTTATAGCTTACAAAAATCTTTCATCCCCAAAATTGCATGATGTCAACAGTAGAAGAAGTGTTGGCTTCATTTTACAGATAAGAAAATTGAAGCTCAGAAAAATTAAGTGATTATTCAGTCACACACCTAGTTAGTATTTGAGCAAGACTTGAGTTCATGTCATCACTATATTCCAGTGATGGGTAAACTACAGCCCGAGGGCCAGATGCAGCCCCTTGAAATGTTCTATCCAGCTGTGTGGCATTATTCCTAATCTGACGAATACAATGAGTAGGATACAATACAATGAAACTTTGAAAGATTTGCCTTAGAAACAGACTGACAGATGAGCATTTCCTTTCCTTTAGCCCCCTCTTTAAAAAGTTTGCCCATCACTGGTCTATTCTATTACATCCTGTTAGGTAGTTTTCTCTATATGATCTATATTCTGGCTGGAGTAGTGAAATAGGTAATGATCAAACCAAAAACCATATGCAAAAAGAACTGTTTCACACTATCTCTCCTAATAGACCACTAGAAATGCTATTTGTCAGTCTTTGTTTGATATATAATCAAAATAACCATTGTTTAAATTCTTATCATCTCTAATGCTCTGTTCCATACATGATCTACATTATAACAATATTAATCAAACTATGGGTACTGATACAAATGTTTAAGCACAAAATTTCTGAGTTCTTCAACATGCATGCCAACCAGTGATATTAACATTAGCCACAATTCTCACTTAAACAGTAATTCACTTTCGCCAAGTTTAGCACTCCAGACTCTTTTGTCCCTTGGCATTTGAGACCTGTTACATTCTTATCATGAATCACCTACAAAAGTGGTTTTTGCTATTTTTAACATCAACATTACTGAATAGCTAGGGAGAAAAACAGTTGCAAAGCTAACATTAGAGACTGATAATTCATTTTCTTCAATTTGGCAATTCTGACTCATTTCCTTAACGTGAGGAAACTAAGTCCAGAGTTGTTAAATAACAAGGTCACACAGAGGTAGTACTAGTAGAACTGTGTTTTGAACCCCAGTTCTCTGACTCCAACTCCAGAATTCTTTCCAATAATATACAGTCTCTCTCCCAATAGTTGACTAGAAATACTTTTTGTCAGTCTTTGACATTTAGTCAAAATAAACATTGCTTGAATTCTCGTCACCTTTAATGCTCTCCTAATGTTTCCCATCCTATTTCTTCTAAGGCAGGAATTCTTAGCCTAGAGTTCACTGACCTCCAAAGGTCTCTACTATACATTTCAGATTATCTGTGGCTTTTTACCTCTCTCATTGCTTTCCCTTAAAAACCTTACTCTGTTTGCATCATGACCTCCAATCCCTTGACTATCTCCAAGTTCATCTCCCTACACTAGACACTATTTCTTCTTTTCCTCATCTTGACCCCTTGATGAACCAGTTCAACTCCACTCTGTCGTCTCCCCTTCAATCTCTAGTCCCCTTATCATTTTACTGATTATGTCCTTCCAACACTCAGTCCTAGATTGCTCCCACCATTTATTGTTTTTGGTCCTGTTCCTGTTGCTGAACAGAGGCAGAGAAAATCATTCAACCATTCTGACTGGTTCTACCACAAATTTATTTTACATAACCTCAGCTAGAGACTCTCACTGCTGCTAAGCAAACCTATTCTACCTTCTTTATCAACCCTTTATCCTACTTTCCACAGATGCTATTCCAAACCTTTTCATCCCTCTCAGAGCCTTCCATGGCTCACCCTCTCCCCAAAATTTCAGATGAGAATTTTGGTTTATATTTTAGAGAAAAAATTTAGGCTACTTGCCATGAGTTCCATTTTCACTTTCTTTGATATCTAGAATCATTCAAATGCCTCTTACCCCCTACCTTCTCCTCCACTTATGTCTCATATGATGAGATAACCTTATTCCTTATTAAGTCTAATCTCTCTAATTGTTTCAGTGATCCCATTCTATCCCATTTCCTCCAATAGACTGTCTCCTCTATCATCTCCACTCTATCCCTGTCTACTGGATTATTCCCTGCTGACTACAAACATGCCCATGTCTCCTCAATCCTGAAAAACAACAACAACAACAACAACCTTTCTTGGTCTGTCTATCCCCATTAACTATTGCTCTATATCTCTTCTATCCTTTGTGGCTATGCATCTTGAAAAGTTCATTTATAATAGGTACCTCTACTTTCTTTCCTCTCATAATCTTCTTAACCCCTTACAATTTGGTTTCCGACATTATTCCATGAAAACTGCTGTCTCCCATCTTCTATTCAGTCACTAAAGTGATTCTCCTAAAATTCAGGTCTAAACATGTCATATCTCCCGTACGTCAATAAATTACAGTGGTTCCCTATTGCTTCCAGGATCCAATACAAAATCTTCTACTTGATAGTCAAAACCTTTCATAACTAGCCCCCTCCTATCTTTCCAACCTTCTTATACCTTACTTCCCATCAAGAGACAAAGTAGGTTTCTTTCCAGGGATATATTGGGCCTCACGTCTGGTAAAGGAATTTTCCTTAGACTTGTGGGAAGTAGGGAGAGTGGTAGAATTTTTGGTGGGCTCACCAGCCCATTCTGTAGGTGACCACTAAATAATTTTTTATCCATGGCATTTCTTTCTTTTTAAGTTACACAGATCATAAAATTAAAGCTAGAAAAAACTTTCAAGATCTTAAAATCATATATTTTGATATGGAAGTGATCTTAGAGGAAATCTAGACTTCTAATTTTGCAGACAAGGAAACTGAGGAGTAGAGAGGTAAGTGACTTGCTGAGATCACACAAGTAGGAAATATCAGAGATAAAAATGGAACCCAAGTACTCTGACTTCAAAGTCCTTTTTCTATACCAGGACACTACTTCTTCCTCTACTTTTCCCTCCTCTCTCCTAGGAGTAGAAGACTCTGTAGAAGAGAGAGACCTTCCCACCCTATCAACTAGCCTAATCCGCTCATGGTCTATAGCAGTTGATTCCCAAAGTGGGCACCACCGCCCCCTGGTGGGTGCTGCAGCGATCCAGGGAGGCAGTGATGGCCACAGGTGCATTTGGTGGTGGTGAATAACTGTAAGGGGATGGTGATAGTATGTGACAGGGGGAGCTAAGTAATATTTTTTCTGGAAAGGGGGCGGTAGGCCAAAAAAGTTTGGGAACCACTGGTCTATAGGAAAGAAAAATAAGACCCATAGATGTGAAGAGATATATTCAAAGTCACATAGGTAGTTTTAGAGTAGAGCTATGATTCTAACTAGGATGATATAATTCCAAATCCTGCTATATTGGAGTTCAAAGTTTATAGGCAAGGTACCAAATAAATGTTGTTGTTTCATCATTTCAGTTGGTTTGGACTCTCCCTGACTCCATTAGGGGTTTTCTTGGAAAAGATATAGGAGTGATTTGCCATTTTCTTCTTCAGGCTCATTTGACAGATGAAGAAATTGAGACAAACGGGGTTAAGTGACTTGTCTAGGGTCACACAGCTAATAAGTATCTGAAACCAGATTTTAACTCCAGGGCCAGCACTCAATCTATTGTGCCACATAACTGCTCACTAGATAGCTACAGGAAAGCAAATATATGGCATAATGATCTCTTCTATGACAAAGAGTTAAGTCAAAGCAAAAAGCATTTTTAAGCACTTTATGCCAGAACTTTGGTAAGCACTAAACAAAAGGCAAAGAGGGATATTATTTTCACTTTAAGAGCTTATATTCTAATGAGGGGAACAATAAATAAACAAGCTACATTCATTATGTATACAGAATAGAGAGATGGAAGGTCTTCTGAGAGAGGAAAGGAGGAAGGAATTTGTTGTGGAGGGGACTGAGAAAGACCTCATGGAATAGGTAGGCTTTAAGCTGGGTCTTAGGGGGTCTTAGAGGGAGCTAGATGAACTAAGACAGCAACTGAAGAAGATACAATATTCCAGGAATTTTGGAGAACAGACAAAATAATGCCTTAGAGTTATGGGATGGAGAGTCATGTTCAAGGAATTGCACTGAGGAAAGTCCAATGCATTGAGAAAAGCCTAGAAAAGTAGAAATGGGCCAGGTTATGAAGAACCTTAAATACTAAAGCAGTTTATTATTGATCTCTGAGGTAATAATGAGCCACTATAGCTCACTGAGCAAGAGAGAGGGCAACCTGGTTAGACTATACTTTTATCAAATCACCTTGGCAGTTGAGTGAAAGATGGAATGGAGGAAGGGGGATTCTTGAGGCAAGGAAACTGGTTAGAAGTCTCTTGAAACTGTTGAGGTGAGAGTTGATGAGAGCCTGGAGTAGGATTGTGATTGCATAAGTGGAGAGAAGGGGGTGCATGTGAAATATGTTGTAAAGATAGAAGCAAGGAGATTTGGCAAAAAAACATTCTCTAACTTTGTAAATGGGGACATGTCAGAACGTAGGAAGGTACCATGATGCTATTGAAGCCATGCTAAGCTTACTCCCACATTCTCTTTCTTCAGAGGTCTCCCAATGAAGAATTTACCCTGAAAAGAACAATTAAGTATGACTAAGTATGAAGAACCAAAGTCTGTTCAAGTAATAGAATAGCCTTCGGTTATGTTTTTTGTTTTATTTTTTTATTTTGGCCTATGTAAAGCAATATATTATATAAACTATCTGCTGAGAAGGGAAGGGAGAGGAAATGATAGGGGCTTTCCATTCATGAAAATGTGTGGGAATTCCTTCTTGCAGAATGAAATGAAAATGCTAATTGGAAAGTCAAGAGTTATTGCAAATGAGGCAATTGAGGAGGGCCTCCCATGAGGATCTTGAAGGGTATACAAATGAAATACACCTACACAAACTTTTGTTATCCCAGAGAACCCCACGAATAAGCATCAGAGCAGTGCCAAATTGAAAGGCCCCTGACTTTTAACTATAGTCTATAATTAGACATGAGGAAATGGAGGACATGCATGGACTGCCTCGAGGGACCCATTTTTGACCTCATCTTTCTGAAAATTTAACATCCAGAGGTTATAATTTTAGAGTATTTTCTGAAAGTAGGAGGATAATCTGGAGCTACAGGGACTGCTGGAAGTCTTTGTTCAACTCAACATGAGTGAGAAGAGCCTTCCAATTCTGTTTTATTTACATGGAGAAAAGCTGTTTCAGTGGTTGGTAGTCAAAGTCAAAGCTAGTGGACAGTCTTGGCTTGAGACAAATAACCGAAAATGTGATCCTCAGCATGACAAATTGGGGCATATGGTAATGCTTATTGTGACAAAACAGCCTTTATACTAACAGTGTACAGTATTTGAGTGTCATGAGTTGCTATATGTAGTAATGATATTCAAGATGAAGTTAATAGATAGATGAAGGTCATTGCAACTAGTAGCAATGCAACAAGCCAGGACACTCCTGAAGGACTTATGTAAAAGAATGCTATCCACATTGAGAGAAAGAACTACAAAAGTAGAAATGCAAAAGCAAAACATGACATCACTTATCATGAGTATATATGGATATATGATTTGGGTTTAGGCTTTGAAAAATCGCTCTATAGAAAAATGAATAATATGAATATAGGTATAGGTATCAAGTGACAACATTTGTACAACCCAGTTGTCCACTCTGGGAGGGGGGGAGAGAAAAGAGGAGGGAAAGAAAATGAATCATGTAAACATGGAAAAATATTCTAAAAAATAAATGAATAAAATTTTAAAATGATAGATCAAGGCCAATTCAGGAAAAAGCAAAACTAAACTAGCTTTAAGACATCTCATAAATGGGTGACCAAGGCTTTAGCAGAAGCTACACCATGTCACCAAAATTGAAATGTAAGAATTCAAGACAAGTCTATTGAGAAGCAGAATAAGGGGGAAGACTACTCCTCCCACAGGAACCAGAGATTGAATTGTCTCATTTCAAGAACAGCACCAGAAAAGCACAGTTTAAAAGGCCAAGCTATCTTCTTAGGCATCTAAGTAGAACAGTAGATAGAGAATTAAATCTAAAGTCAGAAAGATCTGAGATTGAAATCTGGTTTTCAGACACTTAACCCTCTATGTGATCCTTAGCAAAATATATGTCCTGTCTGCTTCAGTTTTCTCATGCGTAAAATGGGAATAATAATAATAGTATCTATCTCCCCAGAGTTATAAGAACAAAAAGAGATAACATTTATAAAGTATCTTGTAAACATTAAAGAGCTATATAAATGCTAGTTATGATAATGATGATGCAAAATGCAGTTAAGTCACATAAGACATTCTATCTCTCATCTCTGGGCATTTTCACTGACTAGAAGGTTGTCACTGAGTGAATAGGATGTATGTTATAGAGTAATGCACAAATCCTATTTATTGATTCCTGACCTTTAGAGAGTAGTCTAAGAAAATTGCCCATGCTGAGCTGAAGACCTCTAGAATCAAAAGAAATCTCAAAAGCATCATCAGAAAACCTCCAAGTCTTTAAGTCTCCAAATCACTAAAATTAGACATTTCTGGTTCTACCCTTTAGAAGAATGACAAGTTCCTTTGGTGATCTCTTCCTCAATGGGCCTCTATTCTTTATAGTGATGTTGCCAGAGAAGACAGAAACTAAGGTGAACCAGAATACTGTGCTGTGAGTTCCAGATTGACTGGGCAGCCAGTGGTTCTCAGTGATGGACTTGTATAGTGAATGATATCAATTTCCCAGACAGGAAGAGAGGAAGAGGACTTTGTGCATGCCTAATTGGATTTTTCCATTAGGAATTCATGCTTTTCAGGCTTTCATCAATATCTGTCATTGTTCTCTGGTTTGGGAAAAGGTGGTTGGCTGGCGAAATGAACTAGATGGATATACTGGTCATCTACATGATTTATGTTAGGAAAGACATTCAAAGACCATGAAAAAAGGCAAAGAAAGTGTTAGATAAATTAGAAGACAGAACATTTATTAACTATGTGCTTGATGGAGCAAATAGGTATACAGTGGATAGAGCACTGACCTTTGAATCAAGAAGGCTCATCGACCTGTGTTCGAATCCATTCTCAGATATTTCCTAGCTCTGTGACTCTGGGCAAGTCACTTTACCTTGTTTGTCTCTGTTTCCTCATTTGTAAAAATGAATTGGAAAAGGAAATAACAAACCATTCCAGTATGTTTGTCATGAAAACCCCAAATGGGATCACAAAGAGTCAGACAAGACTGAAATGAAATTTCCCCAAAATGTACCAGGCATTATGTTAAGTTCAGGAGATATAAATAAAAGCAAGCAAGATAGTCCCTGCCCTGAATGAGGTTATATTCTAATGGAGGAATAGCATAAAAAGAGGAACCGACAAGGAGGGTTCAAGGTTCTAGTAAGGAAGAAATGATGGTGTTGGCCAGAAAATAGGTAGCCTGAGTTAGAGATTGCTGGGAAGCATGGAGGCTAAGTTCCAGGTAATCACATTGAAAGCTCATTGTTAGGGGTAATTATTAGGTGGGTCAGTGGATAGAGATCCAGGTCTGAATATGGTTCTAGGTTCAGATCTGGCTTCAGACATTTCTTAGCTATGTGACCCTAAATAAGTCACTTAATCTCCATTGCTTAGGCCTTATCACTCCTCTGCCTTGTAACAAATGACTAGTATTGATTCCAAGACAAAAGGTAAAGGTTAAAAACAACTTTTTTAAACCTCATTACTACTTCCATAGGAATCAGAGATTGAGGTATCCCATTTCAAAAATAGCTCCAGAAAAGCTCATCCAGATACAGTGTCCATTCAGTACTGGAATCACAGAATTATAGATCTGAAAGCTGTTTTACAAATGAGGAAATTGAGACCTAAAGAAGGAAAATTATTTACCCCAAATAATTAGTGAGCATCAGAAGAGGAATTTGAACTCTTAAATCTCTCTCACTCCAGGACCAATGTTCTTTCCATTGCTGATCTTCTGTTAAATATGTGGATTGTAACAAAGTTTCTCCACAGAGAGTGAGCAATGACCCAAAAAACGATTGTTCCTGTCACCTGGCAACATTCAAGGAATTTTCAAGAGCAAAAGACTTTTCAAGGAGTTGGTAGTGGATAATTCAAATTTGTGGGAAAACAAGACAAAACTTTATCATTGTTGTTAAACTGTGAGAATATATGAAGGAACCTAAAGACAAATTAGATCCACTGAGGAAAAGTATCCATAAAAGACATACTTAAGAGTTTGCCTAGCATTCCATGGAAGGGCCAGGATCTGAAAACATTAACTCAAAAAGTATTGTAATCCAAATAAAGACATCTCCTGAAAAGCCTTCATAATAATTCTTGAAGCTGTTCATTATTTTGATGACCAAAGAAGCTTCTGTAATGCCATGACCAAATGACCCAGACTCTCTTTCCTCCTGATTCCTGTAAATCCCCAAGTTATTGTCAATATTTCTCAATTGCATGGGTTTGTAGAAATGCCTTAGAAATGTTTTGGGTAAAGTCTTTTCATAAACAATTGTCTGTCAGAAAGTTATACCCTTAAGAATGATGTAATACTTATACTGTATTTTCTATAAAAACTTTTCTCTTTGCCATAATAAATGATAGACCTAGGTACAATCTCTGTGTGCTTTGTGTCTCACTTACTCAGTGTCCCTCCTAGTCTTTCAGGCATTTGCTCTATTTATTTCTCTCTATTTTTTCCCTCTCTCCCTCTCTTTTACTTTTACTCACTTACAAGGAGCTGTTCTCTTTAGTAAGCTGACTTTCTGTGTGTGGCTGTAATGGTGGTTTTTACCCTTGATCACCTGGTCCCCACATCCAGTCATTTTATTCACCTGTTACTTATCAGTTAAACCTTTCATTGATTTCACTCACTATGTTGAGAGAAACTAAAAATGATAGGAAAAGGTACAATCTGGCATAGACGTTCTGGAATCATTTGGAAATCTTTGTGATGAGAAATGGAAAAAGTTCATGCTAATTTCTCATCCTCAGATGATATTTTAAATATACACCAGAGTTCACCCATACCTGTCCAGAAGGACCCATTGTATTACACACTTATCAATGTCCCACTAAATTGGACACTTAGAGGACTTGGGAGCCAAGAGAGCAATGACTGTCAAAGGCAGTATGTTCACCTGAAGGAACCTTGTGTTTGGATTTAGAGAACCAGCATTCAAAATCTAAATCTGAGATCTACCACCTGTGCGATATGATGATCTCTTTGGTCCCTAGTCATCTCATCTTTAAAATGAGAGGATTGTGTCAGATAAACTCTAAGAGTCTTCTTAGCTGAAATCTATGATCCTATGCATTGTTTTGATACCAACACTTGTTATGTCAAATTAGAGTTTTTGGCTCTGAAGTGGGTTATTGAGTTTCTTAATAGTAAATTTAGATTTTGGTAAGATTGTGATGAATTTGGTAAATGGTAATTTTTTTATTTCAAAAAGAAAGCTACAAAGAATCGATTAATAAACATTTATAAAGTGCTTATTATGTACCAGGCACTGTACTTAACACTGGAATTAAAAAACAAAAACAGAAATAGTGAAATAGTCTCAGCCCTCAAGGAGCTTACAATTTATTAAAAAATAGTAATAGATTAGATGCTCTCCACCAAACTCTTATTCACTTTCAAAATTCTATGTTTTGCTGATTAGGGCCAGTCTTGAGGCTGCATACATAAGGGTTATTGTACACATTCCCATGTACTACTACCCTTGACAGGTTTTCAGCGATGAGTAGCCTTCTTCTTTTTTTTCCCTCTAATTTAAAGTTATTTGTTACATCAAAATACCCCATGTAACTTCCTCCCTTCCTCTTTCTCCCCATTAGAGAAGGCATGACTAGACAAATGATAGGTGTATATATAAAACTATGACTTGCCTATTTTATTTTTCAGATTTTTATCTGCAGGTGGACATAAATCGTTCTTCAAACAAATTTCTGTTTCTGTACATAATATTCTCTCAGCTCTACTTGTTCATTCTTCATAACTTTATATAGGTCCTTCCATATTTATTTTTAAAATTAACCTGTTTTGTCATTTCCCATGGCATAGCAGCAACCCATCACAACCACATGCTACAACTTGCCTAGCCATTCCCCAACTGATAGACATCCCCTCTATTTCCATTTCCCTGCCACAACAAAAAGAGTCACTGTAAATACTTTAGAACATAATAAGTTCCTCTCCTTTTTTCTTAATCATGTTAGGAAATAAACCTAATAGTGGTATTGCAGGGTCAAAAGGTACACACAGTTCTATAACTTCTTGGACATAATTCCAGACTGTTTTCCAAAATGGTTGGATCAATTCATAGTTTCACCAACAGTACAACATTGTCCCTGCCCTTCCACATCTCCAATTACATCTGTTACCCTGCCCCTCCATCATTCTAGTCAACTCGACAGGTATGAAATGTTATGCCCTGATTTACACCTCTCCAAACAATGATTCAGAGCACTTTTTCACACAGTTTTATAAAGATTTTATTTCTTCATCCAAAAACTCTCTGTTCATATCTTTTGACCATCTATAAGCTGAGGAATGGCCTACATTCCTATAAATTTGACAAAAGTTCTATATACATTTCAGACATGGGACCTCTATCAGAAAACTGTCTATAAAAACTCCTTCCTCGCTTAGTCATTCATTTTCTCCAATATTGACTACATTAGTTTTGTTTGTACAAAAACTTTTGGGTTGATTTACTGTATTCAAAATTCACAATTTTCCATCTCATAATGCTTTCTATCTCTTGTTTATTCATAAATTCTTCTTCTATCCATGAATCTGATGGGTAATATGATCCTTGTTCTTCTAATTTGCTTATGCTATCTCCCTTTATGTCTAGATCATCCCATATATTCACCTGTTGGTTGGCACCAGTGCAACACTAAAGTGGTGGGCATCCTTTGTCTATCTCCTGCCTCCAGATTGCCCATCTCCACTTTCAGTTATGCATTCTCTGAATGATATCTGTAAAACCCTTTTTTCCTAAACAAGTCATTGTTGGCAATATACTATAGCCTACCTATTCCCACCTCTTTTTCCCCTTTGCCTTTGAAATAACTCATGACTTCTTTTGATCAAAGTCAAGAGCTCCCCTATTTTAACATGGATCTGCCCCTCGATTGTCTTTTAAAGATTTTTTTAATCTTTGTTCAATCATTGAGCACTTATCCTAATCACTTGAATAGATGCTAGGGAAATCAGATAAAATGATAGCCTCTACCCTCAAGCAGTTTATATTCTATTTAGGGGGAGACAGTAAGTACACATGTGACCATAGTGTAAACAAATAAATGCAAGGCAATTTGGTGGAGGAGGGTGGAGGAGCTTTAATAACTGGCTATATCACATGAGAGCCAAACTAAAGGAAACTAGAGGCTTAGAAGAAATGAAGAGATGGTGTATTCTAAGCATGGGTAAATAGCCAGTGCAAAAGGAACAGAGACAGGATTTGAATTGTTGTGTCTACAAGAGAACAAGGATAATTGGCTAGATCACAGAATACATGAGAATGCATGAAGAGGAGTACTTCATAACAGTACTAGGAAAGTAAGTTGGGGTCAGGTTGTGAGAAAATATAATACCAAAGAAAGAAATTTGAATTTCCCCTTAAAGGGGAGAAATAGTTTTAGTTGAGGTAAACTATTATAATTGTTTGGGGGAAAAGGAATGGGGAGACTGTGTTAAGGTGGTGGCCTTGAAATTAGAAAAGAAGGGGATAGGGTCAAGGGAATTTGTGGAAGTAGGATTCATAAGAGTGGACCACTGATGGCTAACTGAAGTGATGAGGAGGTAGGAGCTAAGGAGACAGTGATGAAAACCTGAGTGCCTGAAAAAATGGCAGGGCCTTCAATAGAAATAGAAAAGGTTGTAATAAGGTGGAAGTAGGGATGAATTGTGAGGGAAAGGAGATAATGAACTCTGTTTTATTTCTTTATTTTTTTTTATTTTTTAGAAAAATTTTTCCATGGTTACATGATTCATGTTCTTACTCTCTCTCCCCCTACCCTCCAAACTCCCCTGTAGCCATCGTGCATTTCCACTGGTTTCTTCATGTGTCATCTAACAAGACCTATTTCCATATTATTGATAATTGTTCTAAGGTGGTCATTAAGAGTCTACATCCAAAATCTTGCCTACATCAACCCATATGTTCAAGCAGTTGTTTTTCTTCTGTGTTTCCACTCCTGTAGTTCTTCCTCTGAATGTGGGTAGCATTCTTTTCCATAAATCCCTCAGAATTGTCCTGAGTCATTGCATTGCTGCTAGTACAAAAGTCCATTAAATTCAATTTTACCACAGTGTATCAGTCTCTGTGTATAATGTTCTCCTGGTTCTGCTCCTTTCACTCTGCATCAATTCCTGGAGGTCATTCCAGTTCACATGGAATTCCTCCAACTTATTATTCCTTTGAGCACAATAGTATTCTATCACCAGCATATACCACAATTTGTTCAGCCATTCCCCAATTGATGGGCATACCCTTGTTTTCCAGTTTTTTGCCACCACAAAGATTGCATCTTTAAATATTTTTGTACATGTCTTTTTCCCTATGATCTCTTTGGGGTACAAACCCAGCAATGGTATGGCTGGATCAAAAGGTAGGCATTCTTTTAGCTCTCTTTAGTTCCAAATTGCCATCCAGAATGGTCGGATCAATTCATAACCCCACCAGCAGTGCATTAATGTCCCAATTTTTCCACATCCCCTCCAACATTCATTACTCTCACCTGCTGTCATTTTAACCAGTCTGCTGGATGTGAGAGGATACCTCAAAGTTGTTTTCATTTGCATTTCTCTAATTATTAGAGATTTAGAACACTCTTATGTGCTTATTGATAGTTTTGATTTCTTTCAAAATTGCCTATTCATGTCCCTTACCCATTTATCAATTGGAAAATGGCATGATTTTTTTTGTACAATTGATTTAGCTCCTTGTATATTTGAGTAATTAGACCTTTGTCAGAGTTTTTTGTTATAAAGATTTTTTCCCAGTTTAATGTTTTCCTTCTGATTTTGGTTGCATTATTTTTGTTTGTACAAAAACTTTTTAACTTAATGTATTCAAAATTATTTATTTTACATTTATAATTTTTTCTAACTCTTGCTTGGTTTTAAAATCTTTCCTTTCCCATAGATCTGACAAGTATACTGTGCTCTCCTAATTTTCTTGTAGTTTCCTTCTTTATATTCAAGTTATTCACCCACTCTGAATTTATCATGGTGTAGGGTGTGAGATGGTGATCCAAACCTAATCTCTCCCATATTGTTTTCCAATTTTCCTAGCAGTTTCTGTCAAATAGTGGATTTTTGTCCCAAAATTTGGGCTCTTTGGGTTGATCATAGACTGTCTTGTTGAATTCACTTACCTTAAGTCTATTCCACTTATCCTTTCTTATGTCTCTGATCTAGTACCATATTGTTTTGATGACCGAAGCTTTATAATATAGTTTAATATCTGGTACTGCTAGGCCACTTTCCTTCACGTTTTTTTTCATTATTTCCCTTAATATTCTTGATCTTTTGTTCTTCCAAATGAACTTTGTTATAGTTTTTTGTAATTCTCTAAAAAAGTTTCTTGGTAGTTTGGTAGGTATGGCACTAAATAAGTAAATTAATTTGGGTAGAATGGTCATTTTTATTATGTTAGCTCATCCTATCCATGAGTAATCAATGTTTTTCCAATTTTTTAGATCTTAGTTTATAATTAGTTTTTATTAATTAAATTAGTTTTAATTGTTTGGAAAGTGTTTCGTAGTTGTGTTCATATAATTCCTGTGTTTGTTTTGGTAGATAGATTCCTAAGTATTTTATATTGTCTAGGGTAATTTTAAATGGTGTTTCTCTTTCTACCTCTTACTGTTGTGATGTGTTGGAAATATATAGAAATGCTGATGATTTATGTGCATTTATTTTGTATCATGCAACTTTGCTAAAGTTGTTGATTATTTCTACAAGCTTCTTAGTTGATTCTCTAGGATTTTTTAAGTAGACTCCTCATTGCCTATTATAATACCTCCAAATTCTTTTTCTTCTCTAATTCTAGTGGTTCTAGTTCAATGTTAAATAATAGAGGTGATAATGGACATCCTTGTTTCATGCCTGATGTTATTAGGAAAGCTTCTAATTTATCCCCATTGCATATGATGCTTATTGATGGTTTTAGATATATACTATTTATTATTTTTAGGAAAGGTCCTTCTATTTCTAAGCTTTCTAGTGTTTTCAATAGGAATGGGTGTTGTATTTTGTCAAATGCTTTTTCAGCATCT
The DNA here is from genome assembly GCF_016433145.1 of Gracilinanus agilis. NCBI lineage: Eukaryota > Metazoa > Chordata > Mammalia > Didelphimorphia > Didelphidae > Gracilinanus > Gracilinanus agilis. The sequence goes on along the minus strand of NC_058130.1, from coordinate 359,335,242 downwards.
ATTGAGATAATCATGTGATTTTTGTTTGTTAGCTTGTTGATATAGTCAATTATGTGGATGTTGAACCACCCTTGCATTCCTGGTATAAATCCCACCTGATCATGATGGATAACCCTCATGATCACTTACTGGAGTCTTTTTGCTATGATTCTATTTAAGATTTTTGCATTTATGTTAATTAGGGAGACTGGTCTGTAGTTTTCTTTCTCTGTTTTTGGTATGCCTGGCTTTGGAATCAGTACCATATTTATGTTATAAAAGGAATTTGGTAGAGCTCCTTCTTTGTTTATTATGTCAAATAATTTGTATATTGTTGGGATTAGTTGCTCTTTGAAGGTTTGATAGAATTCACTTGTCGGGGGCAGCTGGGTAGCTCAGTGGATTGAGAGTCAGACCTAGAGATGGGAGGTCCTAGGTTCAAATCCAGCCTCAGACACTTCCCAGCTGTGTGACCCTGGGCAAGTCACTTGACCCCCATTGCCTATAAAAAAAAAAAAGAATTCACTTGTGAATCCATTAGGCCCTGGTGATTTTTTCTTAGGGAGCTCTTTGATGGCTTGTTCAATTTCTTTTTCTGATATTGCCTTATTTAAGTATTCTACTGCTTCTGCTATTAATCTAGGCAATTTATATTTTTATAAATATTCATCCATATCACCTAGATTGCTATATTTATTGCCATGTAATTGAGCAAAATAGTTTTTAATGATTGCCGTAATTTCCTCTTCATTAGAGGTGAGATCTTCCTTTTCATCTTTGATACTGTTAATTTGATTTTCCTCTTTCCTTTTTCTTATTAGATTTACCAGTACTTTGTCTATTTTATCTGTTTTTTCAAAATACCAGTCTTATTTATTAATTCATATAATAGTCTTATTAATTCAATAGTTCTTTTACTTTCAATTTTATTAATTTCTCCTTTGGTTTTTAGTATTTCTAATTTAGTTTTCATCTGGGGTTTTTAATTTGTTCATTTTCTAGTTTTTTAAGTTGCATGCCCAAATCATTAACCTCTGCCCTTTCTAATTTGTTAATATATACACTCAATGATACAAATTTTTGCCTTAAAACTGCTTTGGCTGCATCCCATAGGTTTTGGTAAGAAGTCTCATTTTCATTGTTTTCAATGAAAGATTAATTGTTTCTATGATTTGTTCTTTAGCTAACTTATTTTGGAGAATCATATTATTTAATTTCCAATTAGTTCTTGGTTTACCTCTCCATGTATTCTTACTAATAACTATTTTTATTGCATTGTCATCTGATAAGGTTGCATTTATTATTTCTGCTTTTTTGCATTTGTTTGCCATGTCTCTATGCCCTAGTACATGGTCAATCTTTGTGAATGTACTATGTGCTACTGAAAAAAAGGTATATTCCTTTTTGTTCCTCTTTATTTTTCTCCATATATCTATTAACTCTAATTTTTCTAGGATTTCATTCACCTCTCTTATCTCTTTTTTATTTATTTTTTGGTTTGATTTATCTAGATCTGATAGAGGAATATTTAGATCTCCCACTAGTATAGTTTTACTATCTATTTCCTCCTTGAGCTCTGCCAGTTTCTCCTTTAGAAATTTAGATGCTATACCATTTGGTGCATACATGTTGAGTACTTTTATTTCCTCATTATCTATACTGCCTTTTATCCGGATGTAATTATCTTCCCTATCTCTTTGAACCAGATCTACTTTTACTTTGGCTCTGTTAGAAATCATGATTGCAACTCCTGCCTTCTTTTTCTTAGTTGAAACCCAATAGATTTTTCTCCATCCTTTCATTTTTACTTTATGTATGTCTGCCTGTCTCATGTGTGTTTCTTGTAGACAACATATGATAGGATTTTGGTTTCTAATCCACTCTGCTATTTGCTTCTGCTTTATGGGAGAGTTCATCCCATTCACATTCAGAGTTATAATGATCAACTGTGTATTCTCAGATATTTTGATTCTTTCTCCTTGTCCTGCCCTTTCTTCTTTCACTACTTCTTTCTATAGCAGTGTTTTGTTTTTAATCAGTTCCCCTAAACCCCTCCCTTATTGTACTTCCCTTCCTCCACTCTCTCTTCTTATTCCCTTCTTATTCTTCTTTAGGGTCTTTTTAAGCTACTGGACACCCCCCCACCCTCTCCATTCCTAATGTTGCTTCCTTCCCCACCAGTCCTTTTATTACCCTTCTACTTCGCTATAGGGCTTGAATAAATTCTCTGCCCCAATGGATCTGATTATTCTTCCCTCTTTAAGTTGATTTCAATGCACTTAAATATTAAATATTTCCTCTCTCCAACCTCTTTACCCTTCCAGTGTATTGTTATTCTTCCCTGTTCACCTCACACACATCTTTATGGTATATAAATTTACTCAATTTTGTTTGTTTTCCCATTTTTCTCAATATTGCCTTTTTCCCCCTCTAGTTTTATATATATTTATACACACACATTTATATATATATCAAATGTCAAGATATAGTCAAGATATATATATATATGTATATATATATATCTTGACATTTCATCCTATACAGTTTGTTGCTGTTCCCTCTATGTAAACTTCTTCTGGTTACCCAGTTGATAATAAACAAAATTTAATATCTGCCAATATTTTCTTTTCTTCAAGGGATACAAGTCAATTTAACTTATTGGGTCCCTTAAAGAAAGGATTCCCCCTCCTCCACTCTTTTAATTACCTTATGGTGATTCTCTTGAGTTCTGTGTTTGGGTAGCAAACTCTGTTTAAGTCTGTTTTTTTTTCCTTTATGAATGCTTAGAAGTCTTCAATTTTATTGAATGGCCATACTTTCCCCTGTAAAAATATAGTCAGTTTTGCTGGATAGTTGATTATTGGTTATAGACCCAGTTCTTTTGCTTTCTGGAATATTATGTTCTATTCCTTCTGGTCCTTCAATGTAGATGCAGCCATATCCTGTGTTATCCTAACTGTGGTTCCCTGGTATCTGAATTACTTCTTTTTAGCAGCTTATAATATTTTTCCCTTGGTCTGAATTTGGCGAAAATATTCCTGGAAGTTGTCAGTTGTGGATTAAATGTAGGAGATGATCTGCAAATTCTTTCCATTTCCACCTTTCCCTCTTGTTTAAGAATGTCAGGGCAGTTTAATTGGATAATTTCCTGTAGGGTGATATCTGAACTTTTTCTTTTCTAACAAGGTTCCTGTAAACCAATAATTCTTAAATTGTCTCTTCTAGCTCTGTTCACCAGATCTTTTGTTATTTTCTTGTTTTAGATCATGTATTTATTTTTTCAAGTTGTCTTCATTCTCTCTTGAGTGCTTTTTGAGTTCCTGAAGTTCTTGAGTTAGTTGAATTTTGAGATCTTCCAAAGCCTGTGTCCAATTCACTGGTGCTTCTTCCTCTTCTTCTATTTCATTTGCTCTCTTTTCACTTCCTCGAAAGAAGCTTTCAATTGTCATTTCTTTTCTCTTTTTCTGTTGTTTACTCATATTTTTCCTTTCTCTGTTCTGCTAGTTTAAACAGATGGGTTTAATGAGCTTTGATGAAAAATTTTCCCCCAGCTGGCAATGGAGGTTTGTAGTTACTTTCTCTGCAGTCTATTAGAGAAGGGTGTTGGAGTTTCCCTGCCCTCTGAAGACTTCTTTTCTGTCCAGTTTATGGGATTAAGCCTTTATTGATTGGATTAATCTATATTGCTTAATGTGCCCTGAGGCAAACTGAAAGGGAAAAAAAAGAAGTGGTGGGATAAGATGGAGTGTTTTTGCTGAGCTATCCAGTAGGGTCCCCCTGCTCTCTCCTGCTGTTTGACCTGGTTTTCTTTCCTCTTGAAGCCCTTTGTTCTCTATCTCAGTGTGGTAAAGTGAGGTGGTCTGAGGTTTGGCTCCATCTAAGCGGCCATCTTCTGAGCATTTTTGCTGTGTTTCTGTGGCTTTCTCCTCCAGCCACCTCCCTAGTGCCTGTGTTCAACTCCCCGAGTCCTGTGCCAGCAAGGCCCTCTCTCCAGGCTGGTGCACCCTCCAGGAGATTTTAGGGGCTGCTAGAGACTCGACACAGTATGTGGGGGAAGGGGTCCTGGGATTCCCCTTCTATACCTTCAGACCCAACAGTTCAAGAATTCAAGCCTTTTTCTTTAGCATACCTCTTGAGTTGTCCAGCAATATGATCCCCCTGCTATGTCCAGATGTTAGATTTGGCCCTCTTTCTTCTCGAAGCACATTGTTTTCTATCCCAGTGTGTAAAGAGTGTAGAGGTTTTAAGATTTGCTCCATCTAAGCCACTGTCTTCCCAGAATTCAATGAGCTCTGTTTTCGATGTTTATGGGACATCTAATTCAAAATGACCAGTGGTGTGAGATGTTGATCTAAACCTATTCTCTCCCATATTGTTTTCCAAATTTCCCAGCAGTTTTTGTCAAATAGTGGATTTTTGTTCCAAAAGTTGGGCTCTTTGGGTTTAACATACACTGTCTTGCTGATGTTACTTACCCCAAGTCTGTTCCACTGATCCTCCCTTCCATCTCTTTTTTTAATTTTTTTTTAATTTTAAACCCTTAACTTCTGTGTATTGGCTCCTAGGTGGAAGAGTCGTAAGGGTAGGCAATGGGGGTCAAGTGACTTGCCCAGGGTCACACAGCTGGGAAGTGTCTGAGGCCGGATTTGAACCTAGGACCTCCCGTCTCTAGGCCTGGCTCTCAATCCACTGAGCTACCCAGCTGCCCCTCCCTTTCATCTCTTAACCAGTACCCCATTTTGATGACCGCTGCTTTATAGTACAGTTTAATATCTGGTACTGCTAGGCCCTCTTCCTTTACATTTTTTTCATTATTTCCCTTGATATTCTTGATCTTTTGTTATTCCAAATGAAATTTGTTATAGTTTTTCCTAATTTAGTAAAAAAAGTTATTTGGTAGTTTGATAGGTATGGCCCTAAATAGGTAAATTAATTTGGGTAGAATGGTCATTTTTATTATGTTAGCTCATCCTACCCATAAGCAATCAATATTTTTCCAATTGTTTAGATCTAGTTTTAATTGTTTGGAAAGTGTTTTGTAGTTGTTTTCATATAATTCCTGTGTTTGTTTTGGTAGATAGATTCCTAAGTATTTTATATTGTCTAGGGTGATTTTAAATGGTGTTTCTCTTTCTACCTCTTACTGCTCTGATGTATTGGAAATATATAGAAATGCTGATGATTTATGTGCATTTATTTTGTATCCTGCAACTTAGCTAAAGTTGTTGATTATTTCTACAAGCTTCTTAGTTGATTCTCTAGGATTTTTTAAGTAGACCATCATATTATCTGCAAAGAGTGATAGCTTAGTCTCCTCATTGCCTATTTTGATACCTTCAATTTCTTTTTCTTCTCTAATGTTTCTAGTACAATGTTAAATAATAGAGAAGATAATGGGCATCCTTGTTTTGCTCTTGATCTTATTGGAAATGCTTCTAATTTATCCCCGTTGCATATGATGCTTGTTGATGGTTTTCGGTATATACTGTTTATTATTTTTAGGAAAGGAGAATAGGTTTAGATCAACATCTCCACACCCAGATACACCAAGATAAATTCAGAATGGGTGAATGACTTGAACATAAAGAGGGAAACTATAAATAAGTTAAATGAACATAGAGTAGTCTACTTGTCAGATCTCTGGGAAAGGAAAGATTTTAAAACCAAGCAAGAGTAAGAGAAAATTATAAAATGTAAAATAAATGATTTTGATTATATCAAACTAAAAAGCTTTTGTACAAACAAAAATAATGTAGCCAAAATCAGAAGGGAAACAACAAATTGGGAAAAATCTTTATAACAAAAAACTCTGACAGGGGTCTAATTACTCAAATATACAAGGAGTTAAACCAATTGTATAGAAAATCAAGCCATTCCCCAATTGATAAATGGGCAAGAGACATGAATAGGCAATTTTTAGATAAAGAAATCAAAAGTATCAATAAGCACATGAGAAAGTGTTCTAAATCTCTAATAATTAGAGAAATGCACATCAGAACAACTCTGAGGTATCACCTCACACCTAGCAGATTGGCTAAAATGAAAGAAGGGAAGAGTAATGAATGATGGAGGGGATGTGGCAAAACTGGGACATTAATGCATTGTTGGTGGAGTTGTGAACTGGTCCAACCATTCTGGCTGGCAATTTGGAACTATGCTCAAAGGGCTATAAAAGAATGCCTGCCCTTTGATCCAGCCATACCATTGTTGGGTTTGTACCCCAAAGAGATCATAGATAAACAGACTTGTAAGAAAATATTTATAGCTGCGCTTTTTGTAGTGGCAAAAAACTGGAAAAGGAGGTATGCCCTTCAATTGGGGAATGGCTGAACAAATTGTGGTATATGCTGGTGATGGAATACTATTGTGCTGAAAGGAATAATGAACTGGAGGAATTCCATGTGAACTGGAAAGACCTCCAGGAATTGATGCAGAGTGAAAGGAGCAGAGCCAGAAGAACATTGTACACAGAGACTGATACATTATGGTAAAATCGAATGTAATGGACTTCTGTACTAGCAGTAATGCAATGACCCAGGACAATTCTGAGGGATTTATGGTAAAGAATGCTACCCACATTCAGAGGAAGTACTACAGGAGTGGAAACAGAAGAACAACAACTGCTTGAACACATGAGTTGAGGCAGACATGATTGGGGATGTAGACTCGAAACTACCACACAAATGCAACTATCAATAATTTGGAAATAGGTCTTGATCAATGACACATGTCAAAACCAGTGGAAACACACATCTGCCATGGAGGCAGGGGGAATTCGGGGGGGGGGGTGAAGGGGAAAGCAAGAGCATGAATTATATAACCATGTTAACTTTTCAAAAAAATACATATTAATAAATGTTTTTAAAAAAATGACCAGTGGGCAGTTGATGATGCAGCCCTAAAGCTCAGGACAGTGATTGAGGGTGATGTAGCTCTGCCCAGAGATGATTAAATGAATGGACAATTATGAGATCACCAAGAAAGAGAATGAAGAAAAAAAAGAACCTAGGATGGAGCTTTGGGATGCCCAAAGTTAGGTGGCAGGATCCTCAGGGCAGTCTTTATGTGTTCCACAAGATTATAAAGTACAGGGGCAGAAAAAGGTGTGTCAGGAGATATGAGAGAGGATGCCAGTGACTGGCAAGGATGACCAGAAAGAAATTACCAAGCCTCAGCTCCTTATAGAATCTCCTATATGATTGCTTTGGACACATGGGGTCCTGATGTTGATGATTAAATTCAAGAAATATTTGAGTGTCTTCTAAATGCAAAAGAGTGGAGGTGGTGGGTGCTGCCTTTCTAGAAATATTGGCTCAGTTCTCTTTCTTGGCATGAATATTTTTCACTGCCATTCTTTCCGCCTCAGCCAGCTCTTTGCCAACCTCTCCATCAAATAGTCTTCCCTGTTCCCTCAAGGCAATGGAAACTAGGAGGGGGCATGGTGTTGTCATTCTACTCACCTTATGTTCTGCAAAGGTACATGATCTCCAGGGTACCTGGCTCAGAAAACAGCCTCCTCATTTCTGATAGAAATTTTCCACTGAAATGCCCCCTGCCCCAATTCTACCTAATTAACAACAGAGTCTTTATATTCTGTTACTGTGAATCATGTCTCCCCTGCCCTCCAACCTCCAGACCAGTCCATAATGGGGAGACCATGGACAAGGCATCTCTTTATTCAGGAAGCAGGGTGAAGCCACACCATTTCTCCACTGTCACCCAGGAGGGCAGGCTTATTAGCATACCTAGCTGAACATCATCTGCCAGATCCTGGAATGAAAAAGAAACAGGAAGAAGCCCAGGATCCTGAGAGATGCTATATATAAGTATTGTCTTCAGATGGACTCGATTGTAATGAGTCCTTGTGTGTCCTTTAGGAATAATAAACATATAACCCATTCTAAGATACTAATATGGGCTGCCCCAGAGTTCAGAGGGTTATATGAGACTCTCTAGGGTATGTGTGTGTGTTTAGGGGGAAGCAAAAGGAATCAGCTTGGCATGGAGAGAGGGTATTTGAAGAGTTTGTTGGCAATGTAGGTCTGTGTTTTGAATCTAAGAGTGTTCCTTTCAGTGTGTTAGCACATGTGGAAATAATGGCATAATGAATAATGTTAGCAGAAAGTTGAAGCTTAAAATAGATTCTTTAATTATATATGGTGATATAAATAGTTATATGTAAAGATATGTTATTTATAATAGTTACAAAGTCACAGAATTTTAAAGAGAAAAGGAGTCTCAGCTGCCCCAGAACCCAAACCTGAATAAGAACCTCTACCATGTACTTGGTGAGTGCTCATTCAACCTTTGCTTGAAGTTCTCCAGTGGGAGCCCATTCAACTTTTGAGCATCACCAATTGTTGGGGAGTTTTTCCTGAAATCAAATCTAAATATAATTCTTCCATTCTATGGAATCATAGGTCTAGAGCTAAAGTTGACCCAAGTTGCCCAAACCTCTCATTTTATGAATGAAGAAACTAAGGCCCAGGGAGGATAAGTGATTTGCCCAAGGCCAATTAGAGATATTCCCTAAAGGCTCCTAGTTCTGCCCCCTAGGGTCAAGTGGAATCAGTCTAATCTCTCTTCCACCTCATTACCTTCAAATGTTCAAAGTTCCTTGACCACAAATTTCTAAGACTATTTCTCAGTTAAGCACATTCTTCAACACATTTCCAAATGGATATATAGAGATATAGAGATATAGATATAAACAAAGATTAACCATGCTCCTTGAACTTCACTTACTTTTATGTTGCAGAAATACTTTTCTTTCAATCAGCTGCTTACTGTGGTTGGCAGGCACAGAAGAAGGCCCAGCAATGTGATTAGAGTCGACCAAATAATTCCCATTTCATAGCATTGTGAAGTTTGCAAAGTGCTTCATCTTACTTGATCCTTACAGCAACTCTGCAGTAGATGTACTATTGTTATTTTCATTTTACAAGTGTTAAAACTGAGACTTAGGCACATTAAGTGATGAGGGTAGAACAACTAATCAGTCCAATGAGCTGTGTTCTATTGCTAAAAATATACATTCTTTTTTTTTTAAATATTGTGTATTGGTTCCAAGGCAGAAGAGTGGTAAAGGCTAGGCAATGGGGGTTAAGTGACTTGCCCAGGGTCACACAGCTGATAAGTGTGTGAGGCCAGATTTGAACCTAGGACCTCCCATCTCTAGACCTGGCTCTCAATCCACTAAGTTACCCAGCTGCCCCCTAAAAATATACATTCTTTATATTTAAGAGAAACAAGATTTGGGATTTGAGAAAAAAATCCCTATTAATGAGGTGAGGCAGTGTGGTAAAGTTTTAAGAACTAAAGAAGTAGCTGTGTGAGTGTGAGGTGTTATGGAGGTAGAAATAGTAAAATTTAATGACTTGAGGTTTGTGGGGTGGGAGAAAGAGTGTAGTGGTCAGGGTAAAGATGATGTTTCCTTCGGGAGAGTTTTGGACATGTTAAGCCTAAGATATATCTGGAATATCCTATTTAGAATGTATAATCATCACTTGGTGATATGGATATAAAGGTAAGGGGAGTAGTTGTGGGGTGGTGATGGTTATCTAGATCTGAGAGTCATCTACTTAGTAAAGATGATTAGACACATGGGAGCTGGTAGGGTTTTATATATTATATATATACATATGCATGTGTATATATAGTTTGCATTTATATATTATATTGTATATAATATATATTTATATACTATGTATTTATATTTAACTATATTTATAATATATAATTATAACAAGTTATAATATATACTCTTATTTATACTAATTATATGGCATATATTATATATTTAAATGTATATATACACATATATGCCTGCGTGTATATGCATATATGCACATTATATGTGTTATATGTGTAAAATGCATTCTTTAATTATATATAGTGATCTAGTCAAATGAATATATATTATTTANATTTAGAATGTATAATCATCACTTGGTGATATGGATATAAAGGTAAGGGGAGTAGTTGTGGGGTGGTGATGGTTATCTAGATCTGAGAGTCATCTACTTAGTAAAGATGATTAGACACATGGGAGCTGGTAGGGTTTTATATATTATATATATACATATGCATGTGTATATATAGTTTGCATTTATATATTATATTGTATATAATATATATTTATATACTATGTATTTATATTTAACTATATTTATAATATATAATTATAACAAGTTATAATATATACTCTTATTTATACTAATTATATGGCATATATTATATATTTAAATGTATATATACACATATATGCCTGCGTGTATATGCATATATGCACATTATATGTGTTATATGTGTAAAATGCATTCTTTAATTATATATAGTGATCTAGTCAAATGAATATATATTATTTATAATAGTTACAAAGACACAAAATTTAGAGATAGAGGGATCTCAGCTATCATTGAGCCCAAATCTAAACAAGAACCCCCACCAATGAGTGGCATTTGTGGAATGGCTCCCTTGAGCTAAGGACACAAGACTATATCTGAGATGTAGTGGGCTTGCACCTGTCTTAGAAGTGGAGCACAGTAGTGAGAAGTAGAATTTCAAGGCTAGGTGAGTGAGAGATGATAGGACTGTGGTGTGAGCCTGGAGAATTGCAAGGCAAGGGAGCCATTAAGGAAGTGACCCTATGGATGCTGAGTGCTCTGGGTCGAAAGTCCTGATCACCTCACTCTGGTCCAGAGACTCACTGTCTCTCATTGAACTACTTTCTAAGGTTCTTTACCCTCCCTTCCTGCCCAGCCCTTTCTCTCTTCTATCTCCTCTCATGCCCTTTTCCTTGGAAAGAAAAGAAAGGAAAGGAAAGAAAGAGTCAAGCTATATAAATAAAGTTTGAGCTAACAGCTTTCCTGAGATTTCTTCTATCTTCTCAACTTCATTTCCTGTTCTCATTAGATAAATACTCTTCTTTCTCCTTAATGATACCTATTATTTAAAAATCTCCAGGTCTCAGGGAGCAGGGATGGTGTCTTCCATTTTAGTTTAATTTTGCTGTTGTGTCTCAGAGAGCTTTTAACACCAACAGGTGCAGGATAAATATCAGGAATTAAATTACTAGCTGAAGAACTGTCCAGGGGTTTTCTTGGAGTCCTTCTGTTCCTTTCCTGCTTCATGATTGTCCCCAAAAATTCCCTGGCAAAACTCAGTAGCAGCTTTGAGACATTTTTCAGCATGGAAAGAAGGGTTCTGTATCTTGAGATTTCCTCCCTTCTATAAACAAAAACAACAAAAAAGCATTTTCTCTCCTGGTTGGAGAAAAAAATGAGCAAAGTGTTTCAAAGCCCCAAGGTGTGAGACTGCATGGTTTCCTAATTAATGCAGGCCCCCAGAACAGGAGTCTAAAGCTTCACAGGGTTGGAGGAGTTTCATATGATCGTCACCGTGTTGTTTTTGTTAAAGCAAAACAAAAGGAGAAACAACCCTTCTTTCTAAGACACTATGGTTCTGCAGCCAACCAAGCTGTTTAGACTCCAACCTTGAATCGTAGCAGCTTCTAATGGTTCAGAAGGGTGTCCAGGTAGTAGACAATGCTGAAAAACTAATCTGCTTGGAAACTAGAAACCTCTCTGTTTGTTTATCTGCCTCTGTGTTTCACACTTCCATTCCTTTGGCTTCTCCCCAGACATAGGAGTATCCCTTGCAAGCATTCCTGCAGAGAACTGTTTTTAGGCATGCTCTGTCCACCTGGAACCTTAAAGCCTCTTTCCCCTCCTCCTCCTCACCACAATGACTCCTTATACCTACTTCCTTCTCTTTCTTGATTCATCTTTCTCTTTGGCATATGTTTTTATCCTTTCTTGTGTTCCATCATGGGAAATAATGTGTAGGAGTAGGGGTAAGAGCACTGGATGTAGAATTAGGGGAACTAGATGAGGTTAGGACCTTGCTTACTAGCTTGTAACTGTCATATCCAAGATGACAGTATTATCAGGCTCAAGTTTCCTCAGCTATAAAATTAAGGGCTTGTTTTTTACAATCTTGTTATTGTTATAAATCATACCCTTCATTTTACAGAACTTTGAATGACCTAAGAACTCTGATCCACACATTGACCAAATATGATTCCTAAAGACTAATTAATGATAAAATATGCTACCTACCTTCCAATAAGGGGAATGAGCTCATGATGCAGAATGAGAAATATTCATTTTGGGCATGACCAATATGGGAATTTGTGTTTCTTGACTATGAATGTTTGTTACAAAGGTTCTTTCTTTCATCCTTTTTCTCTCTCTTCTTACTCTTTTCCTTCTTTCCTTCCTTCCTTCCTTCCTTCCTTCCTTCCTTCCTTCCTTCTGATGGACAGTAAATTAGATCCAGAATTGAATAGGAATAAGAGCCCAGATTGAACTACACCTGTGAAAGAGTTTAGTATTTTGAATAATGCCATGAAAACTCAACTTTTAATGTCAATGCATTATGGAATATTGTCTGCTCAACAGAATCAAAACTTTAGATAATTCAAAGGGTAATAAATGTATATGGCAGAAATAAGTAGGTTATGGTATATTGTCACTGGTAAGGCAAATAAAAGAACATGAATGATCATAAAATGAAGTGGGCCAGGCACATGGAAAAAACTTAGTAAATGCTTGTTGACTGGGTATTTTCATCATATCCTGAGACTGAGATGATAAGAGACGCACTTCCTGACTGGTATCCAAACACTTTTAATGCAGACCCAGACACAAGATGACAAAAAGCCCCCATCATCACTGATGAAAAACAAAGTATGGACGTAGTTTCCAATTATACACTGTGTAATCTCAGGCAAATCATAATCCTTTGGGGCCTTGTTTTTCCAGCTACAAAGTGGATATCAAAATAAACACTACCAGTAGTATTAAAGTATCAAATCAAAATAATTTTGCTTTCAAGTTCAAAGGACTGCCTAGATAGATAGATATAGATAGATACACACATACATATTATAAATACATGCATTATATTACATTTATGTACATACATATATCTACGTGGATGGCAGCTAGGTAGTGCAGTCAGAAGAGCACCAGAAGTTAGTCAGGAAAAATCTGAGTTCAAATCCAGCTTTAGCCACTTATATGACCCTAGGCAAGACACTTAATCTCTATTTGTCTCAGTTCCTCATCTGTAAAATGGGGACCCAGTGAAAAAGGAAATGGCAAATCACTCCTGTATCTTTGCTAAGAAAGCTCCATGGACATGGGGTCATGTAAAGTCCACTGAATAACTAAACAACAACAATATATATGCATATATATGTGTGTGTGTATGTATATACACACGACCACACAGAGGTGGGAATGGAATATTTTAGCTGCTGCTTTGTTTGCTATAAATAGAAAGCTAGCTGGATGAAATCTCCCCCTCTTACACCTGACTCTGTAAACCAGGGGAAGTTTTGAAGTTGTAGAGAAGGGAATTAGACTATGTCAGCATTCCCTCACTGGGGAGGTCCTTATATCAATGAAGCCAGAGGCTGGTCCTATCCTTTAATCGAATTGCTCAGAATATGTGTGGTGTTGTGTCTGAAGTGTGTTTAATTTTAAGAACAGGAACACTGTGTGCAGAAGGGTTATCCTACATGAGTCAATTACTGGTGAAAATATGCCAGTCTCAGTAACAAAGTGGTAGGTGAGAGCTGAGGGTCCATAGCAAAGACCATATTATATTATGTAGGGATGTTTATGCTGTATATGTAGGTCCAAAGCCAGTATGCATTTGTGGTGGAAGGGTTTGACCTGAGCTTGATTTTTGTATTCCTGTGATGAAAAGACTTAGAGGTTCATGTGTACTCTTGCCTACTCATAGCGGCTCTGAAAATGGGTTGGTTTAGAGATGATATGTGGCTTTTCTTTATTTCTCCCTTCCCTCCTCTAAAGTCCAAAACTGATGGCTAATTGTAGAATGGAAGGCATCTGAGTCCTCCAGGCCATCCGAATAAAAGCACGATAGGTACTAGAGCAAACTGCAAAGGCTTTCAGGTCTTGTGATGAGCTGTGCCTGTCATCCTAGCTAGATTCCTCGGCTGTGGGCGGTAAACTTTTTTCTGCTCCAGTAAATCCTGAAGACCATTTATTTACTGAAGCTTCAAGAGTTGCAATCTGCATCATTGGAAGAAGTCCCCATACAAAATGAATCATGATGCCAGCCTGGGAGGCATTAAAACATTCTCTAACTAGCATTATCCCAAACCACTTTTGCTACTTGTGGCAGTCAGATAGAAACAGTGAAAAGAGATTGATGAGCATTTGGCAAAAGCAAGAGCTGTAGGCATTAACACACTTGCTTAGTATTAAATATATATATATATAATGTATATTGCATATTTAAATATATTATATTCTGCTAATAAGCAGAATGATTTCTCTTCCCAGGACTGAATAATAATAATAATAATAATAATAATAATAATTTATGTAAATGGGGACCCTGAAGAAGACCTGGAACTACAGGTAGGCAAGGTCAACAGCCATACTGAGCACAACACATGAAAAAGAGCATAAAAAAGAACACATCTTCATATTCCTTTTAATAAATCAATCTAATGCCATAAAATTTTCACTGAGCCATATAGGTATTGATCTGGTGGGGATTTAAAGCCTGGTGTCAAGTAAAACCGAGTACTCCGCTGTGATGCCAGGGGTAACCTTCAAATGTTACATAGGACCCAAGCCAAGTGAGCCCCACCAGGTCCTGCCAAACTAAAAAGGTTTTCTAATGTGGACCCAGAGATGCACTCTGTGTCATCTGTTGTCTGAATACTTACTAGTTTAGAAAAGTTATGAGACGTATCACTAGAAGGTTTAAGTCCAGGTGGTGCTGTTTTCCCCCATAACAACTCATGAAATCATCTCCTAAGGGAGGGAGGGATTACCATCAGCTTGGATCAGAGGAGGGAGTATCCACAGTAATGAAAACATGGAATTTCTGAAATCCTAAACCATGGAATGTTAGAGCCACAAAGAGGGAAACTTTTTGAGGATAATGACAAGCTCACATTACTTTTGACTCCTCATATTGCTTAATCCAAATAAGTCCCTCGAAAAAGTAGTTTTTGTATATGCCTATATATGTAAGTACCTCCCCCAAGAGAATGCAATTTCCTTGAGGGCAGGGATTGTTTCTCTTTTATCTTTGTATTACCAGCATCTAGCAGATCTCAGGGGATAAAGCAGGAAGGGAAAGAAGTGTCAATTATGTAGCTACTGGGTGCTAGGCACTGTGCTGAGTATTTGACAAGTACTTCATTATAGGCACTTAAAAGATACTTACTGACAGTTTGGGGAGACAATGTTCCAAGTGGCCCCAGAGTCTGGGGTCAAGACATCCCAAAGAATTACTGTTGTAAGAGACCTCAGAATCAAACTCGTACAACCTATACTGAAATAGGAATCTTCTCCATAGCCGCTCTACATGGTCATCTAGTAATTAGTCTAGTCTTGTGTGCTATAGTGAAAGAGCTCAAAGATTTTGATGGAGGAGGAAGTGTAGCACGGAAATCTTGCCCAGGATCCCAGCTCTACAAAGTACCCGAAATGCCCCCTCAGTTATCAGATTAACAAAGTCTGTGTTCCTGCAGTGTATTCCTTTGAAAACTGGCCATGATATGTGGCAGTTCTCAGTTTACCTGAATGTTTGATCGACAAGGATAATCTAGATAACCATGCACTGTCATGAAATTAAATTCATTGGAGGATTTTTTAAAATAGGACAAATGATCAAATACTATTTGATTTTGATGTAACCAGGCTAGAGCAACCTATATTATATACATGCGGATGAGCGCTGAGCCTGTATTTGGAAGTTCCTGTTATTCATTTTCAATCTTGTCCAACTCTTCACGATGCCATTTAGGGCTTTCTTGGCAGATAATGGAGTGGTTTACCATTTCCTTCTCCAGTTCATTTTACAGATGAGGCAAACAGTGTTAAATGACTTGCCCAAGGTCACACAGCTACTAAGTGTCCAAGGCCACAGTTGAATTCAGGGCTTCCTAAGATCAGGCCCTGCACTTTACTCACTGTATTTCCTAGCTGCCCCGAGTTCAAAAATGGCCTTAGACAGTAGGCAAGTTACTTAACATTGCCCTTAGTTTCCTCATCTGTAAAATGACACCAGTACCTAACTTCCTGGGTTGTTCTGAAGTTAAATTTTTAAAATGCTTTGCAAACATTAAAGCGCTATACAAATTTTATTACTATGTTTCCCAAATCTCTAAAACATTCATAGAATGGCTGTAAACAGAATCATCTTTTATTGCAAAAGACAGAGTCATAAATAGCTAGGCAGAATCAACCCATGCTTTTATTTTCATTGCATATAAAAATTTCATATGAAGGTATTTGATGTACAGTACTATCCCATGGGCTGTAAGAGAGGCTAAGAAATGGGAGAATCATTTGTAATGCTCACACACAAGTTGCCACTCTGAAGACATACCCAAAGGAAAAACCAAATTAAAAACAATGAAAACTGTCCAGGATTTTTTTTTTTCGTTTGTAGTTATAGTGTCCCTTTTATACTATTTAAAACAAAAGTAATCAAATTCCTTTGGGCCAGGGCTGCTAAAATCTACAGTTTGTGTCAAAAAAAGGAGGCTCTGTTTTTCCTTGAAAAAGAATCTCTCCTTTCACTGAACAGTCACATATTTCAAGGGCTGGGCATCAGCAGTGTGAAGAGCTACCCACATCTTACACTAGGAAATTCATGCAGCACTCAGGAGGTGACCACCAGAAATGGTTAAATTCCAAAATTTCCAAATACCAGCTATAGTGAAATATATTTTAAAGAGGAGTCCTTTTTGCTCTGTGCACATCTATTCTATGTAACCTCTGTGTGCAGAGAGATTCATATACATAAAAGGACAGGTTTAGCTGCTATTTACTAGAGAAAATTTCTGGGCTAAAAAAAAATTCTTTACCGTATGAAAAAAGTGATTAAAGAGCAACAGCTCTTGCAAGATGGAAAAAAAAAACAGCTACATGTAGATATAATTTGTGATTCTCATTTCACTTCATTTTCCTATGTGCTCTTGAAGTCCAAGAAGGTTTCTTCTCGTTGGCTATCTAGTGTGTTCATCTTGTAGTGTTTTAAAAATAAGGAGATGGTTGAAAGGGATTGATTGAAGCTGTTCCTGGTCAATAGTGGAAGAATTGTGTCCACAGTGCTGTCCCATTGCAAATAGGAGTTAATATTTCAAAGGGGGGGGGGTGTTAAACTTTCCAAAGTTGTTTGTGGTTTTGTAAAAACCAGCTATTGCTCATAATCCAATCGGTTCAAAGTAACCTGGTTGGAATGCCCAGCCCTAGCCCCACTGTTACCTTACTTTCAAATGCAGCAAAACAGAAGATAATATTGTTTGAAGTTAAGGCACAGCCCTGGGACCAAAGACCTGCAGCTTTTTTTGTTAATTATTATTATTTATATATCTTTTAAGTATTTTATAGTTTTCCTTGAATCTTCCATAAACAAGCTCTAAGGTGACACAGACTATGTTACAGGAGGAAAAAACATGTATAAGGAGTATGTATACACACCATTCGTTCTCTCACCAAGAGTTTCCAAATATATCAACACCACCCAGTCATGGGGGATGTTTTAATAAGAACTGATAATTTACAATTAACATTACAATATGTACATTACAATAAATACATGGTTGTAAACAGACAAACAAGACTGTATTACAGGTAAGGTCATTTGGTGAGAAAAAAATGTATGGCACAAAAAAAATAAATAATGCATTCAAAAATTACCATAAAGCTTTCGGTAAAATCCATTTCATTCAAGTTTTTTTTTCTCTTCACCATTTGTTCTAACTCTACTATCTCATCATGAATTTTTAACAACACCACCAGGAAAAACAATGAAAATAAAAACAGCATTACTGTGTTAAGTAACTTGCAAGCTAAAGTATACTGGTTTTAGGCAAACTTGGATTCTTTTCTTCCCCATACAGTACCCAAATGTTCCACTTTCTTATGCATTTTTTTAAAAAGCCACCCACAGAAGGATTTGTTTTTTCCTCCTAAAGTAGCCAGGTGATGTTGGAACACACTTTGGCAAGAAGGGGGTATGTAAAGAGGATTGTACGATGCATTATATCCCTAGCTCTTTCCAAAGGTATGATTGTCCATCTGTGGTTATCTTTCACAACATGGGGGCAGTTTTAAAAGTCCTTTATTTTTTTCCTTTAGTGCAGCTATATAATTGTTTCAGGTCTGTACTTGGTTAGGTACTTATATTGCTTCTTTAAAATTACAGGCACTCTGTGGGGAAAAAGCCCTATGGATCATGGGGATGAAAGGGACATGCTGGAAAGAGAAGAAACCACAGACAGGATAATGAGGAAGCTCTGCCCATCTTTCCTTCAGTAAGGAGGAAAGATCTTTTTAAACCTCTGAAGCCCAAACAGAAAGCAACAACAAAATACTTCAGGTGGAATCTCTGATCAAAGGGTTCATCTTTGTTCTCTTTGTTGCTGTGGGTGTGAGGGATGTGTGGGAATGGGATTGATATAATCACTTACTATTAGATCAACTTCAAGGAACTCTTTCTACTAGAAAGTTCTATGTAAACATCAGGATGGCTATCTGGAGGGGGGCCAGAAACATTGCCACAGCCCCCAGCTAGCACAGAAAATTGTTAGAATTATTCTCCAGGCCAATGATCTATTTATTTCTCATAGTGGTCCTCATTCTGCTGGATTAAAAAAAAAATTTTTTTTCCCATAACTAGGCTCCTTTGTTCTCCCCTCTCTTTTTTTGGGGGTATCTTTTTATAGATCCTCTTTAAAAACAACTTGAAGGGAAGTTCATAGTTTTAAAAAAAAGTCAAATATTTGTTGGGACAATGGCTACCCAGTAAACACCTTGGGCTTCAATCTATCTACGTCTTAGATCTCAATGAAATTTCTAAGGACTAAGCAGAGATAACTTTCATTTTCAAATTTTATATGGTAGGACTTTAAGGTCCAAGCCTTCTCTGCCTCCATTGAGGGCTAATGCTGACAAATATTCCACCTCCAAACCTAACCAGTGGCATCACCAACTCTCTTCCCTCAGCACGCATGTCTAAGATCTCTTCTGCCCTAGCATTTGTTGACTGATTAGAAGCCCCTTCCTACACTGAGGAAATCTGGTGGGTAGCAAATCTCTTTTACAGATTTCTTCTTAGCCATCAATTCAAACTGATGTAATTTTAAATCTTTCAATATAGAAACCAAACCCTATTTATTGGTCAGTTAGGCCTGCTAATGTATACTTTTAAAATTCCTAATAACTGCTTCATTCTCTTAGTCAACTAACTAGTCATCCTCTTTCTCTAAAAACCTGACAACTTTCCTTTGAATTCTCTAATGCATAATGATTCTAATGTCCTGATGGGACAGGTCTTTCCTAATTGCCTTGAACAAGGGTTCCAACATGTGTAGAACCTTCCAAGTAGCTGGCTATAACAGAATATAAGCATGTGGTCATCCATTCTCATTTTAGGAAAGGCCCTACTCTTGTTTAACACCTAACTGAGGAGTATCTCCAGCTTCACTCCACAATCAACCAACCAATGTTTCTGTGAGGTTTGCTTTTAGAAAAATCATAAAGTCCTTATAAAGGGCTGCAGAACCAAGGTTTGCTCACTCGATATTATGAAGGAAAGTGCTCAGGGGAGATACAACTCTGCTCATTTGGGAAAAATTAAAGGAAAACCAAAGTAAACTGGATTCTATTAAAAGGGTCTACTACCACTCAGATTTCTTTTTTTAATGGAAGTCATTGGTATATAAAACAATGAATTGCTACAGATCAGTTCATTGCTATTAACTCTAAGGTGCAAAAAAATATTAAATTAGAATTATCCAGTGTAGCACAGATCTGTACTGAAAACTTGCAAGTTACTCCTTAGGGGGAAAAAAATAACCAGTGGCAGATGAAGTTCCAAACATATTATTTTTAAATAGGTGATACCTCAATACATTTAATAATAATAAAAGTAAGCTCTACAAAAGATCTTGTTTTACATATCATACAAAATGTAGAGGTCAGTGTAGCCCTTTGAGCCACACTGTTCAGTCATATATAACAGGAAGACTTGAAATTAGAAAATTTTGCAATTTCTGCGGCTCATCTTCCTCCTGGTAACAGACTCACACTGTGTCTCATCACACCTTGTTTCCTCCTTTAGAACCTCAGTTCACTCTGGTTGTATTCTAAAAACTTCACAAAATTTCATGTCATGTAATACCATCTTATTTTCAAAAAATTTTAAAATAAAACAAAATAAAAAAAAAAACGAACCCCAAACCATGTCAGCCTCTGGCTGACAAGCTATATACTCCCATGAAAACATGTTGGAGTAGACTAGCTGCTGAATCAGCTCTATCAAGCTGAGATCTCATTAAAATGCTTTTCATGAATACGTCCCCCTTGTTCTGATGCCATGGAGGTGAAAATCCTGGTTACGATATTCCTGAGTGCCAAACTGAGTAATCAGGTTCAGTTTTGTTCGACAAACGTGTCCTGGCAGATGACAGTGAGGTGTGACCATGGTTGTGGCATGTGACATGCACTTTGGAAACCATTTTCTACTTTTTTTTCCTCAAAAAAAAAGGAGAAAGTGAAAGTCTTCACACTGTTTGTTACGTGTCAGGGGAATGCTCATTTTCTATTGCACAAGGTTCTGCTGAATCCTCCTCCTCCTCCTCCTCCTCCTCTTCTTCCCCCACTGCCTCCTCCTCAACCTGCTCATCGAGGGGGATTTCAGTGGACTCTGAGTCTTGAGTACAAAGAGTCTTGGAGTCACTGCAGCTGGTGTCTTCCTCCACTGGACTGCCACTGTCCTTTTCTGTATCTGACTCACCATCTTCCTCCAAAGTCAGCTCAAACTGAAATTTCTCAGTCTGCCCCTGCCTGCCTTCCTCCTGGTCATCAGGGGCAGGAGAGGGGCTCTGAGGAATTGTGCTCTGGTACCATTCACGATTGTCCTCCAACGTATCCAAGATGTCCTGGGCGTCAGGATGGACGAGATCTGCCCACGTCTCCCAAAGAGGATGAACAATGTAGTCTATGAATCCCACCTGTTTCAGAAAATGTGTTGCAGAAATTAGTCAAGAGGAGAGAGTTTCCCCCAAAATACATATATCATATAGATTATGGCTTCTAAGCTCATTCTTCATAAGCTAAATACACCAAATCTATGTAGCCCAGCTCAAAGAACACCACTTGAATTCTTCACAAGGGAGCAAATGGAGGCACTAATGCCACGTGCTGAATCAATCAATCCATCAATAAATATTTATTAAGCACCTACTTTGTGCCAAGCTGCTAAAGACTAGTGCATAGAAAACATAATCCAAACAATCAGGTCAGGTGCTCTTATAAATATTTAAGAGATTTCCACAGGCTGGCACAAATATCTCCAATCCATACCATAATACCCCTCTCTGCTCCACAAAGGAAGGATGTTGCCAAATATTTTATCCCACAATCAGCATCCACTGCTTCTTTTGTTTCAGAGAGCATTGATAACTATTCTGCAATTCATCATCAAGCATTATTTATTTAGAGCCCATCATGTGCTAAGCACTGAGAATACAAATGAAATAAATGACACTTGTCCTCAGGGAACTGATTGTCTACTGGGAGGAACAAATATGTACATAGAATATATAAGGTAATGTATGTGTGAGAGAAGAGGGGAGTAGAAGGTAGGCTTTATGGAGAAAGAGGTACTTGAGCAGAGATTTGTTGGATGATAAGGTTCCTTGATGGATATTATAAATTTTTTTTTTTAATATTTTACTTTTTTTTTTTAAACCCTTGTACCGATCGGTGTATTGTCTCATAGGTGGAAGATTGGTAAGGGTGGGCAATGGGGGTCAAGTGACTTGCCCAGGGTCACACAGCTGGGAAGTGGCTGAGGCCAGGTTTTGAACCTAGGACCTCCTGTCTCTAGGCCTGACTCTCACTCCACTGAGCTACCCAGCTGCCCTGGATATTATAAATTTTAAGAGGCAGAGGTGAGGGGGAAGTTCATTTGAGGCATGGGGGACAGCCATATGGATAGAGACAAGAGTGCAATGTATGGGGAACAGTTAAAAGACCAGTTATGTTGAATCATGGAGTATGTGAACGAGAGTACTATGCAAATAAGGCTAAAATGGTCATTTGGGGCCAGGTTGAGATGAAATATGAACACCAAATGGAGGCATTTATGTTTGTTGACAGAGGTGATAGGGAGCCACTGAAATTCATTGGATAGATAGATAGCATGGTCAGACTTATACTTTTGAGAAATTGCTTTAGTGGATTGGAATCTCTTGAGACAGGGACACCTATCAGGAGGCTACTGTAATAGTCCAGACAACTTAGGGTCCTTGGGATTAATGCTTTTTTTTCTTTTCTTTATGAGTCAAGAGGAAGTAAAGGATCTTACTATCATAAACTTGTCTTGACTAACAATAAATAAAAAAATAAAGGGAAAGTCTATACAGATTCAACTTTGTTGACTCCAATAATATGCTTCAACTGTATGATTGATTACCTGTGACTTTTCCACAGAGGCATTGTGCTTGTCACACATTGGGCTTATTTCCATTCCCCGTTCTCGTTCCCGGTCTCCCTGGCGGAAGAACTCCTCCATTATCCTGTCTGTCCACTGGCGGTAAAGCTGAAGAGGCTTTGTTGGATTGCTTAGGTCTGCACAGTGCACCATATTCTGTAGGACCTAAAATAGATAAACACATTCTGCTCAGCACCGGCTGCTACCTGATTACACTGGGAAATTAAGTTTTCTTTTCCTCCACTGGCACATTCAATGACTGTGAAACTTCAAAATACATGTAGTGTAAGATTTCTTATGAATAACAGAACCATGATGTGTCTGTGTGGTGTTCACACTTGCATTAATAGACACAAGTTATCCCACTTTTGCTGCACCTAGTTATGCTGGGGGAGAAATTGTTGATGGACAGGATTAAGAACAGAGATGCTTAAATGGTTCAGAAAAGAAAATGCAGTAAATCCAAGAGATGTTGTTTTTTAGCCATGATCAACTCTTCATAATCCTATTTGGGGTTTCCTTAGCAAATTGGAAGAGTATTTTCCATTTCCTTCTCTAGCTCATTTTATAAATGAGGAAACTGAGGCAAAGACAGTTATGTGACTTGCCTATGGTCACACAGCTAGTAAGTGTCTGGGGCCAGATTTGAAATTAGGAAGATGAGCCTTTCTGATTCCAGGCCATGGCCCTCTATCTACCTCTATCCTTGTCATTCCCAATCTAAGAGATATGTCAGACTTAACCTTAATTATCAGGTATAAGATCCTGGAGACAGGAGGAAGAGAGAAGGTCCGAGAGAACTAATATACAATCTTACCTGAATCCTATCTGAATAATTATCAAGAAGAAGAACCCCAGAGCTTGTCACTTTCTTGGTTTCAACCATAGTTTTCAAATCAGCCAGTAGATTCATATGTTTAGACATGTCTGTTGCAAGTACCTTAACAGAGAAGAACAATTTTTATTGAATAGAATAGTATACAAAAAAATCTTTCATCGTTTTTGAAGGAAATTTTTCTTTTTCTTTTCCTGTGTTTTCTGGAGACCTAGACAGCCACAGGAGCAGCCACCATATAAAGGAGTTAAGTCATAACATTAAGGGGAGATTCATCTTGCTGCAGAGAACCATGGGGCAAGGCAATGATAACCACTTCTGCTATGGAAAAAAGTGCCAATAAACGTGCATGGGAAATAATTTCTATTATCCACTGGATTGGGAATTCAAAGTTCAATAACTACAATGATACAATTAAATTAATTTTCACCATACATCACTATGGATATGCTTTGCTTGGCAGCTTGAGCTGACTATATGATGAAACCACAATCCATCTCATGGAAGCCCATGCCCACTTGAAAGTCCTGACACTGGTTTTTCTTGGCATCTGCACCTCTCTCATATCAGAATATAGCCAAGTGGAGATTCTCGTTGAATCTGCATCTGCCCAGGGAAGCGAGGACTTACAATACCAAACAAAGGCAGAGAAAGATAAATGTGAGTTGCTGATAGATTTCATAACAAACTCGGAAATGAAATAATAGCTAGCATTTAACACTTTAAGATGCAAAACACTTCATATATATATCATATATACATATATGCATATATAAATACATGTTTCTAATCTTATTTGATCAAAGAATTGCTGATAGCCTGGAATAAAATTAAGGTGACATTATACATTTCAAATCTCTTTGCACCTACTCAAACAAAAAGTGAACTGCAAAATCACAAAATAGACAGGACCCATTTTAGCAGCAGTTTGTGAAAAAAGACCCGGGTCATGCACGAGGTTGTAGCAGACTTCAACACCCTCATGAGTCAAAAAGTGTGTGTCAAGAAAAGGTGCCAGTCTTAGTTGGCCAACACTAATTGATATATGGAAGCCCAAACAGGGGAGATATACTGGATTTTAGGTAGGGTACACTTTTTTTTTTAAAAAGTAAGGCACTGACATACTGTGGACATCCTTCTGGGTGAGAGCTCTGGAAACCATAGGCTAAAGGAAGAAGAAAACCTGAAGGAACCCAGTATGTTTAATCTGTCGAAGAAACTTAAGGGTAAAATGCTAACAGTCTTCTAATACCTGACAGAACGTCATGTGCCAGAAGGATTAGGCTTGTTCTGTACCTCTCCAGACAGGAGACATGGGGGTCGATGGATGAACTTTAGAGAAAACAGATTTCTGTTCAATATAAATGACAACCACAGTTGTCCAAAATGGAACAGGCTACCCTTATAAAAGTACTTTATAAAAGTACTAAGTTCCTGTTAGCTCAAAGGATTCGTATAGAATGAGTGAACAATCTGTCAGGAAGGTTGCACATAGCACTTTAGGTTTGGGTGGAAGGTTGGACTAAAGATGGCCCTTAAGGTCCTTTCCAGTTTCAGGAACCTAATAATTTAGCAGAATGAATAGCCCATAAATATTTCCAAATGATCTTAGTCTGATGGTAGAAGAAGGATGTCGACATATACTACTCTCTGAGCTTCCTTGGCATGTCCTTGGGGAACACAATCTGAATGATGAATTGTATGCCATTCTTGTTCGAAACAATGGCAGGTCTGCTGACAGTGGAAAACTCACCACAAGGAAGAAGTGAATGTCTGGCACTGGCAGGCAGCCTCCTCTGATGGAAAGGAAGGGCAACCACAGGTTTGGAAAAAAGTGCTCCTCGGCATTTCATGAACACCTAATGGTTAATGGTTTGACCTTAGAAATTGGCATAATCTTTCCTACTGTTCCTGTATATTTAGAGGGGGATGGAAGCATTACTTACAATGTCAATGACCATCTTCCTTAATGATTGTCTTTGCTTTTTGGTCAAATTCTGGAAAATGTCACAATTTTCCTCCTGCAGCAATTTGAAGCCCACAGCTAAATGATGGTTCTCCAAGACTGATGAATCATTGTACATCAAGGCAAGTTCAGAATCTGGAAAAAAAAACAGAAATCAAAAAAGATAAATGTAGTTTATCTCCAGTATATTTATTTTTTAAATTTTTTCAGATGCTGATCTGCCTTGGGGTTAGACCTGTCCTTTTTATCAGCATCTCAGACTGAAAATCAAGTTACTTGCCTGACATATCATTGAAATTAAAGAATGGAAGAGAGAATACAAAGTAATGGAAGGAATCCTGGGTTGTGAATCAGGGTGCCTGGTTGTTAGATCTGTCTCTGTTGCTGACTATCTCTGTGGCCCTGGGCAAGCCAATTAACTTCTCCTGAGTTTTGGTTTCCTGCCTAGAAAAAGAGGAGAGTGGACTAGATCATCTCTATAGTCCTCTTTTCAGTTCTTAAAGAAATCCCATTGGTAGCATAAACTCTATGCATTAAGGCACAGTGTTATTACTTTTAATTTTTGCAAGATGTCAGAAAATGAGTTGTTTTGTGCCTGGTCACTGAGGAAAGAACCTTAAAAGTTTATGTACAATGGAAGAATGATAGAATTTGTACTCCTCTTAATTAAGGAATCCAAATGGTTATTTTGGATGTTTAAAAGTTAATGTTTATTTTATGATTTGTTTTTCCATCCCCTTCTACACTTTTCAAAGTGTGAGCTTCAATTACTGCTTGTACTTGTTCTTACAAGGATTTTGACAGGGATGGTAAAACACCACTCTACCCTATTTCCCCCAGTGGGCATCCCAGAGGGACTCTAGTGTTTGGCTTCCTTTCTATGACCTCATTATTCCTTCTGCTGCAATCACTCTCCTGGACACGTGAATCTTCTGCATGAAGAAATTCTGCATAAATAAACCCTTTTTCCATAGCTACTGTGGGCCTGAGCTAAGACAATTGGGATAGAGTCAGGGCATTTTAAAACAAACAAACAAGAAAACTAACAGTGAATACATTCTTTTCTCTATAGACCTGTGACACTTGGGTTGAAAAAAATGCCTCTAACAATCCATATTTGCACCTACTCTACAATTTACAATCCTAGGGAGATTCCTGGGGAGCCTGGAGATTCAGTGACTTGCCCAGGGTTATGTGGGAATTTGTCCTAGGTGAGACATGAATCAAGGTCTTCCTGACTCTTATGCCAGGTCTCCCCTATCCACCCTGCTATGGTGTCCATGCCTTCCTATTATATTCTTTTCCCAAGTGAGCTGGAAAACAACTTTCTCTATAGACTTCTTGAGTCATTTAGGTTGTGTCCAACTCCATGTGACTTCATTCGGGGTTTTCTCGCAAAGATCCTGGAATGGTTTGCCATTTCCTTCTCTAGTTCATTTTACAGATAAGGAAACTGAGGCCAACAGAGTTAAGTGACTTGCCCAGAATCACACAGTCAGTAAGTTTCTGAGGAAAGATTTGAACTTGGGAAAAGGAGTCTTCCTGACTCCAGGACCAGAAATCCATCCACTGTGCTAGCACTATATAAATGTCAGCTCTTATGATTATTATCTTACAAAACGAGAACTGAAAAGCAATTCAGATCACACAGTCCAATACTCCTATTTTTACAGATGAAAGGAACTAAGGTCCAGAAAGGTTAAATGTTTTGCCTGAGATCACAGAGGTAATACTTGAGAAGACTGGGACTAGAACCCAGGTCCCGAGCCTCCAAACCCAGAATTCTTTTCTCTTTTACTGGGCTGCCTCACAATCCTTACCACTGCTTCTGATTACTCAGTTTGTCTAACTCTACACATACTTCGTTAAGATAGGAACAATGGAAAATCAACTATTAGAAATTAAATATTTATTTAAAATATTATTACTACAGGTTGTTCAAAGACAAAATAAAACTCACAAGGAAAACCTGAATTGTAAATCAGTACCATATGGGAAATTTCACTTACATTTTTCTCAGGATTATTTACAGTATTTAAAAGCATATCAAATTTAGGCATGCATTTCACAAAAACACAATATCCTTACAGCCCGCTCATCAGGCATCTAGCAGACTATGCCAAGGAGGAAAATGGTGCAAGGAAGCTACCAGTACCCTTGGACAGGTCTTAGTTTTCAGGGCCATCACCTTCATTCAGGACCTAGTGTCCTCTCACATATATTATTCAGATAGTTTCTCAATAGATCTTCCGATCCAGTCGATAGTGTGTAATATATAGCTCTGAGCCCATCACTCTTTAGCTTGCCATCCAAAACCTTTGAAGCGATGTGAGGACATATGCTCCTTGTCAAGGAAAATTGTTTCACTCTTATGTCCCCCAGTCCCTGGAACACAGTAGGCACTTAACAAATATTTGATCATTGAAGCTATAAGGACTGCACACATATTTCTCCTTACAGTATTCCCTTTCATATATCTCACACTGCAAAAAGCCCTGGACTACTGACTATTCCCATAAAATGTCTGTCATCTTGCCCCCTCCATGCTTTTCTTATTTTTTAATACATGTTTTCTTACTCATCTAACTGCAATCTCTGGATGTTGAAATCCTACACATTCTATGAAAGCAAGATCAGATGCTACTTCCTCCCTAGTCCCTCTAGTTGAAAGTTCTCTCTTCTTCCTCTTAGCTACAAAACAGGTTTAAGAGAATTATTAGCATGCCTGCTTTATGGTATCATTCTTTGCAAATGGTTTTATTTTGTCTCCTAGACTCTAAGCTTCTTGACAGAGAATATGGATTTGATTCAGGTATGTTCTGTCTGCATAGTGGGTAAACTGAGAGAAAGAAGAACAGGCAGTCTGGGACTATTTGTATAGAACACTTTCCATCATATGGCTCCAAGGAGTAGAAATGGGGTCAGTGGATGGACATTAGAGAAAGTAGATTTCAGTTTAGTATAAATAATTAGAACTGTTGAACAAAGGAACACCTTAAGGAGCTCTGAGATCATTGCTTCTTTATCTCCATGGTATTCATGACTCAGTTCTCTGAGAATTGTTTCTGGGGCAGTGTAGCTTCTTCCTGGTGAGTGGAGGCTACAAGGAAATCTAAGGGCCACAAAGTTATTGGTATTTTTATTTATTTTCATTTTTTTAACCCTTAACTTCTGTGTATTGGCTCCTAGGTGGAAGAGTGATAAGGGTGGGCAATGGGAAGGGAGGTCAAGTGACTTGCCCAGGGTCACACAGCTAGGAAGTGTCTGAGGCCGGATTTAAACCTAGGACCTCCCATCTCTAGGCCTGACTCTCAATCCACTGAGCTACCCAGCTGCCCCTTATTGGCATTTTTAAAGCCATGATGAACAAAAGACAAAGATCCAAAAATAAAAAAGGATAATGCTGATGCTCAAAGTTGAGGGGATGATGAGAACAGATGAGAAAAAGTCAAGCTACTTAACTCTTATTTTGCATCTATTTTCTCTGTCAAAAAGAAAAAGTTTTGAATTGGGAAAGACAGAACAAAAATGATTTATTCGAAAGTTGAAACTCAAGATAAGTACAGAGAGAGTAGAATAAAAACCTAGCTGCTCTTTATGAGGTCAAGCCACCAAGACTTGATGTGATTGCTGAGATCCTATCAATGCCAAATGCTTTAGCCAAAGACCAATGGTAGCCTGAATTTCAGAAAGAGTAAGTGAATGGATTTCATGCCCTATAAGTTTGACTCTGAATCTGGGCAAAAATCCTAGAACACATTATTAAAAGGATTGTTAATGAACATATAGAAAAACAAGCAGTGATCACAAAATATCAAAATGGCTTCATCAAGCATAGTTTATGTCAGGGGCAGTGAGGTGGTTCAGTGGATAGAGAGCCAGGCCTAGAGATGGGAGGTCCTGGGTTCAAATTTGATCCCTGATACTTCCTAGCTGTGTGACCCTGGGCAAGTCACTTAACCCCTATTACCTAGCTCTTATTGCTCTTCTGCCTTAGAACAAATATACAATATTGAATCTAAGATGAGAGATATGGGTTTAAAAAAATAAGAATAGGTTAAGTCAGAATAACTGTATGTCTTCTTTTGACAGGGTTACTATAATAGTCAGATAACAAGAACGATGTTAAATAAGTTTACCTTGGTTTAACAAAGCATTTGACAAAACCATTCTTGCTACTTAAGAGACAAAGTAATTAGAGAGATTTAGAACTGGATGGCTAGTTTGGTTGAATCCAAAACGCAGTCATTAATGCTTGAATGTAAACTTAGAAGCCATAGACATGAAGAATAGCTAGTAAGGACAGAGACTAGTCCAAAAAAAACAAACAAACAAACAAAGAAAAAAATGAGAGACTAGAACATGAGACAAAATCTAATAAAATGAAATTTAGTTAAGAATAAATGTAAAAGCCTTACACTTAAGGTTTTTTTTTTAAATCAACTTTCCAAGTACAATAAAGCAAGTATGTGGCAAATAGTAAGTGCCTAATAAATATTTTAAAATTCATTCTCTCATTAAATCATATAAGTCAGGGAAGATGTAACTAGATAAATGCTTATCTGACAGCTGAAAGCATATCTTAATGTGGACTTGGAACTTAATAGAAATTTACATATTGTGATATAAGGACCCAGGAGACAGTCTGGACTAGGTGGCCAGCAATGTTCTACTCCCATCTAATCAGTTTATATCTAAAGTCTTCTTCAATTCTAGGCACCACATTTTAGGAAAGACAATGATTAGCTACTGAATGACTTCTGTAAGGTCTATAGGCCAAAGGTGTCCAAAATACACTGGGGGACATGACTAACAAAATGAAAGCATGTAGGTCAAGTCTTTACATAAGAAGAAAAAATGTACAATAGTAGGAGAATGACAATTAGGATGGTTAAAGGATGTCAAAATCATGAGAAATGGAACTGGGCATGTTTAACCTGTAGAGGAGAATCATCTAGGAGATGTGACATCTGTATCAAAGGATTACCTCCATGAAAGATACTTCTTCTGAATTACCAAGGAGGACAGAATTAAGAAAAGGTGCAGAAGTTCAAAGTAGTACATTGGGGGAGGGAGGGGGAGTTAAGGAAAATGTATGTAGTAATAGAGTGCCAAAAAAGCAGAAATGAGCTTTATATAGCACCATTCCAAGTGATTCATAAATATTCTGTCATTTGATCTGACTCGATTTGCAAAATGGATTTCCCCAAGAAAAATTGGATGATGATGCTTTAGGTAAATTGCAAGAGGACCTTTGGTTGGGAGAAGAAGGGATATGGGTTGGACAGAATCTCACCATTGAAAGGGAACTCAAATGTTATACGGATGATCCTGATCATCAAGTAAATTGTTATCATTCAGTCATTTCAGATTCGTCACCCCATTTGGGGTTTCTCAGCAAAGATACTGGAGTGGTTTGCCATTTCCTTCTCTAGCTCATTTGCCAGATAAGGAAACTGGGGCAAAAGGGGTTAAGTGACTTGCCCAAAGTTGCACAGTGAGGAAGTGTCTTAGGTCAAATTTGAACTCGGGAAGAGATGAGTCTTCCTGACTCTAGGCACGGTGCTCTATCTACTGCTCTAGCTACCCATTAAATTATGTTGGGTCAAAGAAAGAAGTCATGTGCTATAGTCTTTGAATTCCCCCTTGCCTATGAAATCCTTCAGCACTTAGTCATAGATTCATTCATAGGTGCATATATGCAAGGATTCCAAAGGCAAAAAGAGTCCCAACCCTTTCTTCTGAGGGATGCAATATTTAAACAGATAAGTAATAAGATAGTTTAAGAAGTATGATGGCATTGATAAGTAGAATGGTCAAGAAAGTTTTCTTATAGAAAATATGGCACTTCAGCTAAGTTTGGAAGCAAGCTAATAGTTCTGAGGCAACTGGAATTGGGAAATAGAAGTGAGTGATGGAGAGAATACTATATTCAGGGGACTGCAAAGAAGCTTAGTGGGACAGAAGGTGAAGTGTGTAAAGAAAGAGTATTGGGCAGCAGCTTGGTGGCTTAGTGGCCAGAGAGCCAGGAGGTCCTAAGTTCAAATCTTGCCTCAGATACTTAATAATTGTATGACCCTGGACAAGTCATTTAACCCGAGTTACCTAGTCCTTACTGCTCTTCTGCTTCAGAACCAATAATTAGTATTGTTTCTAAGACAGAAGATAAGGGTTAAAAAAAATAATAAAAAAGAGTATTTCTTGATATTCCTAAAGTCACTATATATCAAGTACAGCAATAAAGAAAAATTGTTGAAATAATCCACAAGTCTTTATAAAATAACACTGACTGTGTGCTGAGCATTCAAAGACAAAGTTAAGTAACAGTCCCTGCCTTCAAGGAAATGGCATTCTATTAGACAAGGAGATTTAATCAGAGAGATTGTAAGTGACTTGCCAAAAGTCACTTGGCTAATTAATGTCAGAATTATACCAGGAACCCAAGATTCCTCACTCTTGGTTTAGTGTTCTTTTCGCGGTTATCTTGTGCCTCCTCTACTTTCTATAATTATTGCAACTATAATTTTATGAGTAAGTGAAACCTTTGAACAAAGAAGGTTTACTGTGAATTTAAATCAACCACATAATTCTGATATTTAGACTATGACATCATGAATTACAATTAACCCAATAGGGCCCCCTTTGTTACCCAACATGGCATGCCCTTTTATCTCTTGGTGATTCATTTTAAAAAATGCAACTTTTATCAGTAGTCAAAAACAAGGGGAAAAAAAAGAAGCTAAGGAAGCAGTATTTACCGACCACTCAAGTATATCATTATTTATATGACTTTTTCTCATTCTCTTATAGATTACTTCTTATTCAAGTACTTAACTAAAGTATAAACAAATGATTCCAAACATATCAGAATGGAATTATGTATTGCTATCTTTAAAACATTACTCTTCTTTTTTAAAATCCATACTCTCTTAGTTGACAGAAGGGCAAGGGGTAGGCAAATAGGGTTAAGTGACTTGGCTAGGATTTCAAAGTTAAGAACTGTCTGAGACCATATTTGAACCCAGATTCTTCTGATTCTGGTCCAGGCATTCTATCCACCAAGCCACCATTTTTCTTCTTAAAAGACAAAGTTGAACATAAAATGTGATAAAATGCAAAGTGCAGCATATTTGGAGTCAGAGGACCTGGATTCCAAACACCACTTCCACTTATTACCCTTTGTGACTTTGGTTTGTGGACTGAAGTTTTGCTCATTTTAAAAATGATGAGGTTGGACTAGATAGTGTCTGGGTCCTTTCCAGCTCTAGATTTATGATCCTATTGTCAGATGGCATTTCATTTAAAAAAAATAAAAGGATCAAAACTCATTTCACAGAGGTGGCAGTTGCTCAAGTCTGGTCAAACGGTGGTGGTCCATTATTTGTTCTATATTTAAATATAAGTAGCATTCCATAATTATTCTGAATTCTCAGAAAGAAAAACAATTTAACATCAGACCAAAAAAGTGAAATAAGGCAGTGTAAGACCCATAAAATATTTTATAAATAAATGTATTTTCTTTTGTGATAGTTTGGGCTAATATCCAATAGTAATATCGTATTGTTATTTATGAGTTCTCAGGAAAAGGATTATTCACATCTGCCATTTCTAAACAGTTTGACTAGTAAATGGTTTCCTGTGCTTTGGTCACCTCTGTCTGTTCTTCTGCCAGGCTGATGAAATGCACTTGCTGCTATCACCATATCTCCAAAATTTGGTGACATTCCCAATCCTCCTTTTTATGAGTCACTAAATTGCATTTTGCTATAGGGTAGCCCTGAGGCTATTAAATGATATAAAAATAGATCCAAATAATCCTAAAGGTGTGTGTTAATCCCTCCCAGAGCAGGGAGAAGGCTGAAACTCTCTTTTAATTTGGCTGCACTGGCTGGTAAGAAGGGTGAATTCCTACTAGGGCACTCAAAACGTTGTAAATATGTGCATATGGGCTACGAGAAGGCAATAATCCACAGATTAATCAGAGAAATGAAAGTCGGGGGATACTGAAAGCTCATCTACATCCTTTCATTTCATTGATATGAACCAGATCATTTAAAATTGTTTTACATTTTGGATTCCTCTGTTTGAGTGGGATTAATAGGACTAAGGAGAAGAGCTGAAGGATTAATTAACCCATGATTTCCTTTTTGCCAATTGGAAGCACTACAGGAATGTAACTTCTTCCATGACTAAACATCATTTCATAACCCTGTCATTTGAACATCCCCTCTAGAGGATATTTCTGTATACCATGAAGGGAAAATCCCCTGAGGATAGGTATCCCGCTTGGCACTATGGAAAGAAAAATGGATTTGGAGTCAGAAGACTCAGAATTAAATCTCCGTTTTGTCATTTAAGATTTGTGTGACCTTGGGCAAGACATGTCTGGGCTAAAGTTTCCTCATCTCATTCCTCATAGTGAGAAGGTTGAGTTCAACGATTTTTCAGGTTCTTTCCAGTCCTAAACTAATCATCCTATGATCTCTCAGGTCCCTTATGACTGTAAGGGCTAGACTTCTGAGACTGGTTATAAGCCACTCCTGATAGATTGTCCCTAGCTAAAGAAAATTATTTGTCAATAAAATACAGAGAATATATATATAAAAAAAAGAGAAGCCTCTGCCTCACCATGAGAAAAATATCAAACTGGAAGAATACCAGGAAGAGTTAAAACTCTAGAGAGAAATAAAGGGCAAGACTAACATGAATTTCCTCTCTAATTTCATTTTCCACTTGGGCCAAATTTCCAAATTTGCACACTTCTTTGCACCAGCTACCTATGTCCATGTCTATCCCCAGGCTTTCCACCTGTGAATAAATGCAAGGAAATAGCTTTTTAGAGAGGAGTGCTAGAATTCAACTCTTGTTAACTCCAGCTTACATCATGAAAATAATTTACATAATTAAATTACAAAGAAAAATGACTAAATGCCATTATTCACAGATCTCAAAAAGCATGACCAGAAAACATTTGATTTTCTCATTTTCCACAGAATTATTCTAAAATACCTATTAGCAACAAAGTCATCTTATCTCTTATTTCTACTATACTATTTCCCTCACATCCTCTAAAGAAAAGAACCAAAATCGACCATACATACTTGTATTAATCAAGAACTGGTTTGAAACTCCAGGGTGATCCACATCATGTATTGCACTGGCAAAAATTGCTGCAAGAATCTCCAAATCTGTGAACACTGCCTGAAAATCCAAGTATAGATAAAATAAATGATTTTAAGCCATAAGACTGACAACAATGAGTGGACTGAAAATTGGATTTCCCAACAAAGAAAAAACTTAAAATGTTTCAACATCATGATGTAGCAGGCAGTAAAGTCCTCTCTGGCCTATGGTCATCTGTGAAATGTCAATAATACTGTGCTTGCCCTGCCTAATTCACAGCATTGTTATAAAGGAAGTTTTGGGTAAATCTGAGTGATAAGGGTGATTACAATGATGCATGCCTGTATCATTAGCTCCAGTCCTTGGGGGGGAAAATTTTTAATTTTGTGGCTCTAAGATTTTCAATATTGTCCAATGAGGAAATTAATAAAACACTACCAAAAATGGAGTTTTCACCAAAAAAAATGAGTGAATTTACAAAGATGCTTCATATAATGCTCCTAGATATAACCAAATACCATAAAGAAAAATACTGCATTCTTTTCTGTTGTGAAAGTGATAGGATTTTAACAAGAAATACTATAGAAATTGAACAAATTTAGCAACTTTAAAAATAAAAATGAGCAATAACTAGAAATGGTTTTCCCCTCTTCAGAACCATTTGGAAAAGTAAATTGTTTCACAATTCACTTTAATTAATTTTTAAAATTTCTAGTCTTTTTATATTTCACTGCCTTCTACATACTCAGTGATTCAGCAGTATTAGCTTTCTGCTACTCACACATAACATACCATCTCCCACTTCGCATTGAATGTTCTATGTTCTCACTTCCACCTCTTAGATTCCATCTTCATTTTTGACTAAATTCCATTTTCTTTCCTAGTCCTGACAGCTATTTGTGACTTCTCCTTTGATATATTCAATATCTATCTTGTATGTACCTTGTTATTTATATAATTGTCTCCCCCATTAAAATGTAAGCTTTTTGAGAGCAGGGATTGTTTCTGTCTTTCTATGTATCTCCAGAGCTTAGTACTATGTTTGGCATGTAGTAAGGGCTTAAAAAATGCTTGTTGTCTTGATTTAATCATTTTAAAGAAATGTTTAGAATAACAAAAAATCAGCAATTACTTTACCAATGCATCATATGAAATGAGTGAATGTCATGTATTACAATCCATAAAATGTTCATCCTACATATTATAATAATTAATTGCTCTCTGATACAAGCCTCTTTTCTCAAATATACAGAGAATGGAGTCAAGTTCAAAAAAAAGTTCCCAAATGGCAAGTGGTCAAAAATATGAGAAGGCAGTTTTCAGCAGAAGAATCATAGCCATCAATAGTCATCTGAAAAAATGTACTATTTTTTAGAGAAATGGAAATTTAAACAATTTGGTGTGCTACATCACACCTATCAGATTGGCAAACATGAAAGAAAAGGAAAATGACAAATGCTGAAGGGGATGTACAAAAATATGTAAACTCCAATGTTGGTGGAGTTGTGAACTATCCCAATCATTCTGGAGAATAATTTTAAAATATGCCCAAAAGACATACCTGTCCCACGAAATATCACCACTAGGCCCATATCCCAAAGAGATCAAAGAAAGGGGGAAAGGACATACTCATATATTACATATATACAAAAATATTTATAATAGCTTTTTTACAGGGGCAAAGAATTAGAAATTGAGAGGAAATTCATCAAATGGGAAATGGCTAAACAAGTTAGGGAATATGATTGTGACAGAATGCTATTGTGTTATAAAAAATGATGAGCAAAATGGTGTGAAAAAACCCTGGGAAGACCTATATGAACTGATACAAAGAAAACATACATTCATAGAATTATCACAAAAACATTGGCTTTGGTTCTACATGGTATTTCTAGAAGGTCCAATTAAAGGCATACATGAAATGCTTGCTACAGAAGTAAGCAGAGCTAGAGTGGCAAAATACCCAATGGCTAAAAAAAAAATCTAAAAAATAAATAAATGAAGGCAATTAACTCAGAAAAAAGGCTGAGACCAATGTTGAATCCATAGGTCAGATGAAAAGAGGCACCAAATATGACAGAAGCATTTGGTAAAGATATTGGTTTTTCTTGACTATTTTTCTTTGTTGTATGGGAGAATTATGGGGATGATGGAAACAGAATGCAGGAAAATAATTTGATGTCCAAAAAAAACCCCACAAAGACATAATAAACTAGGGGCCTAGAAATGTAGAATAGTATTAAACTTGAAACTGGAGAAAATGGAATTTTTACCTCCAAAGCAGGTGTTGATAGCAGCACATGAGTAGACTGAACTACATCTGCAGCATGTATGTTGTTGTGATATGCCACATCAGCATGGTAATGGTCTTCTAGAGTCATCAGGTATGTAATTAAAGTGTCTACTGGAATTTTAAATGTCTTTAACAAATCCCGTTCCTAGAGAGAGGGGAAAAATACTTTCATTTTGTTGTTAAAAAATTTATTAATTTGGCGGGGCAGCTGGGTGGCTCAGTGGATTGAAAGCCAGGCCCAGATATGGGAGGTCCTGGGTTCAAATATGGCCTCAGACACTTCCCAGCTGTGTGATCCTGGGTAAGTCACTTGACTCTCATTGCCTAGCCCTTACCACTCTTCTGCCTTGGAAACAATATATCATATTGACTCCAAAATGGAAAGTAAGGGTTTAAAAATTTTTTTTATTAATTTTGAAGCTTAGTGGGTATAAGTGATTTGACAGGGAGTCAGCTAGGTAGTTCTATGTTAAGAGACAGGAGATCCCAAGTTCAAATCTGGATTCTTTCTAACTTTGTGACACTGGCCAAGTTACTTGACCAATGTAGTGTAGCCCTTGCTACTCTTCTCCTTGGGAATCAATACATAGTATTCAAAGATGGAAGGTAAGGGGTTAAAGAAAAAGGTATTTGCCAGAGGTCTTAGAGGAAGGAAGTGGTAGAGTTCAGATTCAAACTCAGGTTCTGTGACTCCATGTTAAGGAGCCCAAAACCAATAAGAATAAATTATAATTGAGTCATCCTTTTTGGAGGCCACATGGGTCTAGGACTAGGTCAAAGCTATTTGGTCCCTGGGAATCAACTATAGATTCTGAAAGGATCATTATTTCACTTTAATGGTAAGAGGTCATACCTATTTCTTTGGCCACTAGGTCATATTGCCTGGCTCCTATACATTCCTTGTGAATATACAGTTGACCACCCCAGCCTTAAAATATCTTTCTCTATGACTCCCTCTGAATAATTAAAAATGTAAAGCTAGACGTTCTCAAAATGAGAAGATGGACTAGGAAAAAAGGTAACAGAGAATCAAGGGAAAGGATCAAGGTCAACTTTGGAGTGATCCAGTACAGTTCTGTGGAACCTGTTTGATTTTTAATTCAATATCCTATTTAGGAATTATCTAAAAACCTGATTTTTATGCCAAGTTTCAATCCCTTCATACCCAGCATTTTATGAAAAAGTTAGAATTGGCTAATGGGGGTTTTGTCAATCATCTATTTCTTTAATATATTTCCCTTCACAGAGGAAGATAGCAGGTGAATAAATACCACCTCCCCCAAAATGGAAAATAGAGGATGCACAATTTAAAAAGTGAGCTAATGGAAAACTGTTTTTAGTTCTCTAGCAACATACCTGAAAAATGGTGTGCATAATAACTGTCAGAGGTCGATTCCCAGAAAATTCTGCTATTTTGAAAACATGAAGACCCCATTTGTTCACATCTTCTAATTCCTAGGGTTAGAGGAAGATAAATAATATTTGATGATAAAGGTTAGCAAAATAAGTTTTCAACAAATACTACCATCCCACACCAGTTTTCTAAGAGTTGGCTTTTCCTGAAAGATAAACAAATTAAAGGCTAAAGAGAGTGTAGGGCAGGGATGCGAATGGATTAAGGAGAGAAAGGAAGGGTAGGACTGAAGAGCTCTTCAAAGTACAAGCAACCCCATCAGAGTATGGAAAATGGAATAAAACTATGCAGGTTTACTAGGAAGAGGAAGAGTAATATTAATGGTTGATAATAAATAGCACATTATGGGGACAGCTAAGTGGTGCATGAATAGAGTGCTGAACCTAGAATCAGAAAGGGCTGAGTTCAAATATAATCTCAGACACCTGGTAGCTATGTGACCCTTGGGAAGTCATTTATCTCTGCTTATCTCAGTTTCTTTGTCTGTAAAATGGGCTGGAGAAGGAAATGGCAAACCATTCCAAGAGCTTTGTCAAAAAAACTTAAAATAGGGTCATGGTCTGACCTGACTGAAATGAGTGAATAACAAACAGCAGCCCTTTATGTCTTGTAAAACACTTTCTATGAATTATTTCATTTGATCCTCATACCTATGAGTACAACAGGTATTATCACAACAGATGAGGAAACTGAGGTTCAGAGAGGTTAAGAGACTTGTCCACAGTCACAAAATAAGTACTGGGAGTAGGATATGATGCCAAGCCCCTCCTGATAAAAATTCAGTGTATTTTCCCATTATACACACTTGCTTTAAAAAAAAAATAAAAAGCAAAAAAATTAGAGAATTGCCCTGAGTTTTTAAAATTTTACATGATATATGTGAAACATTCATGTGTGTGTTCCATATTACTTCTGCATGGATAAAACAAGATATTATAATATTGTCCATATAAATCTGATATACAATAATACTATTCTCCTCATAAAAGCCAAATAGCCAAATGTAGGCATATGCCAATGGCACCAGCTAAAAATAAAAACAAAAACAACGTGTTTTGCATCAGTCAGTCCTTTTTCATAGTTGCATATCTGTCAAAATTATTTCATTACTGTGCTCAAAAATAACAAACAACAACTGAAAACTCTTAAGAGGTATTGGAAACTTAGAAAGTTCGTGATCTTACCTTGGCAAGACCATCTTCTTGATCAGTTTTCACTCCAAATCGTGGGATACTGGAATTTGTTAAACTGGAACTGTGCATTAATTTCTTGACTCCACTAATCTGGGACATCGGCCTTTTCTTTTTCTCTTTCTCCTTCTGGGTGGGAGAAGGAATCTCTACCTCATGTTGCTTGTCTTCAAAACAAAACAAAGACATCATGGAGTGAATTTCCATTTTCATTAGAAACTCTTTGTGTTTTCTAGTATAAACAAAGTATTTCCAGCTGAAAATGGTGTGTCCTATTAAGTGCTTCCAAGAACTGGGCAAGTAAATTCTTATTTAGGGGATTACATTGAGCAAATATGTCATTAAAGCTATGTTCAGTGACCTAGGATATAGTACCATACAATAAGAAGTAACACATAAACTGTTTCTCTCTGTACCAATTTTGAGTGTACCAGATAACAAACAATTATATCTGGTGTGTGCATATGTGTGTATAGATACATATATATCTATGCATACTCACATATGTATGACATGAAAATAAAATTTGATTGCATCTGTTCATGAATCATAACTATCTCACTATTAAAAAGGAGAAGAAAGAAGGAAATAAGTGTGATTACTTGACAACAAAGTGAAAACTTTTAGAGGGACTAGGAAAGTAGCACATGGTTCAGAAATGCCTTCCTTAGGTCATTTCCATATTCACTCACTTGAAGGAGATGAACTAAATTTATTTGTGAATTAAGTTTATTCTTAATATATAAAAGTCAACATATTTGCTCAGTACAGATAATTATCATTCTTTCATTCTTCAGTTCAATAAGCATTAATAATGTACCTACTTCGTTCAATTCCATCCCAAGAAAATTGCCAAAAAAAATAATTTATTGAGCTGAAGAGTATTAAAATTCATTAGGAAGAATAAAATATCAATAATATCAAAAGAATTCATTTTAAAATGAAAAGGAATGAGGTCTAGCCATATCAGATTTTAAATTGTATTATAAAGCAGTATTTAGCAAAATTATCTGGTAATGACTAAGAAATAGAAAAGGTAGATCAGTGGGACAGGACAGACATTAAACAAACAGTAGTAAAAGATTATAGTAATTTTGTAGTTGACAAAACATAGATCTAGGGTTTGGGGATAAGAAATCACTATTTGGTAAAAAATGTTGGGGCAACTAGAACATAGTTTGGCAGAAACTAGTACAGACTTTATAGATCAATATTTTATATCATTCGCTAAAATCAAAATAGATACATGATCTAGATATAAAAGGAGATATCATAAGCAATTAGAACAGGAAACATATTACCTATCAGATTTATGGATAGGAGAGGAATTAATGGATCATCAAGAGATCTAGAGCATTAAAAATTTTAAAATAGATAATTTTGAGTATATTAAATTGAAAAGATTTTGTGGAAATAAAACAAATATTGGCAGGATCAGAAGGAAAACAGAAAATTGGGGAGGTGAGTGGAATTTTACAGAAAGCTTCTGAAATAGATGTTTTATATTTAAAGTTATAGAGAGCATTATCAGATTTATGTGAATAAGAGTCATCTCCCAATTGATAAATGATATGTTATGAACATACAATTTTAAGATGAAGAAATCAAAGCCATATATAGGTATAGGAAAAAATAATCTAAATCACTACTGATTAGAGAATTGCAAACCAAACCAATTCCGTGATATCATCTCATACCATCAGATTGGCTAGAATGACAAAAGAACAAATTTACAAATATTGGAGGGGATATGGAAAAAGGATAATGGTATCCTATTGATGTGGCTATGATCTGATACAATCATTTTGGAAAGGAAATTGGAATTATACCCAGAGAGTTACAAAACTATATACCCTTAGACTGAGGAATATCGTTGCTCAGTCTATTTCCTTAAGAGATAAGAGAAAAAGGAAAAGAATCTATTTGTTCCAAAATATTTTTAACAGTTCTCTTTATAGAAATTGAGGAGATACCCATCAACTGGGGATGGATAAGCAAACTGTAGTATGTGATTGTGATAAAATACTCCTGTGCCATAAGAAATAATGGAGCAGACTAATGAAAAAATTTTTTAAAGAACACACAGGATAATGAACAGTGAAATGGGAAGA
Source organism: Gracilinanus agilis (assembly GCF_016433145.1). Lineage (NCBI taxonomy): Eukaryota > Metazoa > Chordata > Mammalia > Didelphimorphia > Didelphidae > Gracilinanus > Gracilinanus agilis. The sequence goes on along the minus strand of NC_058130.1, from coordinate 359,293,771 downwards.
ACCAAGAGAACATTATACACAGGTACAGATTTAATACTTGAAGAATAAATTTTGAATATATGTGTGTGTGTGTGTACGTGTGTGTGTGTCTTAAGACAATGCCTTCCATGATACAGGGAGGGGAAGGAAGAATTGAGACTCTTGTAAATAAGTTCTATTAATTTTTTAAAAAGAGAAAAAAATAAAATTAAAAATAATATACCCATTGGGAAAAGCATTTATAGGGGAAAGCATAACACATGCTGAGTTCTACATAGAGATAAAGAGTTTAGATAAACAATGTTTAGATAAAATAGAGTCCTTGAGGTCATTTGAGTTTATATCTCAGAAAGATCATATAACATATAAATGTAAAGAACCACCACAAAAAAAATCAAAAGTGAATGTTATAAAATTATGAGTCTGGATCAGAAGAGGAGACATAAGAAAATACTTCCATGTCTTTGTAGAAGTGAGAAGTCCACAGACGTTGCACTTTATACATATCAGACTTTTTAAACTATATTGATGAATTATCTTGATTTTGTCTTTATCTTTTTTTTGGTCTTTAAAAATTACTCTTTGTTACATGAAAGGGCTCTTTGAAAAGGGGGGGGAAATGGAATATTGAAGGAAAACTATGATGCTATTTCTAAAAGACCAGTAAAAACTTACTTTTTTAAAATTATAAAACATATGTATAGTAAGTGCCTAAAATGATGAGTTTTCTGTGAATGAAGGAAGATTCTTATTGACTGGGTTCAGGGCCTCATGGAAAAGCTCATATTTGAGGTGGGCTTGAAGAAAATTTACAAAATCCAAAGGCAGGCATTTTCTTATATGTTCATAAAAAAAAAAATTGCTGTTTAAGGAAAAAGAAATCACAGAAGCAAAACTATGAGGTGGGAACTGAGTAAATTAGTGTTAATGAAGCACATTATAATGCACTATTTTTTCCTAATTTTGTACTGATTTTATTTTCAAGCTATGATGAGTGCTGACACTAAATCCAGTGTAGCTCAAAAACAAGGTGGAGTGAATTGTTTAAAAAATAAAAAAAAGATTATGAAGCTGGATCTCTTTATTTTTTAAACCAATCACTCTATTGAATGACTGTTTTAGATTTAAACTGATAAAATCATATTTCAAAATAATTAGATCCTAACCGGTATTCTACATGTGATTCCTATGAAAAGGATTTTCTATTTTAGATGGAATGCTTACACAAATTATTCCCATCATTAATAAGTTAACAGTGCAGGAAAGAGTAGACAGAGTTAAATACAGTGGCTGCTGGTAGATTCTTTCTTCCCATTTATCATCTCCCAGGGCTTCTTCTCCCTGCCCCCAGCTCCTCATTTGAAATTCAATTAGTAGTTTGAAAATGCCCTTCCCACATGAAAAAAAAAAAAAAAAAAAAAAAGCTCTTTCACACTTTACGCTTTCAAACAGTAGAACATTCTTGAACATAAAAAAGGAAAGTAGGCTTTGAAGTCAGTTTACTGGAGAGGGTCACTCTATGGGAATAGAAATTGCATTTAATACATTCAATTTTACTTCTGTTGCTTTATATTTCCTAAGTGAAAACTCCCAATACTGACTAGAAATGATCATGAATTCTCCTGGAAAGGATCACTGTCATTGAGTTTTTAACTTCTGATTGAGAACTCCTTGTGTGCTTTCCTTTGTATTTTTTTTAAAGGGTGCATACAAATCACATTTTAATAATAGCTAAAGTTATGTAAATACTGATGCTGATGGCTCTAGTCATGCTCAAAATCTCCTTCCATCTGAGAGGAGAGACTTCTAAGCTGATTTGTCACATTTATTCACCCTATATAAAGTATACATGCTTCAAACATTTGCAACACTGTCAGGGAATTCCAAGGCATTTCCTATTTAAAAAAAAATGACAAAATTCAAGAAGAATGAGAGTAATCCTGCTAATAAAATCATTGTTGGAATTATATATCACCCTTTCCTTCAAAGATAGTGCCCAAAAGAATTAAGTCTACTAGTCTTAAAAACAAAACTATCTTTGCCTCAATTTCTAGCAATCTCAGGAGTTACGTATTTTTTCAAAATTGTTATTCACATAGAAAAAATGTTCTTAATAATTAGATGGCAAAAAAAAGGTAATGTGTTACCAAAAAAGAAAAAATCAGGTATTACTGCTATCTTTGTATGTTTCACAATGCCTGTCACAATACTCAATAAATGTTTGCTGAATAAATGACTGTGGACTAATTTTTCCATTTATCTCGCTTCATGAAGGGAGTTGTGTAGGAAAAAATAAAGCACAGAAGAGAATTTCTTCCCACCCTAATGATAAACTTTGAAAAGCTGGAGTCAACATTTTTTTTTTCAGAATCACACAAAATAAATTATAAGAGTTAAGAGCCAGGCCTAGAGACAGGAGGTCCTAGGTTCAAATCCGGCCTCGGACACTTCCCAGCTGTGTGACCCTGGGCAAGTCACTTGACCCCCATTGCCTACCCTTACCAATCTTCCACCTATAAGTTAAGTTATAACTAAGTTATAACTACAAGTTATAACTTCCACACAGAAGTTAAGGGTTTAAAATTAAAAAAAAAACTCAACTAAATTATAAGAGTTATTCTCTGATTTAAAATCTAAAATTTTTTCACTGTACATGAATATAGAAAGACATATTGCTCAACAAAGTTTTAAATGACAGCTTCTAAAACCATTTTTACTTCTTCTGGTTGATAATGCAACCCATAAAGATGGAAATCTTTTCTGTCATCTTTTCACTGGGTTTTCCCATGGCATGTTGTCATGTCATGTCATTCCCCATCTCCTATAAAAGAGAGGGTCAGTATATGCAAAGACTACCTCATTTTATTTGTTCAAAAAGCTCCTAAATCTGACTAAGTAAAGATGCCATCTTTAACGCTGACATCAGTGTTAACCTGAATCTATAGACTGCTGATCAGTCTTTCTTCTTTCAACCTGGGAAAAAAAAAACCAAACACTTTATCTGTTCTTTTTTTTTTTTTTAAATAGGAAAGAGACTATATTTTATCATGCTCTTCTCAAAACCAAGCCTATTAACTAATACAAGGTCAGTGAGCCTTGCTGAAGAGCTTTTCATAGCAGTGGTGTGCTCAGTTGTTGACTCAGACTAGTTTATCAACTGTTCTATCTCCAGATAGGAATTTTCAATGTACCATTCATTCCCAGTAATCTGGGTTTGTGGGCTTTTGTTATTCAAATTAGGTTTCATCAAAATAAGAACCTTAACATGTCTACATATATTTTTTCTGTATAAGATGGAATTTCCTCGCAATAGATGATTGCTGAATAAACAGAGGGAATAAAGATTTTTTAGAAACATAACTTCATGGTTAAGGCTGATCTATGACAAATTATTTTTCCTTACAGAATGGTTGATATTAAGACTTATTAAGACTTAATATTTATGCTCTTTCTCTTATGTGATACTGTTTGGATATTTAGGGTATTCTTTTGACCATGCCCATATTGCTTTTCTCTGCCTAGCTTCAGTTTCTTTGTATATCAAATGAGATGATTGGGCTACATGATTTTGATGATTTCTTATACTTCTAAATACTATGATGATACTATTTATCTCCACAGAAAACATAATTAATTACATGTTATTAATTTATTCTAGCAATAAGGGCTGGACCTGTGATTTCATAGATTTCATAAATTTGTAGAGAAGGAAATTACCCCCCCCACCAAAGAAGAACCATGTCTTCTCCATAGTACCCTATAATTCTTAGAGAGATGTCTAGGATTTAAGCCCAGGTTTTCCATGCTAGGAGGCTGATTCTTGAGTCATGATGCCTCATTATTTCTCAATTTATGATCATATGCAGTGAGCAATTATATGAAAACCCAGTAGTACTCTTACAATTATTTTTACCCCAAAGTATATCTAAGTGGGAAGTATATAGAGTGTTGGACCTGGATACAAGAAGACCTGAATTAGAACCCTGCCTCTGATGACTTACTAGCCATGTGGCTCAAGAAATAGTCACTAAATCGCTACCTTCCTCCATTTCCTTATCTGTAAAATAGGTAATAATCATACCTGCTCCAGAGGTTTGTTTTGAGGATCAAGTAAAATGAGATAATATATGAAAAATGCTCTGCAAACCCTGAAGCACAATATAACAATTCTAGTTATTATTTTTTTTAATTAAGTACACATATACTCAAGAGAAGACAAACCACAATGGAAAGGAAAAGAATAAGATTCTTCACCTTGTAAGAGTTTCCTTACACCAAGAGGGCAATACAATGAGAGAAAATAAATGGAACTATTTCCTCAAATGTTGTCTAAAGGAAATGAATCCAAACTGGAAAACATAAATGGAGTCCCATATTATTGGTCTTACCTAAAAATGTGCTAGAGATAAATTCGGAGACTTGATTTCCAGATCGGCTCATTTCTGAGAGGTGGGTGAGCTCCCTGTTGAGCATTCTTTTAAACTGAAAATCAGAAACAAAATCAATGTTAAGTATACAGGAAAAAAGGGAAAAATAAAAATCAAGTAATAATACATATATGTGTGTGTATGTGTGTATATATATATGTGTATATATATATATATATATTACGAGGACAGCATCTTGGAGAAGTAATTATATCAAATAAGGTTTATTTTCCTCATCTATAAAATAATGACTGGACTAGATGAAATCCAAGAATTCATGCACCCCTAAAATTTTATAAGTTAACACAAATTCAATATGCACTTAGAATTTTAAAATTCTTTAAGAATTTCTCAAAAATATGAAAAATTACAGAAAGAAGTACAGCAAATATAAGATATGTCATCATGTCAGTATACCTATTTTAAAACAAATTCAGATACACTGTGGCATTTTACATACTAAAGAAGTAGATATTTATCTACATACGTAAACAAGAAAAAGCAATGTGCCATAATGGTTAGAATCAGAAAGGAGAAGAGTTTACATTGAAATCATATATCTAACATCCCTTATCTGTACAAAGCATTTAGCCTCTCAGTGCTTCTAGAGAACTAAGACCAGAGTTCTTAACTTTTCTGTGGGTGTCCTGGACTCCCTGGGCAACCTGACAAAAGTTATGGCCCTCTCTCAGAATAATATTTTTACATGCATAAAATTTAAAATACTTGGGATTACAAAAAAAATTATGTTGATTTTTTTTTTCATATTTAAGGTCCTGGGCACCCAAGTTAAGTGATTATTCTCTAAAATAATAAATTCCAGAGAGTTGCTACACTGGTAAAATATGGCATTTTTATTATTGAAATTGTAAGTCTAGGTTAAGAAATACAAAATATAAGATGTTTCATCTGCTTTACTTTTGTTTTAATTTAAGTGGACTGTGTTGTAGGTACTATAAGGGGGAAAAATGGCCTGTTACCCAAAAGTATAAAAAAAATTAAAGACAAATCACAATTGATTTTTATGACTTGCTACTTTTATAAAATCTTAAAAGAAAAATGTATAATTTTCAATCAGATGCTAAACACAGCTTAAAGTGTGGAAACATGAACAACAGGTATACCTCTAACAATACTCTAATAGTTCAGATATAATGATGATGACAGTAACAATAATAATAGCTAACATTAAGTGCTTACTATATGCCAAGTACTGTGCCAAGCACTTTACATCTATTATCTCAACTAATCCACACAACAACCCTGGGAGGTAAGTGCTATTATTAAATTTTTCCAGAGAGGAAACTAAGGCAAACAGAAGTTTGTTTGTTTGTTTGTTTGTTTGTTTTTAAGTGACTTGTTAGTATCTAAGGTTGGATCTGGAATCAGGTTTTCTTGACTCCAGTCCTAGAGTCCTATCCAGGATATAGGTTCCCTAAGTTCTAAAAGAACTTCTTTTGCTGCAATTTATCACCCTCTTTTAATAAGTCAAATAAGTAAAAATCTTCTCTCTGTCTGTCTCTCACACACATACACATACACACACACAGGATCAATTATTTCTAATTTTACTATTTTATAATATATTTCACTGATTACAGAGTGCCTTATTTATCCAGAAAGGATTTGAAGTAACATTTACAATAAGTACAGGGTTCCTGGAATCATTTACTCCAGAAAAGTCTTAAACAGTTCCCTGCTCTGATGAGATCTGCCATCTCGTTATGGTCTAATGCCTTTTCTGGATGGGTTTTCCTATTCTACAAATTTGCTTCTCTCAACATCCCTTGTAATTTGCCTTGAAGAACAAATTGAAAGTGACTGGACAGATCACACAGAGCAAACTATGCAGGTTTACTAGAAGGAAGAGTAATATTAATGAATGATTTAGCACTTTAAGAGGACAGCTAGGTGGAGCAGTGGATTGAGTGTCAGGCCTAGTCATGAAGACCTCAGTTCAAATCAAGCCTTAGATACCTACTAACAGTATGACCCTGGACGAGTCACAACCCAGTTTGCTTCAGTTTCCTCATCTATAAAATGAACTAGAGAAGGAAAAGGCAAACTCTCTAATATCTTTGCCAAGAAAACTCCAAATGGGGTTATGAAAAGTCAGGCACAATTGAAACAAATGAAAAAAAAAATTAGATATTCTTTAAAATTTGCTAAGAGTTTTATGTAAGTTATCAGATTTGATCCTCAATAATAGGCCCATTTCACAGAATAAGAAGTGTGAGGCTGGGAAACATTAAATGACTTGAATAGACATTTAATACAGTGTTTTTTTAAGGATCTGAACCTAGGTTTTCTTACTCCACGTCCACAGCTTAATCTACTATACTAGTATCATTCAAAGTATGGTCTTGGGTACCCCTAAGGGTTCCTGAGATACTTTCAGGGAGTCTTATGAGGTCAAAACTATTGTCATAATGAGATACTTTGATTTCTCACATAGTATATCTTAATATCTATAATACCCATAAAGGAAAAGCTCTTTGGACTTACAAATAATTATTTTTAAGAATGTAAAGAGAGAGCAGGGGTCCTAAGATCAAAAAGTTCAAGAACCACTTCACTATATCATCCTGCCTCCAACAAATTCCCTTAGCAAATCACTTATACATTTCATTTTTTAAACCCCTTACCTACTGTTTTAAAACCTACACTAAGTATTGATTTCAAGGCAGAAGATGACGAAGGCTAGGCAATTGGGGTTTAGTGAGCTGTCCAGGATCACATAGCTAGGAAGTGTTAGAGACCAAATCTGAACCCAGGACCTCCTGATCCCAGGCCTGGCTATCTACTGGGCCACATAGCTGACCCTACATGTTTCATTCTTTATCCCCACCTGTCACCTAATTGGAGTAAAGGAATTTTACTATTACCACAAGATGTAATAAACTGCTAAAAATATTTGGTTCATATAACTAGAGTAAAAACTAGAGAAAAGATGACTATCACCACAGTCTCATTGGTTAATATTATGGGGGTTGACACCCAAAAGAGAACACATTTGTTGCCTTGATTTGGAACCCTTTTAAAAGAATGGTTTCCAATTTTTGTGCCTTCAAGGAATCTGCTAATCAAATCATTCATAACAGTGTCTCTATATATCTTTTTCCATTGGAGAATCAATAAGCCATCCATCCAAAAAGTATTTATTAAATGCCTGCTATGGGTCAAGACTGAAGAAGAAAATGGCAAACCACTTCAGTATCTCTGCCAAGAAAATCCCAAATGGCATCATGAGAGAGTAAAACACAACTGAAAAATGACTGAACAACAACATGGATTAAGAACTGTGCTACTGTCCTGGAAATATAAAGTAAAAAAAAAAATTAAACTGTTCCTAATCTAAAAGAGTTGACCATCAGTGTACACACACACACACACACACACACACACACACACACACACACACAAATATAAGTATACTCCAAATAGGTTCACAGGATCATACATTTAAACCTAGAAGTACCATTGGGAAAGCAAGTGCAATGCCCCCTTTTTATTTTTTAATGAGGAAACTGAGATAAATTAAGTGACTTGCCCTGGGTCACACAGATGCTAAGTGTCTGAGAAAGAATCTGAATCGAAATCTTTCTAATTCTACGTTCAGCATTCTTTTCACTACACTACCCTGCCTAGTTATGGAAAATGCAGAGTATACCATATCCCTGATTAATTACTTTATTAATACTAGAAGATACAAAGATCAAGTACTAGAATATATTTGACCCAGTAATATATGCTTAAGGAGACTACTTCTGTTACACAGAAAAATAGCAGTGTTGTAATCATTACTATAATCCCATCATCACCTACCATTTCCATAGTGCCTTAAATAACCTTTACATAGAAGTCTCTGTAATTCATGCTCAGAAAATTAAAATATTCAGTCGAATGAAGTGTAGTTTGGCATATGGGATTTGAAGTCAGGCTGACTCCGGTTCAAGTTCTTGCTTTAACACTAGTTATATGACCCCTGGATCAAATGGCTTAACCTTGAGTCTTCTCTCTTCTTAAAACAGGAATAAAAACACATTTTCCCTCCAAACCCTTACCTTCTGTTTTAGAATCAATAGTGCATATTGGTTCCAAGGCAGAAGAGTGGTAATGGGGGTTAAGAGATTTGCTCAGGGTCACACAGATAGGAAGTATCTAAGTTCACATTTGAACCCAGGATCTCCCATATCTAAGCCAGACTCTCAATCCATTGAGCCACCTAGTTACTTTGAATAAAAACACTTTTATTGCTGCCTACCTCACAATGTAATCATTTCAACTGTAAAGCTTAATCATCTCGTTTTATTTCTGATATCTTAACTGAATCCTATATAGTATCCTCAGAAGCAAGCATTTGAATTGAATCTGCTAATACCATTTCATTCATACTTATAAACTTAGATTTGTAGGTGGTTTTGAGGAAGGTGGGGAAGGGAGCTAAGATGCCATGCCAGTAGGGAAGTGGCCTGATAGTGATCCTGAGAGGAAACAGAAGGACAACACAGGAACCAGAAAGAGACACATCAATTCTCCCAAATTCTCCCTGCTGATCCTCTTCTTTCCCTCCAATGCCATTAAATAATACTGTTCAATTTCTAAGTGGAAGCAAGCCTAAGTTTTGCACAAAACCTCTTTCTGGCCTTTAACCAGCATACACATGCATAAGTAGTCAAGCATTCATTTGGAAAGAGATAAAGTACTCTATGATTTTATTCAGGGAAAACTTTATATAAACAGAAACATTTAGAAACATATCATTTTTAAGAAGATGTCTAAGTAAAACAATTGGCTATAATTGTAAGTGTACCTGATTTTTCCTCCAGCAATTTTTACTTGCTTGGTAGGTATTTGGGGGCTATGTACATGACAATAAAATATTTTTTAACAACTCATTTTGGTGAATGGACACAAACCTTTTAGGACACTACAAACAAAATAGGTCATTGCCATAATACAAAAAGCTACAAAGTACAAATAAATGCAAAAATATGAAATAAAATACAAAAAGAGAGAAAACTTTTTGACTACATAATAGCTAATCTACGAAGATCACGTCTTCACATGCTGTATTCAACACATTGTAAGGTACCAGTATTCATCCACAATATATTTGTGTGTAATTGTTGGTGATCTTTGTAAAAAGCTTTGCAAGAAGTTTCAATGGTCAGGAAAAGAAAAGAAAAAAGCCAGGATTACTTTCCAAAGGCAAGAAAGAGTTCCGTGAACCAATAACATATAACTTTGACTCTGATATATATGCATGTATATGCCTAAGATTTTTAGACCAAAGAAACTAAGTTAATTGTCCAAACAAAATATTCCCTGTACTCACTATTTCAGCCATTCCCCATGAGAATATGTGCTACGAAACTGGCTTCTACAGGATTCTAGTCATTATATAGGGTATCCCAAAAGTACAAGAGGAGTTTTAATCTATTAAACCTTAAAACAACAGTAAGACTTTGGGGACAATACAGCATGGCAGTGTACTAAAGCTTATTACAGAAATTTCTAATCATAGATGAATATTCATACTTCATTAAAATAATAACAAGATAAAATTAGATAGTAATAATAATAATTTATCTTTTGGTCTTGAGAAGAGTGAATAAAATTTGGATTTTTTTTTCTTTTGCATTTGGTATATTGGTTACAGTTAGGGTCCAAGAGATTTAGGTCAACTTGCCTAAAAAAAGTGACAAGGGAACAATAAAATGTATTATGTCTTTGCATTGTTTTCTAAAACTTCTCCATCCCCGAACTATTTTCTGTTTATGATTTTGCCTGATTATTTTACTCTTGAATGTGTTGAAGACATCACAAAGAAGTAAAACTGCAACAAAGAAAAGAAAGGAAATATCAAAGCAGAGATTTTTAGGTCCTTTGTTCTCATATCAAGCATCAGTATTTCATTGCTGCACAGCATTAATGAATGAGGTAAGGTGAAAACACACCCATATTGGTCTATATTATTCAGCTTTTTAAACTTAAAGACTAACTCATTTTTGCATGAAGGAAAAATGCATGGCTTATGCCAAAGAAAAAAGCTATGTAAATTATATGTGTGTTACATAAGTTTGTGTAGCTAAATTGCAGGACAAATGAAAATCTTAGATTGGAATATCTGGGCCAAAGCTGTAGTTACATAGTAATAATGCCTTTAAACAGCATATATATAATATAGTATTCTTGATATATGGGCAAAGAACATCCAATTCAAACATAAAGAACAAATTTCTTTTTTGTTCATCTGAAGAGAATGCATGGTGACATTGTTCAGAAAAAAATATAAGAAATGTGCTAGTGAACAACATTATTTTAATATCTGCTACACTGGTTATTTTGAAATGAAGGCATTTAATAGCTAGAGGGTTTTTTTTTCTTTCTTTCTTTTTAAAAATACTTTCGAAAATAGTATAATTTATAGAATTGGTGTACAGGAATAACAACATACACATAAATGACCCCATGCATATTTTCTTCATTAGAGGTAGTTTTTGAAAGTGATGCTTGAAAATCCTTTCCTTACTTAATTTTTTGGAGCTAGAGTTTATAACTTGCATTTCTTCAAGGTTTTGAGGATATCGAATAGAAGCAGGTTAAGGCTATGAGATGACTTTTAAAAAGTCACACCAAAGCAAAGAAGATAAAAGTTAAAGGGTGGTGATTGTTGGGGGTGGGGGTGGGTCTACTTTGTCAAGAAAAGCCAAAGGAAGTCCTCTTTGCATTCTAGGAAATCTAACCACAAAGGAGTATCTTCCATTAAAAAAAGCAATGAGACAAATAGAGGTGGGGGAGGGGAAGGATAAGGGGGATACGGACTGACAGACAGACAGAGTCAGAGAGAAAGAGAGAAAGAAAGAGAGAGAGAGAGAGACAAACAGACAGAGAGTGAACCCTCTTAGTTCTGCGAGACATGGGTAAAGAGAAACTGTCCTTGGTTGCCACATTAGTTTCCATAGCAATGTTTACTAGGAAAAGATGGGCAAAGTGATTCAAGAGGGTTGTTCCACCTCTGGCTTCCTTTACAAAGATCTGATCACCATGCCATTATTATATCTTACAAGAGAGGATTCAAGAAAATCTACCAGGCATGAAAATGGTTACGTTTAATTTAGCATATGAATTTATTTCTTTTACTGTATGATTTGGGATAACATAATAATAACCCCATAATTCTTTACATTTACAAGAGTTACAGTTGCAAGATAGATGGGATCAGATTTTTATTTTAGTAATCTGTGCTCCAAATTACAAGATAACTTGTATATAGAAAAAAAATTATATGGCTTTAAGCCAAAATAAAAACAAAGGGAAAAGAAGGAATTGGTGTTCTTGAGCATGCTATTCTACTGATTTCAGATCCTATCTGTTTATATGTGAATGCAATTAGACTTAAAGCTCAATTCATTCAATAGCACAAATAAGATGGTCTAATAGTTTTCTAGGGAAAGGGTCTCAAATGAAGATTTATTTTGGCACCTGAGTATTACAAAGAATAACTGAATTCAATAATGTTTCACAGAGAGAGAACTTCTTACCTTAAAAAAAAGTTTCTTTAACTGTATATTGTACTTAAACTGACAAAGAGATATGGTATAATTGTTCTTTTCATTTTGAACTCTTTAATCTTATACTCTGCACCTGGCTTAATGTACCAAGTCAAATAGCCACATCAGTCAGGATGCTTAGAAGATTAGACAGTATAATCTTTACTTCTTTGTCAAATTCCATATATTCAACTACCACAAAAAATTATATATCTTGATGTCAAAATTCAAAATCATTATCTTTTCTATAGTTTCTCCATGAATAAATCACATAAGCACACATGTTATATACACCCACAAATTACAATAAAAAAAGTAAAAAATTGAAACAAAAAAATTCCTACCTTTATGTAGCCCCAAGACACTGACAGTAAATAGTTTGCTTCAGGCATTTTTGATTGCTTATTTATATTAATATTAAGATTTGAAATATTTATTCCTTAACAACACTCAATACTATCAATCTCCACAAGCCAGAGTGTTTTGTTGGATCATTAAATATTTTTTATAATTAAGTACATATGAGACATTCTGACATAAAATCCCATTGTGCAGTCTTCCGGTTCAATAAATGCCATTTGTAAAACTCCAAAGTAGAATAAAATGCAAGAACTAGTCTGATTAAAGAACCTGCATGAGTAGAAGAAATAGCTAAAGATCTAGGGGTCTGCATCTTTCTCGGAGAACTAGGGCTTAATGAATAATGTATGTCAAGATGCCTGGCTGCTGGGAAGACTTGCTCTGTCAACAGCTACCAAATAAGGACCTGCAGGGAAAGCTGTGAACAGTGTCAAGAAATCCCTCCCAGAAAGCCTCAACTAAGAGCCAATCACATTCCAGGCTAAAATATATAGGAGTAAGGGATATAGATTCAATGTATGCTACTTTCTTATTGGCTGGCAAAGGGAGAATCTCTTGGGGGTGGGGGGTGGGGAAGCACAAAAAGGGTATTTCTCCTTTTCTCTGGTAAATGCCATGTAATAATCCAGGCTTCCCTGCAGCAGGGAGGTTTCCAAAGAAAGAAATGAGTGGGGTCCCTCTCTCTTGTCAGGCTGAATAATGTCCTTAAAATACCTAGAAATGTTTCTGAACAGTTCATTCTTCATCAGGAACGATTTCTAATAATGTTTATGAAAGGAAATGTGGATGAATCTTTATGGTTTCTTCCCTCACCTCAAAAAAAATGGCAGTCAAATACTCTAACTGTGGGAACAGGGAGCTCATCATCAGAAAATAGACTTTTCTGATGCTGAAATTGGCTCCCCAAAGTCCATTACTTAATACACAGTATGACTACACAGGAACAAGGCTGATTCCTATAAACCAGAGAATGGAAAATCATTCTCATTAAAGCACTTTATGGTCACACCTCAAATATGTCTAATAATTTTTCAATTTTTCCTAACTATATTTATTATAATCCAAAGAAAAACAAAATGACTTGAAGTAGTATTTTGCCCTGGGATTGCTGGGGTCATAGGTACTGATTCTGTACTCTCTCTTTATCTACTCTTTCTTAGCTCTACTCTAATAACATTCTTCTCTTACACAAAATAGCCAATGAGGAGGAAATTCTGCTGCCCTACAGTGGGAGACAAAGAAGGGACTATGTGAGAAATAAGAGAACAAGGGAGATTTCAGGAAAGACAACAATCTCTTGTGACAACAAACAAGGGGAAGTAGATAAGCTTAATTAAGTACCTAGTAGCCAAGCGCAGTGCCTAGGGCTTGCTTAACCAATAATATCTCAATTGAACCTCATCTCAACCAATCTCATAACAACCATATAAGGTAAGTACTTTTTTTATCCCCATTTTGTAGTTGAGGAAATTGAGGCAGATGGAGGTAAAGATGTTAAGCCCAGGACCACACAATTAGTAACTATCTGGGGCCGATTTTGAACTTTTACATCTTCCTAACTTCAGGTCCAGAGATGTCTCCATGGGTCACCTAACTATCTCAAAGCAACAGGAGACAGAAAGAGCAAAGGCATCTTGGAAACTCTTGCCTTTCATTCACATACCTTAAGAAATTGGTCCTGGTTTTGCTAAATGCCTTTGAAATTAAAAAAATTATCTAGTTTATTTGTTTTTAATTTCTATCATGTTTTTATTGATTTTGTTAAACATTTTCCAATTACATTTTTTTATGCTTTAAAAAGTTTTTTTACATGTCAGCACAATTTTTAATAAACATTTTCTGACATTTTGCAATTCATGGTCTCTTTTTCCTTCCCATCCCCTTCCCTTCCCCAAGTCAGGAGGCAATACAATACATGTGCTATCATACAATACATATTTCCATGTTTTACCATGTCGTATCGCTTACACTAGAGGAAAATTCATGGAGGAAATAAAGTGAAAAATGACTGTACTTCAGTTTGCATTCAGACACCTTCAGTTCCTTCTGTGGCAGTGGATAGCCATTTTCATCATAAATCCATTGAGGTTCTCCTAGATTGTTGCTCTGGTTCATTTTTGAACTTCTGTCCCTCTCAGTTTTTTTAAGAGCTAAATCCAAGTAACAGTAGTAATCCGTAAATTGAAATACACATTTTTGGATATGGTTAATGTGGGAATTTGTTTTGTTTGTTTGTATGTTTGTTACAAAGTTTTTGTTTTTCGTCTTTTTTTTTCCCCAAATAGAGTATGGGAAACAGGATAAATCTAGGATTGGGAGATGATAGACTATTTTATACCTTCTGGGTGGCTCATAATTTCCCTTGATTTGGTGGTTCTCAATGATCAATATGGCAGAGAAGTAGCTTGAATAATCTTTATTCTGAATGATACCATTTTTTTTTCTTTTTTGCCTGCTAAATGCTTTACATAATTTGTAAAAGCAGATCTGCCTCTTCAGTTATGTTTGTTAGGATGTTAGGGTTAGTTTGCTCTGGTGTTAGTTTGTCTATAAGCCTGCCAAGGGAAGTAGACACAACCCAAAGCAGAACTATTTAAGCTACAAATACAAAGATAGGGATCTGTGAACATCTTGAGAAGACAGTTGATTTAGGGGAAAAAAAAAAAAACCACTAAGTTGGGAATCAGAAGATGTGGGTTCAAGACATGACTTCAACATTTTCTAAGTGTGTGAATTAGATGAACATTTTTCACTATGAGCCATTTGAAAAGGCCTGGAAATAGAAATATCTATTGACTGATGAACCCATTAAGTATAACCCTTGACACCACCAAAGGAATGCTATCAATCTTTGACCTACACACAACTGTTCAATTCAGAAGTGCCTATGTTTCACTTACTAAATTTGAACTGGAAGATTGGTAAAAGGCTTTTCTAGCTGCTTTTATCAACCTTGGTATCAAATGCCACAGATCCTATCCTACTTAAGTCACCTAGACTTAGAATACAAAGTTCTACACAGGGACAGTGTCTTGTTTCAAGTCTCCAAATTAGAACCAATATGGAGGTCTACAATGGTGGTGACATGTATACAATGTGTACAATGGTGCACATATATCTTTTACACTTTTGATATTCTTTGTTCACCAGAGCAGTTTGTGTGCTAAGAATAAATGCCATAATTAGATCAATTAAGTGTGTCTTTGAAATCCAGGACACATGGGTGGCTAGTTACAAAATACAACAATTCCCTTGGCTCTTTAGTAAACAATTTTTCCTAGGCTAACAACAATAGCCAAGAATTTTTACAAACATTTTTGTAAGATTCCTGGATAACATGGAGGGATGTGAATAAGCACAGAATGAAAAGGAATAGATAAGCTACAATCAGCAATGGGTTATCCACATGGAAAAGATCATGGATTTATTAAATACATATTCGTGTGTTTCCTGTTTTCATACTGAATTACTTTAATCACTGATATTTTAGAAGGGAAAAATAAATGTATTTTTAAAAAATCTACATCATTAGTAAAAAGCAAAAACATACCTATTTTAATGCTATATTTTAATCATGAAGTAAGAGAAAATATCTGTATGATAATGGAGAGAAAGGATTAAAATGAAGCTAAGTACATTGAGTTTGACGTGCTAAGAGCTGAGGGGCCTGAAGAACATGTCATATGAGGATAGGATAAAGAAGAGGGGATATTTCTCTCAGAGAAGAGAAGACGTAGTGGGCACATAACAGTTGTCTTCAAATATTTAGAGGGGTGTCATTCAGAAGAAGGCAGCTAAGTGGCACAATGAATAGAGTGCCGTGTCTGGAATCTAGAAGGCACGTCTTCCTGAGTGCAAATCTGGCTTCAGAGTTATTAGTTGTGTGATCCTGGACAAGTCATATTTAAGGCTGTTTGCCTTGGTTTCCTCATCTATAAAATGAAATGACGCCAAAAATGGCAAACTACTCCAGTGTTTTGCCCAAATGGGGTCACAAAGAGTCAGACACGACTGAACAATGACTGAACATGTAGAACAGGGACTAGATTAGTTCTTACTAGCTCCTCAAAGCTGACAGCTGAGTAACAGATAGAAATTGTAGATGGGAAAAGCTAGATACACTAATGATTAGAACTACTGAAAAATGTAATGGCTGCCTTGGGAACCCACTGGGAGGCAATGACTTTCCTTTCAGAAGACATCTTTGGGGAAAGGCAAGATTTTTTAGTTATGGAGGTGATCAGTAAACTCAAGATCTATGATCTATATTCAGCACTGAGAGTACAAATTCAGGATACAGTCTATAAACAGATATTAAATACCTATTATGTGCTTGGCACTGTTAGGTGCTAGAATTTACTGAGGAGTGAGAGACTAGGATTCTGAAAAACACCAGTGCCTTTTATGCAAGGTGGAAATTGGATAAGGTTAAATTATGGCTTTTAATAGAAGTAGTTTACTCAGCCTCCCACTGAAGTCCTATACCATATGCTTCATCATGGGGTAGAGGTGACCCTGGATTCTCAGAGCCTCTATCAGTAGAACATAAGCTCTGATAATCCTAAACCAAGCTGGAACTTCATCATCAGAAAGATGGCCAGCAAGATATTTGGTTTTTATTTATTTTCTTCTTGTTTTTTGGCTTTTTTTTCTGGCTATAGAAATTCACAAAACTATCCACCTTATAATTATTTTAAATGTATTTTATGGGGGCAGCTGGGTAGCTCAGTGGAGTGAGAGTCAGGCCTAGAGACGGGAGGTCCTGGGTTCAAACTTGGCCTCAGCCACTTCCCAGCTTTGTGACCCTGGGCAAGTCACTTGACCCCCATTGCCCACCCTTACCACTCTTCCACCTATGAGACAATACATCGAAGTACAAGGGTTTAAAAAATAAACAAACAAACAAACAAACAAACAAACAAATAAATAAATAAATAAATGTATTTGGATAGAATGTAAGTTTCTTGGAGCAGAGACTTTCAACATTTGTTTCTGTATATCTACTGCCCAGCAGAATGCCTGGCACACAGAGCATAAAGGATTGTCCTGTGATTTCACTGATATAGGCAGTTCCCTAATAAGGAAAGTTATTTTACCAATATAGGAACACATCTTTTCTGTAACCTAACAGTCCTTAGAGAGTTCCCTGGGGCACTGAGGAGTGAAAAGACTTGCCCTAGGTCTCATATCAAGGGTGTATTAGAAGCAGAAATATGAACCAAGGTCTGCATGGCTCCCAGGACAGCATATGTAGTAGACAGTACATGCTTATTAACTGACTGGAGGGATCTGTGTTAGTAGAGGGAGAACACACACTAATGAAATAAAAAACCTTTTAAACTAAGTATATCCTGCAAATGGGCAGGTAGGATAGAGTGCTGAGTTTAGAATTAGGAAGACTCATCTTCCTGTGTTCAAATCTGGCCTCAGACACTTAATAGCTATGCAATCCTGGGCAAATTCCTTGACCCTGTTTGCCTATTTCCTTGTCTGTAAAATGAGTTGGAAAAGAAAATGGCAAACCATTCCAAGAAAACCCCAAAAAGGGCCATGAACAGTTAGACACAATCAAAATGAATTAACAACAACAAATACCCTGTAAATATTGAAATATTTTTTTCTCCTTGCTCTGCCAATCTTCCAGTTCCATGTTTTTTGCTGCCTCTCCTCCATTCCTAGAATATTTTTCCTCCTCACCTCCATCTCTTGACTTCTCTGGCTTTCTTCAAGACTCAGATCAAATCTTATCTTCTACAAAAGGCTTTCCTGGTCCCTTCTGAAGCTAGTGCCTTCCTTCTGAGATCATCTCCCATTCTCCTATTCATATTCTGTCCCCAAACTCTATGCTAACCCCTTTCTCTTCCTCCTCACCTCCATCAGGACCATTCAATGCTAGGCTGATTGGACTTATCACCTGTATGTACCTTTCCAAATCTATATTTCCATGCTTGACCTTTCTCCCAACCCATAGCATGAATTACAAGACAACCCTACCTGGGTATCTTGCTAGTGTCTCAAGCTCAATGCATATGACACTAAGTTTGTCTTCCTTCAATAGTAACAAACCTGACCTTCCTCCTGAACATTGTTATTTCTGTTCCTGCTACCACATTTGACCGAGTCTCTCATGTTCAAAATTCTGGTGCTTGAGGCAGTTGGTGATGCAATGGATGGAATTCTGGGCTTGAAATACAGAAGGTCTGAGTTCAAATTTGGCCTCAGTCACTTACTAGCTGTGTGACTCTAAACAAGTCATTTAACCATTTGCCTCCTAAACCATCAAATGGAGATAATAATAGCACCTGCCTTGCTAGGTTGATGTGAGGATCTAATGAGATAATATTTATGAAAAATAGCTTAACACCGTGCCTAACATGTAGTAAGTAGTACATAAATACTTATTCCCTTTCCTGTGGTGCTATATTTTTGACTGACCAAGTGGGAGTTAAGGAGGGAAAACTAAGAGTCAAATGCCTACCAATTGTTTGTAATATAGCAAACTCTCTCCACTATCACCTAGATAGCCTGGAAGAGGGAGAAAGCTGAAGTAAGATCTCTTATTACAATCATCACTTTAAATATGAATACCTATAAGGGGTTCTTGAAAAAATTTTAGCGTGTGTGTCTATGTCTGTATATGCGTCTGTGTGTGTGTGTGTGTCTGTCTGTCAAGAATGACCTTGGTAGTATGGTCAGGTTTATGGTTCCCTGCAAAGGAAAATGTTTTAACTACCTAAGGTAAAACTCATAGGATTACAAAGTAAATCAATTTGTAATAAAATGGATATAAATTTTTTTAAAAAAACAAATTCACAAAGTATCACTGAAAAGCAAGGCAACTGTTAATGCCTCAGTAGGTCTTCTTGCCTTTCCTCTCTCCCCTTTAATTTCTCTTTCACATCATTAACTGATTTTCCTAATGTCTGATGAGGTCCCTTTTCTACTAAAACTCTTCCATGGCTCCCTACTTTTTAAATCAATAAAATCTAAACTACCGGGCCTGCCATTCAAAGCCTTCTGCAGACCTAGCTAAGCATTTCCATTCTCTTTCTAGCCTTATCTCACACTACTACTCTCCATGTGGGCTATGAATTAACTAAATTGGATTATTTGTCATCCCTCCCTCTAGCTACTCTGTAAGCTTTCTCATGTCATGTTATACTTTGTTCCTGTAAGGCCCAACATAACTATTTAATAAATGTTCCTCTCAAGAGAATGTTAGGTTTCTTAAGGATTAGAAAAGTAACTTTTTTTTGTCTTTATATCCCTAGAACACAACACAGTGTTTTTTACCTATAGAAGGTACTTAATAAAGATGTGCTGTATGAATGAAAGATGCAATGGATTAATAACTTTTTTAAAGGTATCTTAACATGCATGGATAAAATATATTTAGTTAAACTATATGGGATTGTTAAATATTTATGTTTCTTGCAGATAATATACACCTGCTGCTTTACTTAAATAAATTAAAGCATTTAAATGTCTATTATTATTAATGCTAGTGGTACTCCTGTCACGTTATCCCAGCTTGCTGAAAACATGCCCTAAATTTCTATGATTAACGCATTTCATTGGGGATGGCTTAGCTCCTAATGATATAAATTTGTGCTCCATTAACTTTAGGAAGTAATTTGCTTTCTTAAAAATGAAATCTAAAAAAAAGTAAGTTTTAAAATGTATCATGTCATTTATATATGTCAAATATATCTATATGTGTGTATATTATCAAACTGGACACAATAGAAACTATAGCATGCCTCTGAGTTGTGTTGATAAGGAAATTAGAATTCTGTGAAAATTAAAATTGTAGTATGGTTTTACCTTTTCTGGAAAAGCATGGTTAGTGATATCATAGTACCCTAGTTATCAAAGTTTCCCCCCTAAATTATAAGGATTTTTACTAGTTGGAAAAAGTCTTGATTATATTACCTTAAGCAAACCAAACCACTTAAATACTTTCATTTTTTTTTTCTGGTCATGGGGTATTTGTTTGTTTCTTGACACCTTTACTTTCTGTTCTAGTATCAATTCTAAGACAGAAGAACAGCAAATGCTAGCTAATAAGGGTTAAGTGACTTGTCCAAGATTCCACAGCTAGGTTCAAATCTGGCCTCAGACACTTCCTAGACCCCAAGCCTGACGATCTTTCCACTGGGTTACCTAGATTCCCCTTCTTTCAATCTGTTTTTGCATCTGTAATGAAGCTCTTACTCTACCTCTAGCAATTTTTAAGAGAACTAAATGAAACTTATTTAACTATACAATAAATATTAATTGCAGACTATAAATGCACTAGAATGTGGAAATGAATATCAGTGAACAAGAAACAAAATTTAAAATAGTAAAAACCTGTATTTTCTGGAGGAAACATAAATATTTAATAATCCAACATATTTTAAGTAAATATATTTTAGCTGTGAGTGTTAGACACCTTTTTAATAGGTATTACTCCATTGGACCTTTTGTACATTCAATACACAATTATTAAGCACCTAGTATGTTCCAAAAACAACAACAATTCTCTTCATGTGGCCTCTATACCTCTTTCCTAAGAACAAAGAAAGAGTGATATACTAGAAGAAAGAGAACTGGTCTTTTAACAAGAGATCCTAGGTTAAAATTCTGCCTTTGTTCTTATTTGTGTGACACTGGCTTTGTTATTAATTTCCCTGGTCCTCAAGTCTCTCCATTTTAAAATCATGAGGTGAGGGATGGACTGAAGTAGAGACCAAGCAGCAAATTGTTGCAATAGTCCAGTCATGAGGTGATGAAGACCTGGGCCAAAATGCTGGCACTGTTTTAGGTCAGAAGGAAACTATATAAGAAACGTTCAAAAGATTTTTGTTCAGTGGCATTTGTCACACCATCTATAAACTTCTTTTTTATAGTACATCTAGTCTAGATTGTTATCTTATACTTTCCATCTATAAAATTTAAGATAATATAGAAAATGTTATGGACAAAAAGCAAAAAAATGTGCAAATCAGCCTTTCAGATAGTCTTACCATATGGACAACTAAACATGAAAATATGGTAATGAATTTCAATTTTAATTTGTTAAACTCCCATTTTTCACTGGGGCGGGGGGAGTATATTTTAAAGAGGGGAAAATTATGGGCCAGAATAACACTCAACTTTTAAGTAATATAATTACAACACTTTTCCCATAAAAAAAAAAGCACACCCAAAGAAACCTGTCATTTTCAGAGATGTGTATTATAACCATTAGCTTACCATATTCAAGAATTCTCTTTCAACTGGTAAAATAATAAAAGCTTATCTGAATAGCTACATAATAAAAACTTCTATTAGGAAGTCTTTTGAATAAATCAACACTTAATTTTTATGTCATAAAAGTCACTTTCTCATGTTAATGCTAATGAAATTTTAAAATGAAATCTACTGAATCTTTTTGTTAGTACTGCCCTCTAGTGAAGACAAATCCACAGACACCTGTACCCTGATGCACACAATGGCTGCTTTCACAAAAAATTCACAAAGTGAATGACGTTTAAAAATAAATGTTAAGTGTATAATTATATCTATAATTAACCTATTATTAAATATATATATATATGTATTATGGAGAGACAAACAGGACCATTGTATATTAACCTAAGATTTAACTGAGTGAGCAAGGAAAACCCTGAAGTAAAAAATCTTCACCATTGTTAATGGTCTGATATTTATAATCATGTATCTTTCATATTATTCTGTCAGTATACTTGAAATGAAGATTTTCTGAATATTGTTTCTCTAATAAAAGAACTAAAAATGTTTAGTCTTTTGTTTCCCTGAAATCTCTCAAGTGTTTAATATACCTTTCTGTACACTTTGGTTGCTCAATGTTTACTGACCAATGCTCATCTATTCTATTTGTTTATTCCTTTTTAAAAATCACATACAGGCTGCAACTGTGGCTGTAAGGGTAGAAATGGACGTGCAGTTGGTTAAATGCTTCAGCCTGTGGTTTTTAATAACATTCTTGGGAATGGCTGAAGAAATGATTTCATCAGCTACTGAAATAAAAATACATCATAAAGAGAAACGCAATTCAAATACTTTTGTTGTTGTTGTTCCAGGGTGGTAAGGCACAGGATAGAAAGTCAGCTTTGGAGTCAGAAAGACTTTACTTCAAGTACTCCTCCCTCTGACACACAGTATCTATGTGGCCAGCACCCAGTCACAATCACTCAGTTGCCACAGAAAAACTCTCTAAGACTGTTACACTACAATGTACCCCAGAGAATAAACACGGTGATTTTTCTGAGAATAAATTGTACTGGATAAATAAGTTTTCCAAATGACTAGTAATTTACTCCTTTAAGCAAAATTTTTAAAAAAATGAGAAAACTTTAGCCAATTTAGGTAGGCTCTTTTTTTAACAATAGACCTACTTTCTTAAAATTCATAGAATATAATATAACTTTTTATAACTGATTGAGAGTCATTATTATGAACTATTATATTATTGTATTGTATTATTAACACTGTACTCAGTGGCTAACAGTCTTTTGTAAAGAAAGGTGTATTTTTTTGTGAACTTCATGATAAACCCAAGTTCTAATTGTCATTAGGGTATGAGGGATAAGTATTACAAGTAATACAAGATCATGGCATGAAGCTGTTTTCTGATTGACTGGGTGAGAGTCTGGTGTAAAGGTTTGCTCCCAAGTGAATGAATCCCAAAACTAAGAAGGGGTTGAGGTGGGGAAAGAGGATCATAAGCTGGTTTGGGCTGTCTGTCAGTTTTAGATTCTGGCTTGGGAAGAGAATCAAAGGCTAAAATAGGCATGAGGAATTTGTTGTTGTTGTTTTTGCTTTTGTGCAGTTATATTCAACTTTTCCTAACCCCAGTTGGGATTTTCTTGGCAAAAAAACTAGAATGGTTTACCATTTCTTTTTCAAGTGTATTCCTATTTTACTGATAAGGAACAGAGGCAAATAGGGGTTAAGTAATTTACCCAGGGTCATATGCCTTATTAAATGTCATATTTGAACTCGGGTCTTCCTGACTCTAAGCTGGGCACTCTATCCATTCTGTCACCTAGCTGCTCCTTTATTGAAATGCTCTGGCCAATTGAAGGCTATACACTTTAAGAGTACAGAGATTAGAGAACCCACAGAAGAAAATAGTAAAACCAGTTAAAAAGACACCTGAGAGTCTCAGAAAGTCTTTTGATTTCTTCAACCTTTTTCCACTCAAGGCTAGAAAAATTCTGCGCGTGTTTTTGCAGGAATTATTTCTCAGTATCAGGAATGAGTTGCTATAACAATCACTGTAGGCTCCAATACCAATAAAATAGCAGATAATCTACCTTTATTGTTTACATGAACAAAAGAAAAATGATGATCATTACATTTTAATGTCATATTTACAATAATAAAAATGAACTTCAGTTTTGTGAATGCCAAAATAAACAAATAAATAAACAGATGAAAAATAAAGACACCTGAAATATGAAAAATTAATAAAGATGTATAATTTATCACAGAAAAATAAAGCTGAGAAATCTAACAAACTAAATAAGTGACAAATAGGAGAAAAGATAGGGGGCAGGTAAGTGGTACTGAAAATAGAGAACCAGGCCCAGAATAAGGAAGACCCGAGTTCAAGTCTACCCTCAGACACTAGTTGTGTGACTTTCAAGTCACTTTATCCTGCTTTCCTCAGTTTCCTCATCTATAAAATAAGCTGGAGAGGAAATAGCAAACCACTCCAGAATTTTTGTGAAGAAAAGAGTGAGATAAGACTAAACAACTAAATAGCAACAACCTAGATGCAGGAGTGCTGATGGACCTGGAGCTCCCTTTCACTCTTTAGAATCTATGGGAAACAACATTCCCCAAAAGCCATGACCAATTTAATTGTGATTCCTAGAAAGGAAGAATGCAGTTATAGGTATACCCTGTATTTTAGCAATAGATAACCTGGAAAGAAAGTCTGCTAAGATTTTGGTTTTGCCAAAAAAAAAAAAAAGATTCAGAATTGGGAGTTGGCAATGAAGTCTTGTTACTCAGTTTTTACAATGAGCCATTTATAAATCAGAGAGACAGACTTGACTTTGGGAAAACTGAGCTTATTGATATATCTGTTAGAGCATGGTACACAGATGATGTGATCTGAACATATCTGAAACTACACACTGCCTCCTAAGATCTGGACTGAGCCTTATGATTCATGTAGTTGAAGATTTCAGTTGCTTTCTTAGCAACCAGCAAAAAAGACCAGCTTTATCTTGAACTTCATGTGGTCAACTAAAAAAAACCCAGGTCTTTTTAACAGGAAGAACTGCTGTCAAGTCTTCTCCACTTGTGATTGTACAATAGTTCTGTTTTTTTAAATGAAGGACTTCATATTGACTTCCATGACATTTCATCAGTACCTCCACCCAATTCTGAATAATTCATTCAAGACTATCTTTCATAGCGGGCAGTTGGGTGGCTCACTGTATTGCGAGCCAGGCGCTGGGTTCAAATCTGACCTCAGACACTTCCTAGCTGTGTGACCCTGGGCAAGTCACTTAGTCCCCATCAACTAGCCCTTACCACTCTTCTTCCTTAGAACTAATACACAGTATTGATTCTAAGATGGAAGGTAAGGGTTTAAAAAATAGAAAAAAGAAAAAAAAAGAAAAGAAAAACTAACCTCCATGGCTTATGGACCTTTATTTTAAATTTCATATTTTAAAAATTAAATTTAAGAAACATATGGGACATACCAATACTACCAAACTTTTTCTTATGTCCACATGTTGTTGAGAATACTTATGTTTGGAACTTTCAGTTGTTGAATTATGTTTAAGATATTTAACTTATAATAAAGATCTTAGTGGGTGTGAAAAGGCTAGGAACAGTGAATATTATTCTATTCTTTTCTACATTTAGTCTTGCAAAAAAAATAAATGAAGAGAAAATTTAGAACATTTTCCACAGGAATTAATTTGCTAGAGAAATTATAACCAATAGTAGATGAATTTTAAGATACCCCAAAAGACAACTTAGAACAATAGAAGCAGGACTGGACTTGGTAAAAATGTATGCATGTCATTAGTGCTAAGCTTGAGTTGAAAGAACATGTTGGGCTGAGTCTAGGTAAAGGGAAGCAAACAAAAATGAATCAGCATTGTGGAAAAGACTAGAAACATGCTTTAATTAAAAAATCTCCCACCAAATAAATGGCCTTAAAATACTGCAAAGCTATTCCCCAACAAATGTCCCAGTAGCTTACAAGGTTTTAAATGTAAAGCCCAGGCAAATCAGGGTCTCTAGCTCTGGCCCTGACTTCTCTTCTGAGCCCCAGTGCTCATGCTCCAGAATTCCCACCAGACACCCAGCTAGGAGCTCAAATTTAACATGTCTTAAGTTCCATTCATTATCTTCCTTCTGCTAATCTCACCCTCCCTGAGACATCCAAGTGAAGAATCTCAGAGAGCTCAGCCCACGATATTGCTCATCATAGCAGCATCCAGATGCCCTTGCTGCCTCATCTTGAGCTCTGTGCAGTATGCTAAAAACAAACAAACAAGCAAACCAAACCCAGCTCTTTTTTACAGACCTGCTGTCATGCCAGATGATCCTTTTCTGTCATGTAATAGCGCATTAATTATATACATATTGAGATATGTGTATATATATACACACATATATATTTGTATGTGTATATATTATATATCCTTACCAAATTTTTGCCTCCCCATTTACCTATTCCTTGACCCCCATCTAATCAGTTACCAAGACACATTAATTTTTAATGTCTCCTTCTTTGTAGTATTTCTGCCAATTGCTATTCCTACTCTCCCACCTCCCTAATCTTTTCTCCCTGGCAGTGCTGTAACTTATGATATTCCTCCTGTATTACAACGATGTGTAGCTCACAATCTTTCTGGGCCTCAATTTCGTCTTCTTTAAAATGAGATTAAACTAGATGGTCTCCAATATCCCTTCCAGTTCTAAATATATCCTACTACAAATAGCTTTACAACTTGTCACCTTGCTTTCTTTTAACTCGTTTATCCTACACATCTAACGACACACCAGTATTCCAAAAAAGATGTGTTGATATCACTCTTTCCTCATAACTATCAATGATTCTTGAGCATCTAATAAAATCCAACTTTGTGGCTTTAAAGGCCCTTCAGAATAGGGACCTCCAATTTGTTTCCAGTCTCCTCTGCCACAAATTCCTCCCTGACTTCCCCTCTTGTTGAGTATGCCCAGATGGGCTGCTTTATTGTGGCCTCAGGATTCTTTGTATGAATCGACATATCCCATTTGTACTCTACTTATCTGAACCCTACCTATTCTTTAAGACTCAGGTCAAGAACCAAACTAAATCACTCAACACTGTCATTCTTCTCCTCTTCAGCTTTTAATTATCTTGCCTTCTCACCAAGACTTTTAATTCTTTGAGTAGACACAAAGAATGTCCCTAATACTGTCTCCCTGCACTTAGCACAGTGCTAATCACCTAGACTCAATATATACAGGATGATTGATTATTATTATGTTATTTATTTTTATTTTTTATTTCTGTTATGTATTTTGGATATATTACACATATAAAATTAATCCCAGATAATTTATATTTATACTTATTTTGTCTAAATTATATTCATTTTAATTATACTAATTTTTAATATCTAGCCTCTATATAGTGCTTTAAGATTTGCAAAGCACTTTACAGGTATTTTCTTATTTTACCCTCACATCCACCTGGGAGGTAGGGGCTATTATTATCTCTGTTTTATAGATGAGGTAACTGGGGGGGTGGGGAATTTAGAAGTTGAGTGGCTTACCAAAGCTTATAGCTAATAAGTGAGGTAGAATTTGAAGTCGTACCCTTTATGACTCCAAGTATAAAACACTCTATTCCACTGTGCCACCTCATTGGTTCATTTAGAAATGTAAAGCACCTAAGAAGTCATCAAGTTGGAGGACATTAAGATGACTCAGTAGATTGAGAGCCAAGACTAGTGACAGGAGATGCTGGGTTCAAATGTGACCTCAGATACTTCCCAGCTGTATGTCTGGTAAAGTCACTTAACCCTCCTCAATGCCCCTTGCTCTTATTGCTCTTCTATCTTGGAACCAATACATAGTATTAATTCTAAGACAGAAGGAAAGGGTTAAAAAATATATTATCAAGTCCCACCCCTTCCTCTCATTTTAGATGTGTTGAAAACTAAGGTCCAGAGGGTCTAGTTGATTTGCTTAGGCTCATAGAGCTAAAAAGTACCCAAGGAAGGATTCAAAAATAAGCCTTGCCTCCAGGTCTTTGGCTCTATCTACTACACTCACCATTTAGCTACCATAATTGCTTGACTAAATGAAAGCATACAGGAAAGCATTAAGAGTCTTGGGTTTCAATATCAGTAATAGGCTAAAAACACCAAAGGAGATCAAACAGAAGAAAAGCAGAACATCAATTAGGGGAGCCAGGATACACCTGAGCAAAACATTTTATCTGTTCTAAAAAAGAAATATTGACCTTGTGTTCCTTTTTTCCTGCTAATGCATCTTATTGAATTGAAACCACCACAGAATTTTAGTTATTCAAGAAAATTAAAAGTTCAAGGTAACTGCCAACCAACTCCAAGAATCCTTGGAGCCTGCTGATTCTAGGGCTGCTGAAGTGGACAGAAAATAGTCTGCTTAATGTTGCTCTAAAGTTTAGAGTCTAAACAATAAAAAGCACTAAGTTTCCACCCTATTCAGTGTTAAAAAGGGACTCATCTCAATTCAGCCCTAAACCAGCCACACTGAAGGGTAGTTTCTTCTTTTGCTCAGCCATTATCCCAGTCTTGACCAATTCTAAGACCTAAAGATGGAAAGGACCTCAAGATCATCTAGTCCATCCCCCTACTTCTTAGCAATCCAGTAATTGAAGAGAGGAAAGGGAGATGTGTTTATTTTTGTTTCTTGTTTCCTCTGCCCTCAAGCAGCAAAGCTAAATGGGCAGCTAAGTGACTCTGTGGAGAGAGAGCCAGGCCTGGAGATGAGAAGTCCTGGGTTCAAATCTAGCTTCAGACACTTCCTAGCTCTGTGAATCTGGGCATATCACTTAATTCCCAATACCAAACCCTTGCTGCTGCTCTTCTATCTTGGAACCAATGCACAGTAGTAATTCTAAGACAGAAGGTACAGGTTTAAAAAAAAGAGGAAACAATATTAAGTAACGATGATTGGAATTTGATTCTCAGTAGTCACATTTTCTATGTCATAAGAAAAAAAGCAAAAGTCCTATCCAAGAAGTATGTCACTTACTAGTTAAAATATCTAATTTAAAAAAAAACATGTAAGTGAAGCCATCAAATCCTTTTACGAAAATGTTCTTCCTTGGATAGTTCCACATAAATTGTTTAAAGGATATTTGTGAAGCAGTCATTAGTGGCAACTTAAATAAGAATGCAAAGTCACAGTATGTTAGTAAACCAGCTAACACTAAAACAAACTCAATTCTGCCAGCCAGAGATAGTAGGATCCCATAAATCATCAGGGCTGGAGATTAGCATTTCAAAGGCACAAGCAAGCTATTTCACCCTAGGGTTGTAGTTTCAGGCTCTGGTTGTATATGATTATCTCTTTGGCATCATATAAGTCGACCTTTTAAGTTTATAAAAAGTCCTTCCCAGGCTGGGAAGGATTTATACCTAGAATGTGAAGTGTAAAGTTTACCATACTCCAGAAGGATTAAAACAAGATTTGGGGGGGTAGGGAAAGGTGTGTGTGGGGGTGTGTGAAGTGAGGCCATTCTGTCATCTGCTCCTCTGTCCCACATCCCTTTCTTGGCATCCCATCTCACAGGGACACTATCTACTAAATAGTCAATATATACTCTCCAACCTCAATGACTGGTTCTCATATAATGTCTTCTCAATTCTACTCCCATCCTACCGAGTTCTACCCTGTGGCTGACTCTCTAATAACTCCTTAGTTCTATCTACAAATAAGCAGCCTGAGCCTCATATTTAGCTAGAACTGCTCGACAATGCAAATTCTATCAGGAATCACAGCAGATTATGCTCTGGAATTTTAGAAGGGTCTCATACACCAATCTTACAAAATCTCAAAAAACAACAAATGGAAGTGGGAAGGGGGAAAAGGGAAGGGGAGAGGCAGCTGGCCTTTGGTGAAGGCTAAAAATGAGTCTCATTTACATACAATAAAACCCTAAACCTCAATCTCCTCAATGCCCAAAATAATCCCCAATATCTAATCTTTTTCATTTTAAATGGCTTCACCCATATGTACCCATATGTACATTCCTATGTTTGTAGGTACTGGCAGCCCCAAAGTAGCTGAGTCATATAAAATATAAGCTCCTAAAGGTCAGAAATGACCTCTCCCTCCCTCCCTCTCCCATTCCTCTCATCTTTGTAGCCCCTCTTAAAGATTTGTTGAATTCAATTCAGGAAAACAAGGATGACAGAGAAGAGATGGCCTTGGAAAATAGATCCCTGGGAACCACAAGAATGGAGGATCTGATACCCAATGGAATGAGTTTCAAAGTTGTTTGAACAAAAATGGAATCTAATATGCTCATATTCGTTACTTTCAAAATATCCAAATAGAATAGAATTTGTATTATTCTTTAAGGTCCCTAGGCCAATGCCTATTCAACTCACCTGCCACCTCCCGCCTTTTAGCATTTTTCCAATTGCTCTTCCTCATTCCCCAAAGTCAATTGATCTAGCAAGTAACCCCTAACCACCTAGTTGTTCAATCTAAATGAGTTCCTCCTAGAAATTAATCCTCTCCACCTCAGAACAGTCCCAATTCTGATGCTAAGGTGCTCAGCCCAGCACTGATTGACTTTTCTGTCCTACAACCTTTCCCCATCCAGCCTCTACAATCTGCCCTCATCTTTCCTTTCACTCAGCTGGTAGCCTTCCCAATATCATCAACTTGTTGAGTCTCTGACACTATTCATAAACTGTGTGTTTCACTCCAGCAGGTAAACTGGTTGTTAATCCAAAGTCCGGTATTCAATATGGGCAAATATAAATCTTGGTATTTCAAAAACCAGGTCTAATATACATCGAATTCCTTTGCTGAAGAAAATCTCTCTCAAGTTACTATTATTTTGAAGACTCATTGATTCATCTTGGAGGAGTGATTATTTTGTACTTTTAAAATGCAAACTGGGAGATCACTGTAGTTTTCCTATCTCCTTCTTCATTGCTGATATTTACATGTCATACCTACCTAATTACTTGCACATAAATGGAATGCTTTTCGAAATAACTGCTCCCTGTACAGAAACATTTTGTGCAGATTATTTGAAGGAAAGAAATTGTTTTGCTGCTTTTATGCCAGCTGCTGTAAATGACTTCCCAAATACAATTTTGAAAGAAAAAATGCAAATGATATATGAGTTCCTCGTGTGGGATTCCACCCATGCAGACAAAGCTGTCACTATCTTAGTTGATAAATTCTATGAAGCTGTCTAACATTGAGTGCCTTATACAAAACTAGAATGTTTCAGAGGTAGAATTTGAACCCAAATCTTCTCTGACTTTAAGCTTAGTTCTCCATACATGAGATCAGGATGCTTCTGAAAATGTAAAATTAAAAAACCCCAAAGTATTATTTTATTCATTTATAGTTCCAGAAAAGAAACTCTCTTTCGGCTGCTGACTGTTCAGTCTGTTTACAGGTTTATAATTCTTGAAATTTATCAAATTGATAATGAAAAAGAAATATTTTTTAAAATGCATGTTAATAAAGCATATTTGCCCCTAGTCTTTATCGTCCCCTTACTATTTCACTATGCATTAGTACTTAATTCTGTGGGAAATTATTAAGATTCAGATCCAGGTCCATTTTCCAGTAAAAACATTATTAAAAATTATCAAAAGAAGAATTGCAAAGTATTCACGACTATTAGAAAGAATTCTCCAAATTAAAATTAACAAGCAAAATTCAAATCAAAACAATCCTATGCTTTCATATCACATGATGCACATTGGCAAAGATGACAAAATAAGGGAATAGTAAATGTTGGAGGACGTGTGAGAAGATATGAATATCTGTGCAATACTGGTAGAGCTGTGAATTAGTAAAACCATTTTAGAAAGTATTTTGGAATTATGTAAATAAAATTATTAACATGTCCATACCCTGTGACAAAGACATTTCATCATTGGGTTTATATCGCAAGGAAGCCACTAATAGGAAGAAAGACTCCATATACAACATAAAATTTATACTGTGCTTTTTGAAATGTCAAAGAATCAGAAATTAAGTAGATGTCCATTGTTTTGACAACTGTGTTACATAAATGTAATGAACTATTACTGTGCTATAAGAAATGATGAATACAGAGAACCATGGAAGATGTACTTTAACTGATTCAAAATAAAGTAAGAGCTACAATGACAAAAGTCACATATCCATAAAGCACACATATATATACAATTCTAAAGTAAATGTCACAAAATCATAAAGAAATATGATAAGAGAATAAACTACTAACATTCCTTTGCAGAGCTAAAGGGTGCACATGAGAAGCACACTTAATTATTACTTATTTTCTGACTTCTTTAATATATTGATCAGTTTTGCTTATTTTCTACTCTTTCTTTAAATATTAAAAAAAATGCAATTTGTTACATGTGAAGGCTTTTTATAAGGAGGAAGGCAAGGTTATGGTATCTTTGGAGTCATATAAAAGGCATCAATAAAAATTTATTTTTAAAAGAAAAGACTTCATAACCAGTATTTATGAAATCAAGTTTTTAAATACGTGAAAGAATTTGGAAAATATTTCATTCCATTATTATTGTTTCCAATTTCATGATATATTTATTGTACCTAAATATACAAATAAAAATCCATCTTGTACAACAATCATTTATGTCTGCCTATAAATTTACTAGGACAGCTAGGTGGCACAGTGGATAGAGTGCTCAACCTGGAGTCAAGAATACTTATCTTCCTAAGTTCAAATCTAGCCTCAGACACTTACTAGCTATGTAACCCTGGACAAGTCACTTAACACTGCCTCAATTTTTTCATCTATAAAAAAAGCTGGAGAAGGAATGGCAAACCTTTTTAGTATCTTTGCCAAGAAAACTCTAAATGGGGTCATGAAGAGTCAGACAGAACTGAAAAACTACTGAACGGCAATAAGAAATCCAGTGACCACTGCAACTCCACCTAACATAAAGAGCTCCTCCTTGAGTTCTCTTATCGTTTCAGGAATATCAAATACAAAGTCCAAACTCCTTAATACGGAGCATTTAAGATACAATCTGAAAAATCCCTCTTTGAGTTTGATTCCTAGCTCAGCTGTGCTTTTTGAACTTAGACAAATTCTTTCATTTTTTGGAGTCTCATCCTGATCTCTAAAATGAGAAGGCTGGGATAGATTACTTCAAGTTCCCTTGTAGCACTTACTCATCTGCCTTTTTAGCCTTATTTCAAACTATTCCTCTCTTCACACTCCAACCCTCTAACCCAGTGATTCCTAAAGTGGTCGCTACGGCCCCCTGGTGGATGCTGCAGCGATCCAGGGGAGGCAGTGATGGCCACAGGTGCATTTATCTTTCCTATTAATTGCTATTAAAATTAAAAAAAAATTAATTTCCAGGGGGTTGAGTAATATTTTTTCTGGAAAGGGGGTGGTAGGCCAAAAAAATTTGGGAACCACTGCTCTAACCAAATACTCCTTCACTTTCTGGTCTTTCTGACAAAGTTCTTTACACCTGGGATGCTTGTCTGATTTCTCTCTGTTAGAAATGAACATGAGAACTCTCCTCAGACCTAGAAAGAAGCCTTGTATTCACTTTTGCATCTATCTGTTTAGCATGTGTTTTTGTATAAAGTTTAGTATTCTGCTAGACAATAAAATCCAAAAGAACTGAAGGGATTCCTTAGTAAATCTTTTTATCTTTACAAACACATACTCTGAACACATAGTATGTACTTTATAAATGTCTGCTAACTTGAAAAAAACCTGCAAAAGATATATAGCAATTTGTTCAAAGAAGTTATCAACCATAAAATACCTCACACTCATGCAGATATGATAATGCTCACTTCTTTCCTAGCTGGACTCACCCTCTGAGCTTCTTCACTGCCATGCCAATAACCTTATCCAACCCACTTCCCTACAAAGGGTATAATCTCATTTCTGCTCCCTGATTGCCATCTCCCAGTCATATGGTATCATCCTCGATTAGAACATACATTCTGAGGGTCGAGACTATTTTTGTTTGCATACCCAGAGCTTAGGAAAATATCTGACGTATATACAGTCTTTCTGTGTGTCTGTCTGTCACACACAGGAAATGCTTACTATATGTTTGCTGAATGCATTCATGGAATACTTAAGGAGAAATGAGAGATGATACTGGGAAAATAATCTAACAAAAGTAAGTCAAAATAGATTTTTAAAACTGATCAAATATTTTCAATTGAATTTTCCCCAAAAGTGGATAAAAAACTAAAAATGGTAACAGGTTATAAAAAAATGAGCAGAGCCAAAATTAATCAACAAAAATTGCCTTCAATACCTATTGTGGACAAAACACCATCCTGGATACAGAAAATAAAGTATGAGTCAGAACTTTAGTTTTCCAAATCCAACTTCATTTCAAAAATACCCCTTAGTGGGATTTTTGCACAATTTTTATTGCTTTTTTTTCCTTTTTTGAATATTTTATCTTCTACATGGAATATGTCTTAACTTACTCATTTCTTTCTCAAAGTTTATTTCAAAAATTGGGATGTAATTAACCTAGGTATTTTAGACAAATGGTAAGCCTCTATTTAAAGCTATAAAACCTTTCAGTATCTGAAAATTCCTGAAGTCCCTAGAACATAACTAGAGTCATAGGATTTCATAAAGGAACCCAGAAGCTTCTAAATAACTTTCTCATCTTAGAGACGAGCATGAAGTCATGAACAATACTCTCTTTTGATCAAATAGCTATAAGTATCACAGGCAAGATTTTAACTTGGGTCTTTGTGAAGCCATACACATATCACACTTTCTGCTACATGGTATGCTTCATATTCATTATATTTTCCTAAAGAAATAAAATTAATTGAAAAAATGATATAAAATCATACATCTATCCAAAAGTTTTTAGGACAGTATGAACATGCTTTTAAAAGTATAAATGAAAATAAAAGTATAAATAAAAAGCAAACATTATCATCTTACTAAGAAATATTATAGAATTTTGATGTGCAGGATTCTAAAAAGTAATATCCTATTTGTTTACCATTTAATGACTAATTTTTCTGAAAAAAGAAAAAAGTTACCATCTTATCTAAATTTTTCATTGAAAATGGGAAAATCTGTCATTTCGTTTAAAAAAAAGCAGGAGGGGGCAAGTATGGGTGGGTAAGAACTGAAAAACTAGGAGAAAAATAAAGGTTGTTCTATATACTTAAAGGGGTAGATAGGTGGCACAGTGGATAGAACACTAGGCTTGAAAATAGAAAGACTCATCTTCATGAGTTCAAATCCAGCCTTAGGTACTTAGTAGCTATGTGACCTTAGGTAAGTCACTTAACCATGTTTCCTTCAGTTTCTTCATCTGTACAGGTGGAAATGGAAATGGCAGACTGCAGCAGTATCTTTGCAAAGAAAACCCCAATGGGGTCACAGAAAGTTGGAGACAACTTAATAACAGCAAAAAATATACTTAAAGAGCAAATAACTTAAAGAGAATGATTTTTTTAAAGTGATTTTTTGCAAAACATCTTCCAAGGTTCCACCAGAACTCTATTGCACATAAGGAAAATAGTAAGTGCAGCTAGACCCATTCCGGGTTCTAGAAGAGATAAAGCCCTACTGGTAGCTTTATCCCTGTTGGGTTACTATGGACACATTTGTGTCACAGTCCATGCTTTGCGCTCCCTGGACCTGACCTGTTTAGGACAGGTCTAGGGGTTTCCTATTAAGAAGCCTACAATAGCAGAATGAGCCATTGGGCAGCAATGAGAGCAAGCTAACCGCAGTCATTTTGAAGATCAATGTGTAGGAGAATATTGGGATGCTGAGGAATCTGGGCAGGCCACTTAGAAAACTACATAGAAAGCTTCGGAAAGGCAAACATGGGGACCTGCACAAAACACTCCTTCAACCTGGGCTGGGGAGAGTGCCACACTGTGTCATTTTTAGCTTGAGTAAATAACATCCAGTAAAAAAGTGAATTAATAGGATTTTCATTTGAGCTTAGTAACACACATACGTTTTAAAATCAAAAGTGTCAGGGATGGCAAATAATTTTACGACTATAGGCACTGAAAGGGCTGCCTACTTCTTGACTCTTTCTTACAAAGTTGTTATTTATTAAACTAACCAAAATTAAAAGGGATACCCAAAAGACACTTATTTAAGTATATACTGTATTAAATCCTCTCAGAAATTGCACTGGGGAATAAAAAAATTTATTGTTATTATTAACTATTGAATAATAATGATTAAATAAATTGTTTTGATGGGTTACATTTCATTAACTATATAAATAATTTGAATTATTTAACTTATTAAAATTAATTGATATTTTAAAATCATAATAAAAAAAGATGTAAGGTTTTTAGGGTATGGGAAGCTTTGTAAACCAAGTAAGATCCTCTGTGTCTTAGCAGATACAGACTATATGATATATAGAATGCAATTCTACACTGAACTGAGATTTTATTAACTTAACCAACCCCAGGGCATATACTGAAAGTAGCTAGTTCTTTACCTAATTAGGAAATAATAGTTTAAAACTGATATCTTATTTCCAAGAACTTAATTTATATATTATCTGAAAGTATAGCTTCTCTACTGAATGGATTTTCTCATATTTCTTAACCCTCCCCTCAAAAAAGTCTACTTCTTCGACCACACAGAAATAGATAAAAAGCAAAAAATTATAGGATCCAAGAGACTATGGTAAAAATCTCTCAAATGAAATTCAATTAAATCCATTTAAACAAACATTTATTTAGAGTTAGATGCTAGTGCAGGAATAAATATAGAAATATAAACTATTTGAATCAGCTCAGTCATTGTCTCAAAGAAAGAGGGAAAGGAAAAATCAGTTGGCTGCTCTGCTTTTATAGGCTTAAGCCAAGACAAAGAGGAATGACCTCCCTCAAAGAAAGTTGAATACTACAGAATAAAATTTAATCTACTGAAAAATTTAAATGAGGTTTTCAAAGGCTTCTTACTAGACTAATATTTCCCAAACACCTGAAAATAATGAGATAAGCAGCAATGCAGAAGCTAAAACAACATTTAAAAAAATCTGAAATCTTAGGTCATCAAAACATGCCTAGAATGCATTCTCTTCTCACTAGATCAATTAGTTACTGGCACTTCTCATATATACATTTTGTTGTTCCCTTTGACAGAATGTAAGATCCTTGAGTCCAAAGACTATTTAATTTTTGTCTTTGTGCTCATAGTACCTAGCAGAATATCTGACACATAGCAGGCATTTTCTGTTTGTTGGCTGAACTTACCTAGACATTAGAGGAAGAAAATTTTAATCAACAAATAATAAGAAATCTCACCAATGATATAAACTGCTAAGCCATCCCCCAATGAAACAGGTTAATCATAGAAATTTAAGGTATGTTTTCAGTAATTCTGCCTCACAGCCATTAGATTGGCTATGTGACCAAATAAAAAAAAGGAAAATTATAAATTTTGGAAGTACAGGCATAAAGTAGTTTGGAATTATGTCCCCAAAGTTACTAACAGTGCATACCTTTCAATCTGGTAATACTACTACTAGGGCTTATGCCACTCCCACAAAAAAAAAGTGAAAATGGATTTTTCAAAATGCAAAATATGCAAAATGTATAGGTCAAAATAGTTATACTCTTTTTGTAATGGCAAAGATCTAATCCAGGGTGCTATCATCAATTGGGAAATGGCTGAAGAAATTATGATATACAGTATTAATATAATAGAGTACTGTGGTATTTGGAATACATTCCAAAAAGTTTGGGGAGATGTGTTTGATTTGATGCAGAGTAAAGTGAGGAGAATATAACAACACTGCAAAGCCAACTTTGAAAGATTTAAGAATTCCGAACAACAGGATGACCAACCACAAGTCCAGAAGACCAATGATAATGAATGCTACCTACTTCTTGATAGAGAAAACACATACCATATATATATATATATATACATATATATATATATATATATATA
>NC_058130.1:359244570-359253319 GCF_016433145.1 Gracilinanus agilis | reverse complement strand
AAACAGGAAGAGAGAGAGAGAGAGAGAGAGAGAGAGAGAGAGAGAGAGAGAGAGAGAGAGATGCGAGGGGAGAAAGGGAGAGGCATAAAGACATGGCTATTGTCAAATTTGTTTTGCTTGACATATGTTTTAAGAGTTATCCTCCCCTCCTCTATTCTGAGAGGGAAGTAGGAAGGAGAGAAAATAAAGGCTTGTTAATTGGAAAAGAAGGAAAATTAAGGTCTCAAGGAGTTCACATTCTAATGTGGAAGACAACACATATGAAAGTGTAACTGTAGAGCAGATGGAAAGACCCAGATGACTCTACTAAAGTGAAAGAAAGGCAGATGGCAATGCTTCTACTTTAGGAAATCTTCAGAAAAGGGTTAACCCTAGATAGGATGATAGAAAACCTAATGAGATCCTGAAATTCCTTATATACATTCAACTGATGATCTTTCCTTCATCTTTAGAAGTCTCCAATTTTTTTTCCATTGGGAACAGGACTCACTAGTCTTCCCTTCTGGATTTTAATACTGCTTCAAAATACAAAAAATATTGATTTTGTAGATTTCTCTTCTAAATGGCTCTTCTATAGGAGCTTTGGAAAATTAGTTTCTTTGCTGATTCTACTAAAGAACCAATCATGTGCTTGGCAAATAATGTAGGTTTTTTTCTCCTGGTTTATCTTTATGTTTAATTTCTTTCTCTTGCCTTATTGCTATTGATAGTATTTTTAGGATTATGTCAAATAATAAAGAAAGGGGCTTCCTTGCTTTACTCCTGACATTTATTGGAAAAGTTTCTAATATTTCCTTATTACATCAAGAGCCTACTTACTCTCTTACAAGAGATCACAAAACCACACCCCCAACTTCCCATCTCTTCTTCTAAGCAGAGAATTTCCATTCCTCTTCCATTGGTAGCTCCCTTGATTTCTCTGCTATCCACTTTAACATTTATTTCTTAATAAGTCTTAAGTCTTAATAATTTAATAACTTAATAAGTTCCTTTCTTCCAATGATTGTGAAAGTGTTATCCCTCCCTTCTTTCTAAGGCTAAGTTTTTCAAGCAGTGCTCTACCTCAGCTGTCATTTAAAAAATCTTACACTTTTATTCTGTTTCTTTCCCTTGAATATTTCCTCTATAAATTTATACTTGTTTCCTTTATCCTTAACCAAACAAAAGACCTCTCAACACTGGCACCTTTCTTAAATTGTTGTCCACACTTCTCCTTACTTTCACCACTAAACTTCCAAAAATGATCTTAATTCCTTAATTTTATTTACTTACTACCCCCCACTATTCTTTTTATCAGACATTTAATTTCATTAGGGAAGGACCTCCCAATGAAGAATTTTTTTCTATCAATGCATATGGGCACTTATTCTGCAAGTTCTAGTAGTAGAGAGTTGCTGCAGCAACATGACACAATAGTAGTGGCCTAAATGGTTAGAGAACTCACTTCTGATAGGTACCCATTCTGAAGATATGCATTCAAGTCTCACCTGTGACATCTTGGCTATGCAACTCTAAGCAAATGACAGTCATTCAGTGTCCCAATTAAATTAAGATCCACTACTTGAAATGTGTTTTTTTCTTTTCCCTCTCACTTGAAAATGCTCACTAGGTTATCAATAAATTCTTACTCACCAAATCTAAATATTTCAGTCCTCCATGATATCTCCATAATATTTGATAATAGTGAACAGTGTATTATAAATCACTAAAGTTCAAAATATGCTTGTACTCAACTCACCCACCCCATAGCTGAGTAGCCAACAGATCTATTATTGAATATTTATCTAGGGAATAAAGATGGAATCTAGAGTTTAAAGAACTGAGAATGAACATAATGATAGTTCTGACATCATCATACTCTATAACAGATACTAGTTACTTTACTTTTTTAGGCCTTGGTTTCTTCATCTATAAAATAAATTATTTTGATTAGATGAAAAGAAGGAAAGGAAAAAGCATTCATTAAGTATTTGCTATGAATTTTCTAAGTAAGGGTTTTACAAAGATTTCATTTGATCTTTACAATTCTGAGAAGTTGGTCCTTTTATCATCTACATTTCGTACCAGAGAAAATTAAGGCAAATAGATGTTAAATGATTTGCTAAAGCTAGCAAGTTTCTAAGAATAGATTTGAACTCAGGTCTTCCTGACTCCAATCCTAGCACTCTACCCATTTTACCACCCAGCCATTGATAATGGGATCATAGAATCAAGAACTAAAAATGCCCAGATGATCTCTAAAGGTTTCCCTCTATTTCCAATAGACTATGATCCTAGGTTCTAGAATCATGCCCTCCTTTTATTGGTATCTCATCTTAGAGGATATGAATGATTTTGAAAGTGAAATGTCAGTATACAGATATCCATTCCACATTACTAGGCTGAGGGAGCAATATTCTCCCATGATCTGGATAATCCTCATAAAATTTTTTGGTCCTCTCTTCCTACCAGAGGGAAAAAGTCCAAATTTTTTATTTTATAAGTGTATTTACAGTATTTTATTTGTAAAATTTGGTTTAAGTATTTGGTCATAGGCTATATGGTTTCTAAACTTTTCCTATGCTATCTGCCAACCTTTGTGTGATTTTTGCAACTTCTACAAAATTCCCTTAAAATTCCCATTTAATTTCTTATGCCAATCCTATGATATATCAAAACTTTAATGGGGAAAGTCTTGATGTAGAAGGGACCTATATTTGAGAACCCAGATCATGTACCATTCTTCTAAATAATATGAGAGAAACCAACAAGCACAAATGAAAATGATGGTCCAATTTTTTGATTTTTATTTCCTTGACAAAATGTAAGCTACACTATTACCTCTAACAAACACTTAGGAGACCAATAAATTCATCTAATTATCTGAATGTCCATTTTTCCTCTATTTTCATTGAATTTCACTAATTTAGAACTGGAAAGGACCTCAAAACTCATCTAGTCCAACCCTTTTGTTCTATAGATGAGGAAATTTTAATCTAGAGATCTGAAACAGCTTACATAAAGAAAAAAAGTTGGGATTTGAACCAAAGCCCTTCTGGCTCCATACTAAAGGCTCTTTTCCATAGTATAAATGGCATTTGCATCTGGTCTTTGGCTGACCAGATAGGTCAATATAATAAATATAATAAAATATAATAAAAATAAAAAATAGGTGAAGATAATCTCAGTTTCTGAGAATAGCCCTTTTCTTTGCTGAAGAGTTAGCCATACTCACTGTTGACAAAGAAAGAAAGATGTAGAGTGGCAAAAATAAAACTTCCCAACTTTACCTTTTAGTAAGAATAGTCTTGCTGCTTATCACCTCAAGAAATCCTAAGTTATTACCTTAAAGATAAATTGCTATTTTGGGAAAAGAAAACTCTATTCTTGCCTTGATTTTTTGATAAAAATAAGTGTGGACATCTATAGTTACTGCCAATCCTAAAATAGGCTAAAGCTACTGCTATTATTAATGATTCACGTCAAACCCCTCTCATCACTTATAAAAAAACATGGAACCAAAGAAACAACAGTGAAAAGCAGCATAATTTTTTTCTTTCTGCAG
This sequence comes from Gracilinanus agilis, assembly GCF_016433145.1. Lineage (NCBI taxonomy): Eukaryota > Metazoa > Chordata > Mammalia > Didelphimorphia > Didelphidae > Gracilinanus > Gracilinanus agilis. The sequence continues at coordinate 359,249,775 of NC_058130.1, read as the reverse complement.
CATAATTTTTAAGATTAGTCTTAATGTATGTAAGGAAAGAGGTGAGGAAAAAATTACCCTATAAACTAATATTCTAATTCAACTTATTTTAGGTTTAATGGATGAGAACTCTTTATTTCTTATCAAAAGCAAGAGTAATATTTGCTTTCTTTTCTGGAGACTGAAAGCAACTCCTTTTTTTTTTTTTTTTTTTTTTAATATCCTTGGCTTCTCTCTCAAAACTGGCATGAGTTCTAAAACAAAGGGCTCACCCTGTATTTCTGTATTTCCTAGAAAGATCAGGGAATAAGATGGAGCCAATTAAATGATCACATCCAGTGGCCAACTGTGATGCTACTGCCAACTATTATATAAGCAATGCCTTCATATCATAAACCACAGAGATCTGTAGATTCAACTAGCAGCTCCTTGCTGCTGAAGAGTAGCATTCAGATCCAATATGTTGCATAATAGAGCTGAAAGTTATGGTTTTAACAGATTTCTTCAGCATTTCATGTCCAGCGTATCATTTAATTTTAAGTAATAGCTAAAATCTAAGGGACTGATGTTTAAATCCTTTAAAATTGGATGAAAGTATTATCCATCTCCTTCTTAATTGGAAACAGGTTGATTTAATCCATCACTACACTAGAGGAAAGGATTCTATATTATCTTGGCCAACCCTTATACTTTGGGAAAATGTAATAAAAAAAATAAAAATAAAAAAAAAAAACAAGGAGCCAGTCATTAAACTAAGGCATATCGCCCTTAACCAAAGTATGCTACTCTTAACCAAAAAAGCATTACTCTACAGTGGCGGGTCCTACTTCCCTGTGATTACTGAGTTTATACAAAAGTATAGAGACATTATCAATTTAAAAGTAGATACAATCCTCCCAATAATGTTCAATCAGCCCTCTGAATCACGAAATTAGATACTTCAATTATAATCTGTGATATGAAACCTAATAGTTACCAACTCCTGAAGGTACAACTAAGTTCATGACAACACAGCCAAGAAAGGAATAAGTTAAAATCAGAAGCTTTGATATTCAGAAAAACGATATTAAGTTTCTATAGTGAGTCATTGTCTAATAATTGGTATTATTACTTAAATTTGCAGAAAAGAAAGAACAAAGTATACAAAGGCTTTTAAAAGCAATGATTATTAGACGTGGTTAAGTCAATCCAGGGTAATCTCCAAATATCTCAAAGGGTAGTAAAATTCTCAAACAAGATATCCTTACCTAAATGAAATTATTTTAATTCACGTTATTTAATTTTTAAAAAAATAATCAAATATCCATTTTGTAAAGGAATTAACATCCTGCCATTTAACAATGGATGTGACTCTTGAAAAAGCTGGAATCGTTAATACAATTTCCAAGAGAAAAAAGCAAATGTTTTCTTTAGGTAAATTGATCGGTTGATTCGGTCTCGAAAATCCTACTGCCAGAGAGGTGTAATTATTTCCTGAGAGAGGAAGGAAAGAGTACTACCATTCTAGTTGAAATGTCACTGTGATGTAGCCACATGCAGGAATCCCCAAACCTACTCTAAATAGCTTATTCATAATCCCTTTCCAGGAAGAAAGCTCTGATGTATAGTATGCAATGCTTATTACAAAACAGCAGGGGGAGCAGATAGGAAAAACCACACATGGAAAAACTGCAGAAGTCTCAGTTATTGAGGAGAAAGAGAAGGGGGAAGAGAGGAGGGAGAGAGGAGGGAGGGAGGAGAGAGAAACGGAGAGGGGTGAAAGGGAGGGAAGAGGGGGGTAAGGAAGAGGAGGAGGAAGAAGAAAAAAGGAAGGAAGAATCTGCTTCCTCCAAAAAAAATAAAATTCTTCCCATAAAAAAGGCATGATCATATTTGTATGGCTGACCTTAAGTGACTTTTTCTCTGAAACTCCAAACAAAAGGAATGGGGTTTTTGCATGCATCTTTGTCATGGATATCTGTAATCCTAACTTCAAAACCACCTTTTAACTTCAGTGTGCCAACCTGGTTTTGCCCAGTCTATAAAATGCCCTAAAAGAGTACTGACACCCAGAACAAAATTCATTCTGAGGACAGCCTGCTTCTTTCCACTACTCTAAAATGACCTCACTCTCAATCAATTGTTAGCACACCATCACAAATGTCTTTGATGGCTAAGCCAAGAGTGTTCAAAGTTACTGGAGGATAATGTTTATATTGGTCTAATAACAGTTATCCATGTTCTGTGCATACCTTAATTCCTCTGAACAAAATTCCATCTGTCCACCGCAATTTATTTTTAATAGGAAAGGGGAAATAACTCTTTCGGGAATTAGCTCCTCCTTTAATATGCAATTCATCGTAATCTTTCCAGAACCTGCCTCCAAGAATCCAGGCTCATCTCCACAGTTACATGAAACTTAAGGACAGAAGGGCTATGGAGGAAAGGAGGGGGCAGGTAGTGAATTTTTCCCCTTAGTTACAACAACTGATAAAAACAAATAGGGCACAGAGGAGTTACAATGTCCATCAATTCCAAAGAATATTCAGACCAACAAAATCATAAATCACTGGCACAGGAAAGGACAAAGCTATTACTTTTGTTTGTTTGAAAGAACAAGCAAAATTCAGGAGTTCAAAAGAAACTGTACAGATGGCAGACAGGAGAAAAACAGTGAAGGGAGGAGAGAAAGGACACTAAAAATCTATGCTGATGCCTTATAGTGGTATGTAGAAGACTCTCCTTTCTCAAAGTATATGGACAAGTACAAGCTCTGGCAGGTCGTAACAAGCTGGAAAGGAATCAAGGACAAGCTGATGACAGACTCCAAAAACTGGCCTAGCTAAGCCTAGAAAAGCAAAATCATTTTAAGTCTGGATACTTACCAGGTAATAAATCGTTTTCAGATACAGCAATTCATGAAGGGTTTATTAAGGTTGCAATTTGTGTAGGTACAACGAGCCATACTTGGAGATCCCTGAGATCCCAATATAACTTTTGCTTCAGAGGACCACACACCTAGATCATAGGTCATCAAAAACTTTCTAGCGCAACTCTCATTTTACAGATGAAGAAACTGAGGCTTAAGGAGGTTAGGTGACTTGCCCAAGGTCATGCAAAATTCAATAACTATATTTCAGTTTTAAGGTAAAACAATGGATAACAAATCAATCTAAATTGTCTTTGCTGGTTACTTATGCACTGTCAAATAAGAAGAAAAGATTACAATACTGATTGGGAATAATCTGTGTAATCATAGACACAATCATTGTCAAACTCCCAGTTAAGATACTTTAACTCTTACAATACTGACAATGAGTGTGTCTGTGTTACACAAATTAAGTAGGCAAGTATCAAGATTATTTAGGTATTTGCTACTCTACAATTTCAAAATTAAATTCAAAAGTTCAAAGTTGCAATCCAGACATGCAAAAACACTCATATCCCTTGGTTAACACAAGGACCCTATTAACTTGCATCCAAATTCGAAACAGCTTTTCCAAGCTTGGTCAGAATGCAAATCTGTACAAATTACCTCTGGCAAATTAAATCTGTTTATGGGCTTAAATGTGTGGTATGTAATTGTTCAAATGGAATGTGATCTGGAATCTTTTGCCCCATTTTGTTTTGGTAGTATTGTCTACAATAGTCAGTATTGGGGGCAAGGAGTAGGAAGAGACTGATGTTTATGTTGGAAGAAGAGAAGTAATCAAGTAACTTACCTGCCTCAATTTGCCCAACTACACTTATTGACATATGGTTGTTCTAAGAAACAACTCATTGTTGCTTCTAAAGTACAATATTAAAAATTGCTAACTAGTTCTAGTCTCCTTTAATATATATTTTAGGCACAAATGATACTATTACTAATAATATTTTGCCTAATTACAAGTAGTTTACCATAAATGACCTCCAAAGTCTTAAATTCAATTCCATTTCCATATTGAATATTTTTGATCTATTATCAATCAAATAATCTATTAATTAAGCATACCAAGCTCTTATACATTTTATGAAAAACAAGAATAGTCCTACTTTTCTTTGATGTTTTCAAACATTAAGAGAAAATAAAAACTCTCAAAATCACGTGAGATAGATATAGGAAGATATAATGCCTTCCAGAGACAACGTTTACATCAACAAATAGAAAGAGTTTCAAATTCATTAACATTCAACAAACAAAACAGTCTGATGTGGCACTCAAATACTACATAAATTTCCCATTTCAGGTTGAAGGTAAGTCATTATTCTCAGTGACCTTCAAATAAGTTGTGAAAACTCAATTTACTTCTTGTATTATATATTTTACCTGTACTCTAGTTTTCCAAGGACTTTTTTTTTACTTCAACATGTATAATAAAAGGATTGGCATCTCCTAATAGAGCTATATAAAACAAAATGAGATTCTTATAACCATGTACATAATACTTAAGACATTAAAAAAGTCACACTTAATCAGAAGTTAGCCTAGAATGACTGCAGTTGACAATCAATATTTTAAAATATAACCAAACTTAAAATAGAGGTTGATCTACTGGAATTATTTAAAGTTGACCTTTCATTCACAAGATAAGGTTCTCTCATTTTCAAGGTACAAGATACCTTTACTTACTATATTAAGAGCATCCTATGCACTCTATTCTGAGGCTAGCTTTCCCAAAACAAATCTAGCTTCAAATCCAAAACAGTGGCTTCTCTTGAGCATTAATTTGAAGATCCATTCCTATTTGATATGTTGACTCTAAAAGGGTAACCCTAACAAACATCCACAAACAGCTCAATTAAATGACAGCTTACAACATTTGTAGTATTAGCAGTGATCCGACTTTTAAATCTCATAGTAGAGTTATCCTGGTAAAACGACAAGATTAAAGCTCTGAATTTTTAATGAAGGCCTATCTAGCCAACCAACTCTCTTTTGCATAAGCAGTTAAGTGAAACACTGTTTTGAGCTTTGATCATTCCCTGATCATTCCTTGAACATCTCCTGATGACCCTCAAAGTCTAGATTTTCTGTTTTAAGATGCAGCATAAAAAAGGAGTCACGACTAAATTAGAACAGGAGTACGTCAATGGTGCTGGATAGAGTTAAGCCTGATGTCTTGGGCAAGGAATAGAAGATAAAGCCATGGTAATGGAAAAGACACCTAATTTTGATGGGGACTTTTGGTAAATTTAGAAGCAATGGACAAATTTGAAAAGATTAAGTTTTAATATCAGTGTCCTATGCAGATATATATATATATA
>NC_058130.1:359219277-359241659 GCF_016433145.1 Gracilinanus agilis | reverse complement strand
ATATATATATATATATATATATATATATATATATATATATATATATGAAGGAAACCTGAGTGTAGAGAATATACTAGAAAGACAACTTGGGGGCAGCTGGGTGGCTCAGTGGATTGAGAGTGAGGCCTAGAGACAGAAGATCCTGGGTTCAAATCTGGCCTCAGGCATTTCCTAGCTGGGTGACTCTGGGCAAGTCACGTAACCCCCATTGCCTAGCCCTTGCTGCTCTTTTGCCTTAGAATCAATATGTAGTATGATTCTAAGATGGAAGGTAAGGATTTAAAAAGAAGAAAGACTTCTTAATTTTACTGACTTTGAGTAGCAATTTTACCCAGAGAACAATATGCTACCAGCAAACAGAAAGGTTACAAGAAAAAAAAATCAAGTATTTGCCAGATTAGAGTAGTAAATAAAGTATATGGTTGCTGGGGAGAGGTATTGCGGGGGGGATGAAAGAAAAGATGGGGTAGGGAAGAAGAGAATGCATGCATAGCTCATAAAAAGTATGATATGTAAAAAAATGAAATGGTTAATTTCCTTGCTTTATAACAGGGTCAAAATTACCTAACAAATTTCTTTATAGGGTAATTATGCTTTTTTTTAATGAATCCTTAAAGAAACTTACAAATAATACTTCAAAATAATGACTAGTCTTTATTGGCTGAATCCCTTAAACATCTGCATCCAACATGTGCATGCCTCCTTTGCCTTTTTCCTCAGCCAAAGGACAAGACATAAAAGCAACTATGGCCTCTTATAACTAAAGACCAAAACATGAACCTAGATTTCTTACCAGTCTATCGTAAACTTGCCTCTGATAGGTTACTTTACAACCACAAAATATTAATAAACACGGTTTCAAAGGTATACAAGCATTCAGTTCATGTGGCCCAAGAATTTTATCAAAAGTACTGTTACTAAATAATCTAAGGAATTAAATTTTATTTTGGACCAAAACTGAAAAATCTGTGATGAAGTTATCTCAATTTCTCTGTATACCTAGTTGACTCCTTGACTTCTTGTGGCCAGATCATATGTTCTTATGACCAAGGTTCTGTTTCATTATTGATTAATTAAATAATGACAGACTCTTCCCTACCTACCCCCCAGTACCTGCCAAGCATTTTTATTTGTTCAGAAATTTGTTGTGTTTTTTTTTTCTTGAAAAAACAAGACATAGCCTGAAGTTAATTCAATGAATAGAACTAAAAATGATTTGCAGAATGAGAGAAAAAATTCAGGCACTAGCTTCTCACATAGAATGACAAAAACTCCTTTTAAAAATCAAACTTTGCATCTCCTGGCCAAATGACAGCCTTGGCTCAAGTAACAGAAGCCAACTGTTACACAGAGACATTAAAAACAGGTCATCCAATGAGACCTGAGAGTGATGTCATTAATCAATATCAAAGATGTCTTTGCAAAATAGTTTAACTTACCAGACTGAATGAAGGGGGAATGGAGGAAGGGGAAAAAGAGAGTGAGAAGGTGAGCTCAGGGAGCTCCAAGGGAGTTGAACTACTACTTTTAGTAATTTTAGAGAAATTTTAGCCCCACACCCATGCAAAAGGCTAAGTGGGAGGGGACATTTTAACCTGTGTGAAAAGGAACAGGAATAATGAGGAGAGGGAAGGTTGCAGGAATCCTAGCTCTTTTTAGCTAGGTTGGCAAAGGTGGGCAAAGCCAGAAGGTTATCCCTTACCTTATTTGAGGCCATTTCACTGACGGAATGCCTGGTCTGCAGGGTCTCTAACTGGTCTAGGCACCAGTCCAGCTCCTCCAGGGTCTCGCTGGCCAGTTTCTGGTAAGCCTCCTCTGCGAAGAGATAGGGAAAGGGGTACTCAGTTCTGAAGCGCTTCACGGGGCTAACAGCCATCTCCAAAGGGGCCATCCTGCCATACCCAGCCATGCTCGGATGCCCAGTGCCCACACATGAGTGCTGCTCCTTCATATTGTTAAGCCAGGCACCAGGGGAAGAGAAGAGGCTCTGTTGAGGAGGCAAACAGCCTCTCGGAGCGAACCCCAAAGTCTCTCCAGCTTGGCGCCCTCTAAATCCAGGTCCAGAGAGGGCTCAGAAACTCCAGCCAGTAGTTTTTATTTTTGATGTTTTGGTTGAGTTGGATGTGGTCGGGGTTTCTCTCAGGATGCCTTTTTAATGGTGTTGGGGACAGCAAGTCCCAGTCACTTAACCCAATTTCAGTGTACAGGGTCGGATGGGAGGTGCTGGGTGCTGTTCTGCCTCTCCATCTGTTTTGACTCTGCCTTTCAGAAACTTGCTTCTTTGTACCCAAATCTAGTCTTGGCTCCCTCTCCTCCTCCTCCTCTTGAAAGAAGTCTGGTTGATGAAGACAGTTTTCCCTAGACTGGAGAATGGCTACACCTTCCCTTTTCCTCTCCAACTATCCCCCTCCCTCCTCCCTCCTCCTCCTCCTAGTCCCCTCCGCCTCACTACCTCCCCGCTCCCCGCCCCGACGCCTTAGTGACTTCAGGGAGGCACTTTCAAGCAGAAATGAATCAGCTGCTGCCGTGTGTAAGCAGCCACCACGTTTCCTGTTTTCTTTCTCAACTCCTCCTTGAAGCAGCAGCAGCGACACATAGCCCGAACTGCTGCTGCTTTCCCTAAACACTACCTACTCTCCTTTCCTGCTGCCCTCCTTGTCTTGATCCATACACTCCCACTACATGGAAAGGAAAGGAAGCAGGGGAATTAGAATTGTAAGATCCTCTCCAGTCTTCCCGATTCCTTTCAGACTGGATTGCAGTCTCAACTAGCAAAAGCGTTTCTATGGGGTTTATCTTAACACTGGCTCCAAGGAGAGCATCCCAGCTCAGCTCTTGGCCTCTGGTGGCATCTTTTGAACCAAAGAGAGAGAGTGTGAGAGAGAACGAGAGAGAGAGACAGAGAGACTCAGAGAGACAGAGACAGAGACTCTGTGTGTGTGTGTGTGTGTGTGTGTGTGTGTGTGTGTGTGTGTGTGTNAGACAGAGACTGTGTGTGTGTGTGTGTGTGTGTGTGTGTGTGTGTGTGTGTGTGTGTGTGTGTGTGTGTGTATTGAGGAGAGGCAGAAAACCCGGCGTGGAACCAACAGTAGCCTTTGCCAGTTGCCACCTCGAAGCTGAATCGGACAAGCACGAGCAGACACTCGCACACAAACACATTACACGCGCACTGGCATGGCTCCTGCCTGGTGGCACGAGACAAAAAGCACCTGCTCTAGGAAGACACTCTTCGTGCTCTGCTGGTCTGTCTGTCTCTGTCTCTGTCTCCTTTCTCTCTCCTTCCTATCTCTTTCGTCTCTCATCTTTTTCCCTCTTTCCTCCTTTCCTCCCTCCTTCTTCATCTCCCTCTCGCTTCTCCCTTCTCTACCCCATTTCACTCCGACTAGGAAAAGTACATAATTTCTCCTGCAGATGATATTTCCAGCACTGTTCCTGCAGAATGCCCAAGAAGCTTCACAAACAATATTTCGGATTTGTGCCATCTTAGGTCTTTGGTTCTAGGTGCCCCAGGATATTCATCATTTGTTTTTACAGTAACTGTTTCCGGCTAACTCTCCGTGGTACAGGGCTGTTCTGGGATAAATGCTTTCTTTCTCAGATGAACCTTAAGACCGTGAAAGAGGGAAAAGAATTTACTCGAGTTTGGAGACTAAACGCCTTGAATGCCCTCCAAAGTATGAGATCAGAAAACATTTAAATACTTTACTTCAATAATACTTGTTTCAAAGAGGTTTTAGCAAATATATGCTTATGAGTTACAACAGATACAACATTTGTATTGTGTGGTACATATATGTATACATGTACACATATATACATATTATGAATGTGTACAGACACACATCTGAGCAATGAATGTCAGTATATATACTTCTGATGAGAAGAGATTTTGAGGGTTTTCCCCCATAGTCTCTCCCTACCTCCTTTTCACCTGATCCCATTTCAAACAGATTTGAAAAGAAAAATAGAAATACCTCAGTATTTACTATCACTACCATTCATAGAATAACCACAAACATGACAGGAAAAAAAAAAAAAAAGAAAGGAAAAAGAAAACACCTCATACTCATGGAACAGCATGTTTTCTTACCATTTTAAGAAGCTGATCCTAAGGAAAAGGAAGGGGTTTTATGTACTCTTTCTTTCCAGAAACTGATCAACTGCAGGAAAACCTGACTACATTAGCAGTGGGTAAGCAAACCCGTTCAGGGAAAAGAAATCCAAATTCCCAAGGTGAAGATTCTATTTCATTGAACTTTTTCTTCTCACTTAGAAAGCTTCAATTGAAAAGGCCTTATATGACTTTTGTGGCATTCCTTTTTTCCTCCTCCAAATTGGGCTACTAGAGTTAGAAGCAATTATAGTACTTAATTTTTTAGTCTTGGGAAATAAACAGTCAATAAAGAAAGGAACTTATGGAAATGAACCTCAAAATCCTGGGACTTTCTTATTGCCTATAAGATCACTGGCAAAATGTTAAGAAATATTTTAAAAGTAATTCCAATACTAACACAGAACTATCTGCTTTTCCCCAGGGGTACCCTAGAAGAGAAAAGAGAGGTAGTCAGTTGTAGCAGATGCAGCATTGATCTCGAAAAGTTTAGAGGACTTGTGTTTCTAATCCTGGTCTAATACTGGTTCTAACACTTACCAAGTATGTGATTATGTTGTTTACTGATGGGATAGTTGCAAGAAGTAAATGAGATAATATATGTATATATAACTTTATAAAGAGGTAATGTGAGCCTATCAATCCTTATTGGATACATCATTTAACTTATCAAAAAAGTAAGAAATTTGTTCAAATTAGTTAAATAAACATCAGATGTAAGGTGGGAAATGTTTAAAGAAAAATTATCTGTTTTCAGTTAACTTAGGGGTACTCAATAAATTGGTGAAGAATTCCGTTCAGTGTTCAGTTCACTAAACAGTTATGCTTTAAAATCCAAACAAATAAGTCTGTCCTTGCATTTAGTAAAGGCTGGTTCAAATCCTTATCCTAACATATTGCAATAGTGTGAACTGTGAGCAAATCATTTTAAATTGTCAGTGTCCACAGGAGATTTTCTGAGTGTAAGTTATATGGGATCTGCTTTTTTGGAGAGCGCTTCTTCATAAGAACCTTTCTCAAATGATAGAATCCCATCCCATTACTCTGATAGCCCCCCGCCCCCCAAAATGCAAGGCACCATGCTTAATGGATTTTTTTGACTGAATCTTCTCTTTCCCAGGCTGGAAGTGTAAGGGACACTCAAGGATTAATCACTCCAATGATCAAATGGGGTCACAAAGAGTGAGACATGACCAAAAAACAAATGAAACATTTGAACATGTATCTCATCTCAGAATAATGTTTTCGAATGTAGAAAACAAAATATATAGAATTACCAAGAAAATCAATTATGCTGAAATATCATTTGTAGCCAGAAAGTTGTGCCTGCTTATAATCTAGCAAAGGGGCAAATGATTTTAATAATTTTGAAAGACTATGAAACTTTCAAGATATCTTCAAAGACTGTAATACAATACAAAAATATCTATTCATTTCTATTTGTGACCATCATAGGTACAGCTAATTATTACGATGGCTTCTTGTCAACACTTGCAATTAAAGGAAATACTAAAATTCAGTTAGAGGTTGGTGAAAATAAAATGATTATTCTTCTCCCTCCAAGATCATAAAGGCTCTGAAATCTATCCATGAAAACATGAGATTTGTGGACTCCAGTTAACAAACCCTAACAAATCCTGGTTCACTGGCTTTCATGGGAGGTTCTCCAGGCCAAACTCCCCTGTCCCACAACTGGCCAAGGTTTAGGTATGAGGAAGGGATAAAATGGATCATTCATAAAGTCCACACTCCTTGTCTCTATCAACTCACATGGAATAGCCAGCAACCAATCACACACAGCATTGCAAGGCTTCCAAAGAATGAAAAGTAGCAACCTTTCCCACAAAAAGTTGGGGACTTCATAAAATGAAGCCAAGTATATGACACTTTAATGTTAATCTTTATATGGGTAAAACTAATAAAGAAGGATTTTCAAGTTAATGTTCCAGGAAACTAATGATATTTGGATGAGAATGGCATATGAATTTCATGGAGAAAACAGGTCATTTCTATCATCTTATTTTTGCTCTCCTGTTGAGAAACCATTACTAATCACAACTAACACTGTATGTATTTTTTGGTAATCACCTACATGTAAATAGTAGCTGAGATATAAATGCCTATGTATACACATATGTATGTACATATTCAAGTATACATATGTTTGGACATATATGTACACAATGTGTCTGCACATACATGTGGAGGAGGGAAGAGGAGGAGAGGAAGAAATAAAAGATTGGTCTGGAGGTTTAGACTTCATGTTCTGATTTTGAACCATAATAACTATGGCAATAGGCAAGCCAATTAAGTGCTCAGTGCCATATTGCTTCTCTCCATGGTAAAAATAATTTCCACAGTAGGACTTCACTGATGAAATGACAAATCTAGACCAAGACATATGTAGATAGATAGATAGATAGATAGATAGATAGACAGACAGACAGACAGATAGTAGATAGATATACTTAGATACATACATAGAGTTAGGGAAAGAAACAGACACAAAGAAATACATAGACAGATAAATAGAGATAGATACATAGATACATAGAGAGATTTATATAGAGAGGTAGGAATTTGGATAGATACATAGATAGGGAGAGAGAGAGACAGAAAAAGATAGAGATGCATGAATTAATACATAAGAAGATAGAGACAGAGAGACTGAGATAAACACATAAAGATAGAGAGGTAGAGAGATAGAAATAGTCACATAGGGAAACAGATATAAAGAGATAGACATAGATACATATATAAAGACAGAGGGATATATAGAGATAGATACATAGATACATATAGAAATTAATACACATATGTGTATATGTTTGCTTCACATAAATTTCTTATTTGTTTTTAATTGTGACTGCAAGGAAGAAAAGAATAGGTAAGCTCCTTGAGTTCAGGGACAATGTTTCATTTCTCTATTATTTTCCACCATAGCAGGCTTATTAAGTGCTTGTGTAAAGGGGATGAGATTGGATCTCCATTCCTTTAAGGAATATCCTGTTGAGTAAATGCTCTCTAGAAATGCAGGCAGACCTTTTCTTTGTCATCTATAGTCTTAAAAACTTGCCTAGAACAGAGAAATTAAGTGATTTGTGCAGGGTCAATAGTCAGTGTGCATTAGAAGGAGAATTTATTTCTTCTTGGCTCTAGAGTAAATTCTCTATCCACTATATCATATTACTCTCATAATGAAATAATATTGAACAATAGGACAAGGAAGCAATTTGCCTTTGATGTTGTCTGTTACATTTTGAATATTATATAGCTTGTTAGTAATATAAAGAATTCTCTAAAACTTTCAGAGTTCCCTCCCTGTCCAGACTTCTCAGCCAATATCATTGAATTTTACTGAGCTACCATCAGTAGTAACTTTAAAATTCCTTGGATATTGAATAAATACACTTAAAAGGGGCAGGTAAGTAGCACAGTGAACAGAAAGCCAGGCCTGGAGTTGGGAGGACCTGGGTTTAGAATTGACTTCAGACACTTCCTAGCTGTGTAACCCTAGGCAAGTCTTTAACCCTGTTTGCCTAGCCCTTGCCCTTCTGTCTTAGAGTTATTACTAAGACAGAAAGTGAGGTGTTGTTTTTCTATAAGTACATATAGACAATGTCAAGCATATTTTATATCATCATAATGAGTCGTACCCATCCTACAGACAAAAATTATAAGATTTACTTTGGGATTTTTCCAGAACACTTCTGCAAGACAATTAATAAGCTAGAGAAATAAAATATTTTCTCTGCAACAAGGTTTAGCAAGTGGCTTAAAAAACATCATTAACTTTGAAAGGTCTATGAAAACCTTTCCAATTTAAAGGGTGCCACCCTCCCCCACCCCAACCCCTAGCCTACAACAATTTGTCAAATAGCAAATATTGGGAAGAAAATTATCAGGAACTAAGATATAATAAACTACTATGAATTCAGGATGTGAATCCTAAAGAAGGACTCACATTCAATTCAATGGTTTACATTTGGCAAATGTCCTTCCAGCCCCACTGGTAGGATTTTCTCCAAAGCACCAGGGGAAGGAACCCATGGCAATGCATGAGACCACTTATTGATCTAAGGAACAAGCAGTCTTTACGTTTTCTAAAATTTGGATTGCCCTCACTTTTTGATGATCTGAGGGATTCTCTTGGCACACTGCCTGAAATGGTGCCATGGGCATCACTAAAAGATACCAAAGCAGCAGCTTCCTTTTGAAAAGGAAAAAAAAAGTCTCCAGTTAGCAGGTGATGGAGGCAATGTAGCCTTGTGAAATGTTTGTCAAACTGTTCTGCCTATTCTGTTTGAAGACTAGGTATATTTATGTTGACCAAAGTGGTGCCAGGATTCTTTAATTAGGTGCACTTAACACAATGAATGTGAGTGTTGAGAAGCTTCTCTGCCTGGACTTTAAGAATCTGTGTTAAGTAACACCTTATATTTCTATCTACCTAGGTCCTAATATCCTGACCATTTTCCTAAACTCAGGGTCGGGTGGGGTGGGGGTGGGGGAAGGGAGGGTGGTCAACTATTGGTAAAGTTTATTACCATAGAAAAAGTATAAACACTACTATCAATGAAGGCAGCCAAATATCTGGATGAATTTGTGAATTTGCTAGCACTAAGATAAAAACTGTCAGTCTAATAAGGTATCTTTTTTGTGTATTTAATTTGTTTTCTTTTTTAAAACCCTTCCCTTCCCTCTTAGAATCAATACTGTGTATTGGTTCTGAAGCAGAAGAGTGGTAAAGGCTCAGCAATGTTAAGTGACTTGCCCAGAGTCATACAGCTAGGAAAATGCCTGAGATCAAATTTGAACCCAGGACCTTCTGTCTGGCTCTCACCACTGAGCAAGCAATTTAGCTGCCCCTTGTTTATTAACTTTCACAAAATATTTTCTAAGGTATAAATAATGACAAATTTATATACCCATTTTTCTGACTCCAGCTTCCCTCATCCTTCCCATCAAACACCCTCTCTGAAGAGGAAATGAAAGTTTTGTTTTTGTTTTTAAATTTTGGTAGACCTGAGGGAAAATAAATTGCATTTGGCCATGGGTGTGACTTGGTCCTTACAGAACTCATTTCAGTAGAAATCTGATGCATTAAGTAGTTTATTTCTAGTTTTTTACTGGCTTTTAACATAGTACCATATACGTGTTTATCTGATGGGAAATACATGAAGGCATTGGCTTTGCTTCCAGAGTGCCTAAGTAACAGGTTTAAGCAGAGCCTGCCAGTGGCAAGTTACTAATTTCTAGGTATATTTCTGGCATCTTATTCTTGTTTTGAAGTATTTTTAAATCTCCTAAAAAATGTAAAATTGCCTTTGGTACTTCTAAACTTTCAAAGAGAGAATGGATATCACTTTTGTGCAAGAGAGTTTTTGTTTTGTTTTGTTTTTGTTTTGCCTTCCCACAGTCTACAAATAATTTTCCTGGGAGTGCTCAAGGCCCTGTTTGGATTTTTAAAAATTTTAATTTAATTAACACTGGTGTCCTCTGATGGTCTGTATGTCATCTTATCACTAAAATAAAATTGTACTAAGCTTGACTGTCTCAATTGTATAATGCTTGCTTCACTAAAGATTATTCTTATCTTAAACAGCTAACATTCAAATCATAAAGAGGTGGCAATATAATTCTTTAATTAAGTACCCACAGAAGGCTTGGCATAAAGCATTACCCAAGGGCTGGTTGACTCCTGTAATCTGAGGAGGCTGGGAAGATTTTTCATCCCCAAATATCTTCCCCCAACTTTTCAGTCACTTAAATTTAACCATTAGTGATTCATTGCTTTGGGTGTCAAAAGCTTTTCATCTTGGAGAGTCCCTGGTTAAAATGCAAATACCCCTAGGGGTAATATCTTAGCATAATGTATAAACAGGTTGGGGAGGAGCAGAGAAAGTGAAATAACATTACAGAAAGGAAGGAGATACCTAGAAGAAGTTAGGGAACTCTGAAAGGCATTGTGGGCTAAGTTTCACCTATATAGTTCATCTGGGATGTTCAGTATTATGCAGAACTTACAAAGGGCATAAATGATCCATCTTCTTTCTATATTAAGCAGTTTCCTTTGGGCATCTATCTATCCCATTTATAGTTGAAGCTGACAGTCAATGAATAGGGAGGCCAGTTCCTATCTTGGAGCCCCCTCACCTGAAGAAGTCCAATAATGTGGCTTAAATAATACTTTTTAGACCTTTCCATTTCTTTTACAAAGAATTGGAGAGGATTGCCAACAAAGATGGCTTTGTCTGGAAATTTCATTCATTAAAACAAAATAAATATTATACATAGCAAAGGCTAGAGGAGGAAAAGGGGAGTGAAACTACTGGCAGTTTATTATGATACAGTTGTCTACTACAGACAGTTGTCTGCTGTCCTACAGAAAACCACTTTTGTATGAGACTTTGGGCCCCTTTTGCCTCATATTTCCAATTTTGAATTAAAAAAGCATATGGTCAGTGCACATAATAAATTACCTACAAAATGAAGGTGTGTTCTTAATGGGTAGCTTTTTTTTTTATCTCATGGACCCCTTTGGCACTCTTGTGAAGCCTATAGTCCCTTTCTCAGAAGAATGTTTCTACATTCATAAACTAAAAATTAAATGATCACAAAGGCAACCAATTATATTGAAATAGCAAAATGTTTTTTAAAAATTAATAGACCCCCCCCCCCAAGTAAATGACTCTTGCAGGAGATGATCTCTAAGTATGTTTTGACTTGTGTTAACTCCTTGAGGGCAAGGACTGTCTTTTGCCTTTCTATGTATCCACAGCACTTATGATAATGGCTGGCATATAGCAGGAACCTAATCAATGCTAATTGACTTGACTTGACTTGTGGTTCACATGGTTGGTTGCAATTGATGCTGAATGAACCAGGAAAATACTGAATAAAGTAACAGCAATATTGAAAGGATGTTCAACTATGAAAGACAGCTACTGTGATCAAGATAACTTCAATGAACCTATGATGAAAAATGCTCTCGACTTCCAGAGAAGTGATGAACTGTGAATGCAGACTGAACCTTTAATGTTTTTTTCTTTATTTTTCTCCTTTTTAAAAAGTTTTCTTTTGTAAAGTGGCTAATATGGACATATGTTTTGGAAGAATTCACATGTATAATCAAATTTTCTTTTCAAGGAGGGGGAAGGGACATGAAAGGGAGAGAATTTTAAACAAAAAAAATTTAATTAATGCTGATTTTTATGTGTAATTGGGAAATATTTAACAAAATAAAGAGAATAAATTAAAAAAATCCTAATTTCTTCTTTCTTTTGGCTTTTTCCTTCAAGACTCAGTTTCATTGCTATTTCTTCCATGAAACCTACCTTTATTGTCCTAAGTCTACCAGTCAGAAATTCTTTCTTCTTCCTTCCCATAGTACTCTGCACCTCTTATTCCATTTTCACATTCTGTCCCATATTTCAGTTATTTCAATGAAGAACTTATCTTCCTAAATCACTAAAAGATATATACCTTATTTGTTGTATCTCCAAAGCTCATACACCTAGCACAATTAGTATTTGTTCAAAGAACATATGAATTGTCACTGATTGACCCTGATCAAGTCATCTAAAGGGATTTTTGTAAAAGACCTTTAAAGTTCTCTCCAACATAAACTTCTGCAATTCTAAATCATTACATATTCAGTGTCTATTTTCCTATTTGTTAAAAGGTAAAGTTGGGGTAACTTTAAAAAAAGTAATAAATATTTTATCTTTTAGATAGGCGATAATCCCACTCGATTTAATTCCCCTGATCTAACCCAATACCTACCCTTTGGTACTGTGGGTTCATCTCACTTCCTCTCCATTTTCATAATTACAATGCAACTCATCTTTATATTGTATTGTTCTCAAAAGCAATACAGTAATCTACAAGCTTGTCCCCTTTAGTTTCAGTCTCTTCTTCCAATTCATCCTAAATATAAGAATTATCTTCCTCAAATATTGTTGTAATTACTTAAGAAACTGAAATAATTCCATGTTGTCTACTGTATAAATACCAACTCATCAGACCCTCAAGAAAATCTTTTAATCTGGCCTCTATGTACTTCTCCATTATTCCCCAAATAAGCAATATATATATATATATATGTATATATATATATATACTTTAGCCAATTATTTCCAGATTTATTTATATTTTGTTTCCCTTCCTGTGCTCTTTGGCCCAGATGAACTGATCTTCTTGCTTTCCCTATATGGTATACTCCACCTCCTATCTCTGCATCCTTATACTGGTTTACTCTTGCTTGGAATAAAGTCCCTTCTAACTTCTGCTTTAATTCTCTGTTTCCTTTAAAACTCTAATGATGCTTTACTTTCTTTGTTGAAGTCTTTCTTGATCTCCCTAAATGCATGTGCCTTCCCCACCCCCAACCTCCACTGCCCATCACTGCAGATTGTGCAAGATATTACTTATTTGGAGCATTCATTCTCTCCAGATAGAATATAAACTCCTTATATGGAAATAGGTCTTGATCAATGATACATGTAAAACCCTGTTGAATTGCTTATTGGCTATGGGAGGGGGAAAGGAGGAGGAGAGGGAAAGAACATGAATCATGGAACCATGTAGTGGCAAAAAAATTAGATAATGAGGGGATGCCCTTTGATTGGGGAATGACTAAACAAATTGTGGTATCTGTTGGTGATGGAATACTACTGTGCTCAAAGGAACAATGAACTGGAGAAATTCCATGTGAACTGGAAAGACCTCCAGGAATTGATGCAGAGTGAAAGGAACAGAGCCAGAAGAATTTTGTACACAGAGACTGATACACTGTGGTAAAAATCAAATGTAATGAACTTCTGTACTAGCAGCAATGTAATGATCCAGGACAACTCTGAGGGACTTATGAGAAAGAATGCTCTCCACATTCAGAGAAAGAACTGTGGGAGCAGAAACACAGAAGAAAAACATATGATCAATCACATGGTTCAATGGGGATATGATTGGGGATGTAGACTTTAAATAATCACTCTATTGCAAATAGTAATAATATGGAAATAGGTTTTGAACAATGGTACATGTAAAACCCAGTAGAATTGCTCATTAGCTCTGGGAGAGGGGAGGAGGAGGGAAGGAAAGAACATGAATCATGTAATCATGTTAAAGTATTCTTAATTAATTAATTAATTAAATGGAATTTTTAAAATTAAAAAAAAGAATATAAACTCCTTGAGGGTGGTGACTATTTCACTTTCCTCTTTGTATCTTCAGAATTTAGGCTATTGTTTGACACATTGTAAATGCCTGATAAATACTTAATGATGGATAGCTGGATAGATGAATGAGGATGTGGGTGGATCAGTAGATAAAAAGGTAAATCCAGAGGTACTCAGTAGATCACAAAATTAAAAACCATTACATCTGTCTCCTAAATGGCTGACAAAAATTATGGAGTATGGAAAATAGAGGGGGATATACTATAGGTGAGCATGTCTGTCCCATTGAGATCCACAGATCTGGAGTTCTGACGCTGCCCCATGACCAATACAAATATATATAGACGCACACACACACACACATACACACACACACACACACCCTCTGTGATCTTGCTCCTTTAAGCTCTAATATCTTTTTCATCCACCCTTCTCTATAGCCCTAAACCTCATATGTAAATTTTGAAATCCAAAGGGAATTCATGGTTTTCTCAGAATTGAAAATACCAGCAAAAACAATTACAGTGCAGAAAAGTAAATGTGCCCTTGTTGATGTGGGCGATTGATTGCCTTGTCCATAGTCTATCAAAAGTCCTATATTCCCAGGTGGTGTATTGCTCAGAGAACTTTTGGAAAGGAGTCTCTTCAAGTAGAACACGTCTTTAGTCTTGGCATCCCCAGCCCAGTATAAAAGGGCAATTCAGTTTCTTTATAGGGATTTAAATATGGGTTTAAGAAATTAAATGAGCTTTCAAATGGAGTCATAGAATCAGCACTTTAGAGCTGGAAGTGGCTTGTAATCCAACCCCTTCATTTTATAGATGGAGAAAACTGAAGCCCAGAGACACAAAGGCAATAAATAGGGAGCAGATCAAGGATGTGATGCCAGATCCTCCAGCTCCAGCTCCCACATTCCAGCAACTATACCTCAATAACTTCGATATCCTTTTTTGTTCTAGATCTATGAGAAGATTCTTCAAAAATACAGCAGAAATGGGGACAACTAGGTGGCTCAATGGACTGAGAGCCAGGTCTACAGACAGAAAGTCCTGGGTTCAAATTTGAACTCAGAATCTTCCTAGCTGTGTAATCCTAGGCAAGTCACTTAACCCTATTGCCTACTCCCACTCCTTACCACTCTTCTGACTAGGAACCAATACCCAGTGTACTGGATTCTAAGATAGAAGATAAGGGTTTAATAAAAATATAGCCACAGGAAGGGGGAATGGTGTCAAAAAAAAATTTTTAATGGGGCAGGAGTGATGAAGGGTGATTTATCATTCTATTTGCCTTTGAATTATTATTCATGCTTTAACATATTTAATCAAGTTAGAAACTATTATTTATATATATTAACATGAGTCTGCATTTCTCAACAAACCTACATTATATAGTGTCCAAATTCACCCTTTCTTCTTGTGTGTTTGTCCACTTGCAAGTTTACTAAATTCTAGAAAGCTACTCTTTTGAGTTTGTAAAACAGCTTCTTGGTAGATTAGGTCCTTGGCAGTAAAGTACTTATCCAAAGGAATGCATAGGATAATTAATTAGTCTGACAAAAGCTGAGGGCCAGGTGGACTTTAGAATTCTTTAGAAAGAATTTATTGCCCATATTCCATTCTTTTATCAGCTCACTGATGCTGCACAGGTGTGAGACTCAAAGCCAGAAGGTGGAAGGGAATTGGGAAGTCACAGCCACCCTTAAATCACCCAATATGCTTTTCTTTCCCTGATAATAAACTACTATGTATTAATCCTCTTCACATACATTATACAGTTCAATAAAACCAATCTCTTTGCTGTCCCTCCCATGCAATGTTCCATCCACTTGTTCATGGATCCTCAACTACTCCTTCCTCACCCCTATCTCTTAGAATTTCTAGTCTCTTTCCAAGAGCTACCTCCTATAGGAGTCCTTTCCTAATTTTCCTTACCCTACCCCCTAAAAATCACCTTGTATCTGCTTTATTTATATATATTTGTTAGATATTTCTATGTGTGCATATTCTCCCCTCTACCCACTACAGCATCACAGGGAAGATAGGGGTCCTCTCTCACTCTTGCTTTCTTTCTCTCTCTCTTGTCCCCCAGGGCCTGGTATTGATAGGTGCTTAATAAATTCTTGTTAATTGATTGCTTAATTCTAATTTCAATGCCTTTTCCTCTCTACTATACTGCCCCCTCCTAATATGGATCTAAGAGAACTAATGGGAACTTACAATACTCAGAGGCCTCTCTGCCTTGAGCTAATTTCCCATATTCATATATCTTGAGGACTAATATGGTGAGGAATGACAACACAACCCCTCTTTGCCTGAGGATTTCCAGTGATGGACTGGAATCCTACCAAGCAGCTTGAACTAGAGTTCAAAATTGAAGTAAGAGCCTACAGGTTTCTTTTTCTTTGTCATCCTAACCCAAACACTTAAAAAAATTATTTCTTCCCCAATTACATGTAAAAACAATTTTAACATTTAAAAAAAATTTGAGTTCAAAATTCTCTTTCTCCCTCAGTCTCTCTGTTCCCTTTCCCATCCCTGAAACAGTAAGCAATATGATGTGGATTTTTACTTGGGCAATCATATAAAACACTTTTCAATATTAGTCATTTCACGGAAGAGAACTTGAACAAAAACAATGAAGAAAGAAAGTGAAATATGTTTCAAGCTGCACTCAGACTCCATCAGTTCTTTCTCAGGAGGTAAACAGCATTTTATCATGAGGTTATAAGGTTTGTCTTAGATCACTGTATTGCTGAGAATACTTAAGTCATTCACAGTTGTTCATTATACATTATTGCAGTTACTATGTATAATAATGTTCTCCTGGTTCTGCTCATTGCACTCTACATCAGTTCATGTAAGTCTTTTCAAGTTTTTCTGAAATCATCCCACTCATCATTTCTTACAGTGCATTACAATCATATACCATAACTTCTTCAGCCATTTCTCAGTTGATTTACATCTCAATTTCCAATTCTTTACTACTACAAAAAAGTCGCTATAAATATTTTTGTACACATATGTCCTTTGATTTTTTTTTTTTATCTCTCTGGGATACAGTCCTAGTAGTGATATCGCTGGATCAAAGGGTATACACAGATTTAAAGACTTTGGGGTATAGTTCCAAATTGCTCTCCAGAATTAACCCAAACACTTTTTAACATATCCAGAGTCTATCAGAACAAGCTACCTTCCCTGATTTAAAAAAAAAAAAAAGAATTGGTATTTTGAACCTAATAAGGGCTATCTTCCTCAGGACATTCAAAGGGTAACCTATAGGGGTTGGGGGGAGGAAATCATTACTTAAAGATGAAAGTTTTTGCTACAAAAGTTCCTTATTTCTAAATAAGGACACTTCTGGACCCAGGCATACTACCTGAAACACAAACTCACGGAACATAGAACTGGAAGGAATTTCAGAGATCATATAGTCCAGTCCTCTCATTTTACAGACTATAAAAGTAAGACTTGGAGCAGTTGAGTGACTTCCTGAGAGTCATTAAACTAAAAAATGTGAGAGATAGCTGCTAGATGTCACAGTGGATAGAGTACTGGACCTGTAGTCAGGAAGCCCCCCATTCAAATCTGTCTTAGATTCTTAGTAGCTGTGTGATCCTAGGCAAGTCACTTAACCTATCTACCTCAGTTTCCTCATCTATAAAATGAGGTGATTAGTACCTATCTCCCAAGATTGGGAAGATTGAATGAGATATTTGTAAAGCTTTAAATGCTACACAAGTGCTAATTATTAAGCATTAGTACTAGAATTTGAATTCTTGGCTGTGCTTATGTGACTTGTAAAACCTTCCATCATCTGGCTCCCCAACAAGCTTTTCAATTTCATTTCTCATTGCTTCCCCAAATTTGCCCCTTTTCTGGACAGTGAATAATTTAATATGTTGATTAGGGTCTAAAATATCTCTTCTATGTCTCCTGATTACAGCACTAAGTCAATGTATTATTATTATTAATATTATTATGCCATGCTGCTTACCTCCCTTAAAGGAATGACTTGCTTGTCTTTTGTCAGGAGGGGTGGCAAGATCCCTTCCAGTTTCATCTTGTTGTACCATTTTACCCACTATGCAGTAGATAAAAATCAATGAATGAATTAAGGAAAATACATACATCTTACCTATTAAAAAAAAACCCAGCTTTACCTTACTTAAATATAATTCACTGTCTAGAAGTAGCCTGATGATTGAATGAATCCAAATACATTAAGAGAGAGAGAGAGAGAGAGAGAGAGAGAGAGAGAGAGAGAGAGAGAGAGAGCTCTTCTTGATGCTCAGTCAAGTGTTCTTTAAGTTTTGTTTTATTTCACTTGTTGGTAAAAACCCAGAAATCTTTTTAAGGAGAATGACCCTGACTTCCAGTCAAATATGCAAATTTATGTTAATGAAAAGCACAATGTCATGACTCTCGGTTTTGTGGACTCTAATATTCACTCACTGCAACCTCATGTTTCCATAACTTCCTCAGAGAGTCAGAACAAGGCTATTCTATGCTTAAGGCAAGGTTTAAAAATTAAGTGTTTCCCTACTTCTCATGGTTGAAAATTTGATGTGCTCTCCCTTTCCCCTACTGTGCTGCCTAATGGGGTGATCCCTCACTTTTAACAGATAGAATCTGACTTGGTATCAAATAAGCACATAGGTACTATGGAGAACATAATTTAATAGCCCTATAATGCACATATTTATGGAAAAAATAATATTTTAAAGTGTCTTTTCTTGTGACCACTGTGTTGAACCCAGAATGACTGCTTACTGTGCCTGTTTCCAGTTCTCATTCTTCTTGCTTCTCTACTAATTTTGCTGAAATCTGTTAAAAACTGTCTGCATGCCCATTCAAAATCATTTGTCCAATTCCATTTGGTTTAGAGACGACAAGTTGAACCGTAAATCACGCTTAAAATATTTCTTTATGTCCCATAACAATGTACCAGATTTAATGAAAATCAGTCAACTCCTTCACAAGTTACCATGGAACACACATTCACATGTAAAATGCCACTCAGTAGAGGTTTAAACCAAGACCTCACTTCAAACAGTCAATTAACTTGCAGGATCAAACTGTTCTCTAAGGTGTTGACAACTCTGAACTGCCTACTATTCCTGAGTGCTAGTCCATTACACCTCTTTCTATATAAACAAAGAGAGTGAAAATTGGGGGTTTGAATGAAGGTGGTAATTGATGCAAATCTTATTAAGTCACAGTGCTAATTAAATTCTAAACAACAAAAGGCTATGCTTTCCCCTTCTTTTGCAATAGTACATGAGGATTTATTTTTGTAGGAAAAAGAAAGAATGCCATATACCCATTTGTCTAACTTTTTAAAACTAGGCAAAAATGCAAAAAGAGATCTTGGATTGATTGTTTTGATGGGTCGACTCTGGAAATTACAACATATCTGGCAACAAGAAATCTCCATGGACCACCGGGGAACAGTACAAGTAATCCATCAATCAACAGACATTTATTAAGAGCCTACCCATGTGCAAGGCTCTGTGCTGTGATGGAAGTCACTCACAAAGCTCCAGTTTTCAGAAAATGTTTTGTAAAGTACGTTTTACACAACTGCTTCCCTGTTTTCCCATTTGTATAAATAAGATCCCCAAGGGTAAGAACTTTTTTTTATGTATAGAAACCAATAAGAGCAACGCAGAAGCATTAAGGAGATAAAGGCAGTAAAGATAATCATTATCATCCTTCTGTCCATTCATCAGCTGCGTTTCTTGGAGTATCTGTCTTTGTAAGATCTCCCCATCTCACAGGTGAGAAAAAGAACTAAAAAATAAAAAATTAAAAGAATTCTGGGCTCTCGCCAGGCTAGTAAAACAAAACAAAATTTCAAGAATATTTGACTTGAGAACCAGAAAGCAAAAACTATATAACCAATTTTGGCAAACTTATAGAAACTGTCTTAATCAAGTTAAAGTTAGCTGCACCTAAAGATTTACTAGGTGCTACCATATTCAAGGCAATGTAATTTCTTGTGGGAAAAAAGAAGATATAATCCTTCAGGAAACTTACCTTTTAAAATGACTGATTAAGAGGCAGGTCGAATAGAGCAGCCAGAGAGACTCAAGAAGGGGAAAGGGAGTGGACAGATTTCAGGGAGAAGAAGCTCCAGAGCAGAGTTTCACAGAAGAAAGATGAAAATGGGATGAATTAAAAACATTTCAAGCATAAAGAGGTGGTTGTGTTCAAAGGTAAGAGAAAACTAAATGAAAGCTGGCAAGAGTGACTTATCAAGTTTAGTTTTAATGTCATGCACAGGAAAAAGAGTGCCCTGAAAAAAGGCTAAAAAGAGGTTGCAGCCATACTACAGATTGCCTTTATTAGCAGAGTTTGTGTTTTGTTCCACTGGCAATAGGGAGCTACTGACGTTTCAGCAGGAGGATTGATTTGCATGACTTCCTAAGTATAATGGGTATCACATTTCTTGCCTTCTCATGGGTGGGGGGAAGGGGCAGAAAGGAAAGAATGTGGAACTGAAAGTAAAAATTAAAAAAAAAAAAAGGACCTTTTATACCTCTTGAATCACAATATCTAGGCAGTTGCCTATGTCATATACAGCTGGGGGTGCTGGGCTGGGCTAACCTCTCAACTTTCCTAGACCACAAAAAGGGCATTATTCCTCCTACTCTCCAAAGCTGAAACTTGCAGAAGTCCACCTGGCCAATGAAGAATCTAAGGGCTGTTTTATTTGTTTTTAGCCAAGCTTTTTATTAGCATATATAGAATAATACATTTTTTTCTTCTGTATTTTTTGAATACTATATTCTACCTCTCTCTTCTTATTTATCAGGTTTTGGAAAGGAACACAGATTCTAAGTAATTTGATAAGGCTTTCACCCAATCCTTCTTTAATTCATTTAGTATTAACATTCCTGGAAAGCTCTCTCAAATTATTTAAATGAATAAGTAAGCAAATAAACAATTTTAAATCTAGAAATTCTGATTCCAAGTAGAATGACAGGGATGAGTTTTGAAGAACAGTTCAGATGGCAGAGACAGGCTTCCTGAGTGGAAAAAACAGATTAGCAATCTGGAAAACAAGTTCTTTGGGCCAAGTGAGGCTAGATAATTCAATGCTAAAGTCTTTCATTGTTATTTTACTATGTTGTCTAGTATTCAGGAAATCAGGAATCAGAATAAATTCAGGTTATCACCTTACAAGATTTCCCTACAAAGAAACTGGCAAATTATTTTCTTTTTGTGAAAAGAACATCAAAAGTTAATTCAAGAAATTTTTCTCTCTTTTGACAAGATCAGTTTTAATATTATTTTTCCTCTAAGGCTTATACTATGGTTTTATACTTAGAAGTGCTTTTCTCTTTTACTAACAATGCTTTAAATTCTTTTTTTCTTAAATTGGAAATCCACCACACCAAGACTTAATCTTCTCTGAGATTCTTTTGAAAGTCAACTGACCATTTGAGTATGTCTGAACTGAACAGTTGTGTGTATGAGTTCTGGCTTTCTTTTCTTCTCTTTAGGCCAAACTCCTGTTAAATTCATCAGAAAGTACAGAAGCCCTCCCCCACCCCCACTTAAATTTTTCCATCCATGAAGTGAATTTATAGTACAAATTAATCCACCTCTTTACTAATGGGCCAGCTTTGGTCAAAATCAGTCAACTCTATCCATTTCAGCATAAAAGAGACAAAAGCCAAATGCTGTTTGGGGTGGAGTGGAATGACACCTCACTTAAATCTCTCAATAACAGTAATTTAATTTGTTATTTTTACAATCAGGATATAATTGTGGTTGACTTTAGTTTCATTAATGAAGCAACATATTAAGGTAGCTCAAGGCTTTAAAACATTTAGAAAATCTTAGATTCTTTGAACCTAACTGGATTAGAGATCAGTCTACACTTGTCATTTCTATATTTACTGACAAGAAAAGACTTCCTCTGTGTCAGCAAAGTATTACCCATTCTTGACTTTGTTTCCTTTAATCCAAAGTATTTCAGGAAAGTTTAAAGGAATTAGTTTTTTTTCCCTTTCCCTTTTCAGAACTTCCTATTTGTATCAATCAAATTTTAGTATATTTGCAAATACACAGTCTTGTTACAACACATGCTTGTGAGATTTCTAGTTTCTTTCTCTCTTGGGTCTCTCTTCATTTCTCTCTGTCTCCATCTCTTTGTGTCTCTGTTTGTTTCTGTCTCTCTAAGTTCAAAATATGGTTGAGATACCTTAAGGAAGTAGTCTGTAGGAAAAGAAAAAAACCCTAAACAGGCTAATTCTCTTAAGTACTTCTCTAGGTGGTTAAATGGAACTTGTGTGTCAAGAAAATCATAGTTTATGTCATCTCTTTTCAGTTGTTGACTTCGTCATGACCCCTTTTGTGACTGTCTGGTTTTTTTTAAAAAGAGATATTAGGGTAGTTTGCCATTTCCTTCTCTAGTCTATTTTACAGATGAAGAAACAGAGGCAAGCAACTTTAGATGACTTGCGCATGGTCATATAACTAGTGTATGAGTCCATATTTGAATTCTGATTATCTTTCTGACTCCAGACTTGACATACTTTATCCATTATCCCTTCTAGCTGCCCTATATCCTCTCTTTAGACATTTAATAGTTTGTTGGCTCTCCCCAAGTCACTTAACTTTTCTCAGTCCCAGTTTCTTCATTTTTAAAATGATGGGGTTGGCCTAGATGATCTCCAAAACTCCGTCCAATACTATATCTATAACCCTATGAAGCTTAGAAAATTATATTGATAACTTTGTGAAATCATTCCAAGTATAAAGTTTATAAAAGAAGGGATTATATAACCACTACGTGTAACAGAAATCCTATTTCAAAATGTTCTACAGACATAGCTTACTCCTGACAACAGGGAGGTTGTTCCATTCTTACAAGAGTTGGCTGCTGGGTTACTGGATTTCACTTCATTGAAGATTTTTCTGATCACTATGGGGCAATAAATTTCTAGGTGAAAGCCTGCTACAAGAGTAAGAGGAACTAACACTGAAAAATCACAGGAAGGAAGGAAGGAAGGAAAGAAGGAAGGAAGGAAGGAAGGAAGGAAGGAAGGAAGGAAGGAAGGAAGGAAGGAAGGAAGGAAGGAA
>NC_058130.1:359149397-359214401 GCF_016433145.1 Gracilinanus agilis | reverse complement strand
AAAGAAAAGAAGGAGGAGGAGGAGGAGGAGGAGGAGGAAGAGGAGGAGGAGAAGGAGAAGGAGAAGGAGAAGGAGAAGGAGGAGAAGGAGAAGGAGAAGGAGAAGGAGAAGGAGAAGGAGAAGGAGAAGGAGAAGGAGAAGGAGAAGGAGAAGAAGAAGAGAAATCTATGCAAAAAAGATGCTGTTGCTCTTTGGAAGTAAATCTACCCCCTTTGCCCTGAATTTCAAATTGGATTTAAATTAGTTCGTAGAATCTAAATAAATTAATAAGATATTCTTATACCACTCTGAAGACAAAATGGATTGCTTAAATCTCATGCCATAGGAAACCAGGCCAAAACTAACTCATTTAGGGCCAAGTTTTCAAAAGTGTTGACTGGGCAGAAAATCTATGCTTTGTTTTGAACACACTAGGTGTCATAGATCTCCATCTCTCCTCTGTGGAAGGGTGGTTCATGCTCTGATGAGGTGAAATTTTCACTGCTTAGACTCTTTGAATATCCATGCCAGGGAGGGATTGCTCTGATTGGCCAGTGTACTAGATAAGTCATTTCTGTTTACAGCAGAGTGAAGCATTAGTCATACAAAGGATCAGCCCAAGACATCATCTTTCTGAGTCACCAAAGTTCCCATTACACTTCCTTATTATATTGCCTCAGGAAATTATCCTCCAGGCTACTAAACTTTGAGCCTGCATTCAAAGGATCAATCTGTAATTAGGCAAGTAAGTTTCAGAGAAAAGGTCCAGGTTAGTGAGTACTTTGAGATGAGGATCAGGTAATTAAACTTGATATCCATCATCAAACAAACCCATAAAACAACTCTAGTTGCTCTATCTGTCAAATTTAATTTGACACAGAGAAGATCATCCTCTCCAGCCAGTCAATTTTCAGTCATTAATCTATTAAAAGTCAAGTAATCAACCATGGAAATTTTTTCTAAAAAAATTAAATATTAAAATCTAAAAAAAAAAGTCAAGTAATCAGTTCTTTGAGAGGGGTCAAAGGAAGGGATAGGAAGTAAATGGAAAGAGTTAAAGTTGTGGGAATAGGGTAGTATTAATCCTTTTTCTGAATTTTATAGATGAAGATCTAAAAAAGCAATGAGAAGATTAGAACACCATAGAACAGGAGAAGAAAAAAAAACAAAAGAGGATTCTTAGTCAGGGAACATGGATTTAACTCCTGCTTAGCTTTTTAGTAGTAGTGTATGACTTTGAACAAGTCATTTTTAAAAATTTTAATTTATTTTTGTCAATTAGCAAAAATCTATTTTCTTTCTCTCTCATCCCCATCTACTCATTGAAAAACAAAAACAAGACCTTTGGAGTAGATATGTATAGTCAAGAAAACAAATTATTGCTAATGGCCACATCCAAAAAAAATAGATTATGTTCTGAGCTTCCCTTTTTCATCAGGTTTGGCCAACTCACTCCATGCCTCTGGAGACTAAGGTCTCCTAATTCCTGAAATGAGGTGGTTGGCTTAGAAATCATTTCCTTTTCTAAAAGGATTCTTTTTAGCTCTAAAACCAAGTAATTTGTTTCTTATATCTCCTTTTCTCTTGAAACTCTGCTCTATGAAAAGAGAAATTATTGTCCATGTTGGAGGGAGACATACTCATAATTTGGTTATGCTGAATTCTATTCTAGAAGAGATTATTTAATAGCAAAATTTTCAGGACAGAGAGAGGTTTGAAGAGGAAAATATGACTTAAACAACAACCAAGTTTAAAGATAGACAAGAGTCAGAAGTTTTAGAAGAAGGAAAACAAAAATATAGTCAGTATTTTTCTCCAATTAGAATACATCTAAAAATATAATAATGTTATTACACACCACATATCTATTTTATAATGATGAAAATTAAAATGACATGTCAATTTTCTTTATTAAATGAGCCAAGTTGGTAACTTAAAACTTTAGTTTCATTTTGTGGACTTGGATTAACTAGAGCTCTGATTTAATGGATTTGGCATATGACACATTTTTCAGCCATAAAAAATTTTGGGAAAAAATCATTTTGCCCAATTTCTACTGAGGGCAGGAGCTATTTTTTCCCCATTTTTTCCTTTGTTCTCCCCAAAACTAGCATAACAATTAGCACACAGGGAGTGCTTAGTCAATTTTAGATGATGTTTTCACTTTTTCTATTCCACATATGAGGGGCTAGGCCACAGCAGGAATACCAAAATGAAGGTAGCAAAAAATTCCAGTAAGCTCATCTCTTATAGGACTGAAATTTAAAAAAAAAATGGAAAACAGAGGCTGTGAACAGATAAAATATTCTAATTCCATTAGATCAGTCCAAACTAAATTGAATCAACAAATATTTCTGGAACATTTATTTATTAAGTAAGGCACAGTACAAAGCTCCTGGGGAATAAATGTCTCCAAGACTCGTTTTGCTTCCTCAACTCAAAGAAAATCACTTCAAGTCACAGCTTGGAGCATCTACAGCTAGGTAACATGCTGGATAGATTTCTAAGCCTAGGGATGATAGATTCTGGGTTCAAATCTGATCTCAGACCCTTCTCTTGATGGCAAGTCACTTAACACCAGTTGCCTGACCTTTGTCACTCTTCTGCCTTGCAACCAAAACTACATATTGATTCTAAGACAGCAGGTAAGGGATTTTTGAAAAAAAAGGAAATTCCTGCAAATAGTAACCCCTATAACAGTTCAGAAGAATACATGAGTTTTTCTGTTTCTGCAATAATTTTTTAAATCAGTGATACTTATTAATTGAATGTAGTTATATTTATAAGTTTCACATGTGAAATATTGAATCTAAAACTCAGTAACATTAATATGAAAAAGTAAGCAAGAGAAATAACAAATTAAATTTCTAAAAAATTAGTAATGGTAAGATACATGATAGGTGGCATGACATACTACCTGGATATCTGGCCTTGGAGTCAAGACATGGTACAGGTATCGCTTCAGATGCTTTAATGGCTGTGTGATCCTGGGAAAGTCATTTAATCTATTTTCCCAGGTAACTCTATGAATTGTTCATTTCAGGAAAGCTGTCTGCTTCCATGTGGAGAATGAGTTTTCCTCTTTAGGAATCTTCAATATGAAGGAAATCGCAGACCTAGTATCCATGTCCAACATTTATACTTCTTTCTTATTAGGAAACAGGAGAAAAAATATCTATTGTTTTTATGTTGTTGTTGTTTTTAATATCTGATACTGCTAAGTCTAGTTACCTTGGCTTGGAACTAAGTTCTTAAAATCCATTTTTTAAATTAAATTAATTTTTTAAACCATTATTCTCCACCTTGGAACCAATACTCTGTGTTGGTTCTAAGGCAGAAGAGTGGTAAGATCTAGGCAATGAGGGTTAAGTGACTTGCCCAGGGTCACACAGCTGGGAAGTGTCTGAAGTCATATTTGAACCCAGGGCCTCTCCTCTCTAGGCCTGGCTCTTCATCCTCTGAGCTACCCAGCTGCCCCCAAAATCCATTTTTAAAAAAATTAAAAAACAGTATTTTAAAATGTCTTCCTAAAAAATTAAATTAAATTAAATTAAATTAAAATTTCTTCCTTTAAGATTCAGTTCAAAGTCCATATTCTATAGGAGGCCTTTCCCAGGACCTCCCACAACAAGTGCACTTCCTAGATTACCTTTCATATTACTCTATATCTCTTGAGTATACAGAGTTGTTCATATTGCCTTCTCCATGAGAATGAGAATTCTTTGAGAACAGGAAGCATATCCCCAGTGCTTAGTATATATAGCATCTGGCACATAATAAGTATTTAATATTTTCAACTGATTTTACTTGAAAAATAATATTTTTCTTGTAAATTGAATGAGCACGTAGGAAAATAGAAATTTCAAATATACAATCTGAACTATTTACATTTAAAAATGATAACATACCTTTAAAATGTACTTTAAAATATAATACTTTGTTCTGTGTACCTTTTAAAAATCTGTATAAAGAGTTTAGATTCATTTTCTTAAAAAAAATATAGTCATAGTCACTGTGTATCCTGCAGACCTTCCTTTTGGGTGATTCTATATATATCTTCACATTTCTTTTTTTCTTTACATTTGCTTTTTTCTGTCATGGCAATATTCCATTTCACTGATACCCTTTAAGTGACATTCAAATGTCACCTTTGCTACAAAAGTCTTATGGGTAATGTCAATCCTTGATGCTTATCTTAAGCACAGCATATTTTATTATTTTATTTTATTCTCTTACCTTCTGCCTCAGAATCGCGATTCTGAGGCAGAAGAATGGTAAAGGCTAGGCAATCAGGGTCAAGTGACTTGCCCAGGATCACACAGCTAGAAAGTGTCTGAGGTCAGATTTGAATCTAGGACCTCCCATCTCTAGGCTTGGTTCTCAATGCACTGAGCTACCCAGCTGTCCTCGCTTCCAGTCCCCTCCCACCCCAGGGGAGCACAGTTTAAAAAAAAAATCTCTTTAAGATTTAAAAAAATCCATGATTTTTCTACGTGAGTATATGCTCTGCTAGAGAGATCACCACCCCTTCACACCCTGTTAAATGGTCTACAAGAATTATTTTACTAGAGGTTAATTTTGTAATGATGAGCTGGTCCAGACATAGCTAGGAGAGACCCTATATTTGAAAATAAGTATTTTTATGATGCATTCCAGTTTATAGAGCACTTTGTATAGTAACATCTGTGTGGATGCTAGGATCTCGGCACTCAATGATAATTACCCCCATTTTAGAGAGGTAGAAATTGTAGCTCAGATATGTTAAATGGTCTGCTGGAGTTATAGTTAATAAACACTGGAGGACAGATTTGAACATGTCCTCCTGACTTCCAGCCCGGCCCTCTATCCATAAAGCCATAATGCATTCTATTTCAAGCCCATTTTCCTTGAGAGGACCAACCAAAATTCTGACAATAACTCTGGGACTCCATGATAGGGTACTGGAGTAGGACTTCCATGGAGGTGTTACCTGCCCCCATTTGTGGATCCTTGAGGTGTTATTTTTCCTTTGGAAAAAAGATTTCAAGGGACCAAAAGTTGGTACAGGGAGATGATGCTCCTAACTGTGATTACAAACTTTATATATCTCCCATCACTCCCAAACTCTTTAAGTAAAAATGAATGAATGATTGTGAAAATTCTCTATTGATTTTGCCATGGTAAAAGGAGCTCATTTTTCTTAGTGATGGAAAACCCATTCCTCTCCCTTGGTTCTGTCCATGAGCAGTACCAATAACAGCAGGCATAACTGATACATTGCACAAGTCACTCCATGTGACTCACTCTTCCAGATGGCCCTTGTTAGGCTTCATCCAGATTCCACTCTTGGCAATACTAAAGTGATTTAGGGTGTTGGGGGGATAAATAACCTTCTCTGTTAAGATGGGTGATTTCAAAGCATACACAGTTGTCTGTGGTTGTTCAGGCACCCAATGATGAGTCAGCATACAGGTCATGAATTAATTAAGACAGCTCTGATGGAGTATAACTTCAACTCCTCTGAACATTCCACCAAAGTAACTACATTAAACAAATGGATTTCAAAACCTTCCACTCTTCACTTTTGCTGGATCGGGAAAGAGATGGGCCTGATAGACTAGTGGCAAAAAATTTTCCCCTTTGCAAAGTCTTCCAAAATTATTAAGGAGTTCTATTAAGAACATCCATTGCTCTTATATATGTCTCTGTAGAATCAGTATGTATCAGGGAAGATGGTTAAAGCACATAGATGGCTAGAGCCAATAAAAAAGAGTGGGGGTTAAGGACACAGAAAAGAATGAATATTGTATGGTAGGGTAAACCAGTAAACCAGGCAAATTTCCATTGTTTCAGGCAAATGAGTGTCTCATCTAGGGTGTAAGATCTCCAGGAATTCCTGTTGTCTTATATAAGGAAATCAAAGCATTTGCAGTTGACCACTATTCCTCCCCAGAAAAAAATATCTGAATATCCTCTGGGATAGTTCAAGAAGTGTAGATCTGAAGCATACTAGTAGTGATAAGTGCAGGGAAGCAGAAACAAAAGATAAGAAAATGATCATTCTATTGGCCATCTTTCATCTGAAGTGTCCAAGAGATATTTCAGCAATGTTTTACAGTAAGCAAGAAATATAAGATTGCAATCCAGACTAGAAATTGTGCAACTAGGTTCATCTTTAACCAAGTGGTCAACAGAAGCCAAGTAGTGCATGAGGTCCCTAATTTCAGTTCAATTTGACAGTTATTTAGAATCTGTTATATGCAAGACTTTGAGGATTCTGGTACTGAAACAGTCCCTGCCTACAAGAAGCTTCACAAATCTACAGAGAAAAAATAAATACAATACAACTTGAGGTGGGAGAAGACATTAAAAGCTGGAGAAATAAGGACAGACTTCATATAATGTCAATATAGAAGGAAGCTAAGAACTAGGAAATAGGGATGGCAATAGCAAATGGATTGTTCATCTTGGGGAATTGCCAGTAGATAAACTGGGCTGGAATGAAATTACAATGAGCAATATGAAAGATAGGTAGGATGGATCCAGATTGTGGAGAGCTTAATAAATGAGAATGATTGATTTTATTTAATCCTCAAAGCAATAGGGAGCCTCTGAAGATTTCTGAGCAAGAATAATATGCTTAGGAAAGTAAATGTGAAGAAAAGAGGAGAAAGGACATTAGAGGAAATATGCAAAAAAAATGGAATAGGACTATTGTGATTTTTAAACCTTTATAAAAAATCAAATTGGAATATCTAGATTTGTGGTGGAAAGTCTGGGAAAGAGGAGATAGAAAATATTAGAAAGAAAATAGAAAATATTTTCTTCAAATAATAAAAGGAACTGTACAGTATATATATCTGATGACTCACCTCATGTTGGGCTGGCTTACAATATTAAATTTATTCTCTGGTAAAATTCTGCTAAACTCTAGATTGAATTGACTGAGTTCTTTTCCTTTTACATTCTGTATTCTTTTTTTGTTGTTTTTTTTCACCATTTCTTTCATGGCAGCAGAAAAATACTTTGTTCCCAGAAAGGATGTTTGTCATTAATCAGAACTATTAATCAACTCCTCTGATTTCTTTCTCAAAGAATGGTGATAGTGAAATTTAGCCAACTTTCTTTCATTTAAAGTCTTTTTCATGCCTTTACACTTGCAAAGAGAAAAGAATTCCTATTAGTAAATTCATTTTCTTACCTTCAGACTATCTATAAACAAGCCATGCTTAGTCTCCTGTAAAGAGGGCAACTAGATAATGGTCCCAATTTTTCACTGGCTTTCTAAGGATTTAGGAATGGGCATTGCATTAAAAGAGGCAGCTTCCTCATCAAAGAATTCCTTTTACCAATGAAATCACAATCTAGTTCCTAACCTTATCCGTTCTTTATTATGAAGATACAGAGTATGTAAAAGATTCTTAACTTTCTCAAGGTTAATATTAGATATAGATGGCTAATCAGTAGCACTTCATTTTTTAGGCTTTTAATTTTTGAGTTTTTTAAAGTTTTTATTTAAGATTTAATTTTATTTTAAAATTTTTATTTTCCAAAATTCAAATTTAAATTAAGTTTTAAATGTCCTTCTCATTTTTATAAATGTTATATTGATGGGTGGTTATTGTTTTTTCATTGCTATCTGGGTAGCTAGGTGGTTCAGTGGATTGAGAGCCAGGTATAGAGATGAGAGGTCCTGGGTTCAAATTTGTCCTCAGATACTTCCTAGTCATATGACCTTAGGCAAGTCACTTAACCCCCATTGCCTGGCCCTTACAATTCCCTTGTCCTGGAACCAATATTTAAGTATTGATTCCAAGATGGAAGGTTTTGGTTTAAAAAAAACAAACTGCTATTACTTCTCCCTCCCTCCCTCCCAACCTTACACCCCACTGAAACCTCTCTTGTAATGAACAACTACAGTAAAGCAAAACTAAACAGACTGATTCACCATATGTGAACAATGATGTCTCTTTCTGCACCTGAAACCCACCATCTCTGTTGGGAGGAAAGAGGGGAAAGGAGCATTTTATGCTAGGAACTGTGCTAAGCACTTTAGAGATAGAACATTTGAGCTTCCCAACAACCCTGAAAGGTGGGAGCTATTATTATCTCCATTTTACAATTGATGAAACTAAGACAGAATTAAATGATTCATTGTCAGTTCTCCAAAGTCATAATTGGTCATTATACTGATAAAAATTCTAAACAAAATCTTTTCATTTTGTTTTCCTTTATCTTTTTGTCCTCCTAGTATGCCCATTCAGTTATATGAACTTGTTTTCAATTTTTAAAAATTAAGACTCTTTTTTCTTTCTTATGGATCTCTATCTAACATAATATCAATATGGGCACGTGTTCACTGACAGAGGTCACTTTCCCCTTCCCTGTCTTGTGGGATGGTCTACAGGAGCTGTTTGTACTAGAAGTCAGTCACATTAAGATATCTGAAATAGGTGCTTCAGACTTAGGCAGGAAGACTCTTTGAACTTGAAAATTACTGACATGCCTATGTGGTTGAGGGGAAGAGAACAAATATTATTAGATATCTCCTATGTTTCGGTCCCTGTGATTAAATATTAATTTATTTAATCATCACAATCCTGTGAGGTAGGTGCTGTTATTATTCCTATTTTACAACTGAGACAGAGGTTGCCCAGGGTCACCTACTAGTTAGTGTCTGAAACTGGGTTTGAACTTGGGTCTTTCCCTCCAGACCCAGTGCTGTAGAGCCTAGACCTTGAGCTATCTAGCAGCTCTACCTTATAAGCTCTTTACATATATTATCTGTGAAGACCCTGTGCACTTATTACTATCACTGCTAATTTACAAGATGGAAACTATACTTAAGAGAGATTAAGTGACTTGTCCATTGTCACAGAGTTAAGCTCATGAGATAATAGTAATACCACTAGAGGTGGGATTTAAACAAGGTTTTCCTGACTCTCAGTTTTGCTCTTTATTGACTACACCATGCTGTCTTTTGTTTTAGCCCTAGATCCCTTGGTTTGTTGTTTTTCAGTCATGTCTAAGTCTCTGTGACTCCATCTGGGATTTTCTTGACAAAAATAATGGAGGGATTTGCCATTTCCTTCTCCAGCTTATTTTACAGTCAAGGAAATTGAGGTAAACGGGGTTAAGTGACTTACCCAGGGTCATGTGCCTAGCAAGTTTCTGAAGTCAGATTTGAACCCAGGAAGAGGAGTCTTTCAGACTCCATACCCAGCACTCTATCCACTGTACCATCTAGCAACCCTATATCCTTTAGTGAAATCTACCAAAATTTTCATTAAGTTGGCATAGCCTTCAAAAACTCAGAGCCTATATACAATGAGACCTCAGAGTAGGCCTTTCACAGGATAAGTTTCTATCCCAAGTTTTGGTTCTTTGAAGTGTTGTGTTGTTTGTTGTTTTTTTTTTTAATTTTCTTTGAAAATTAGATTTTAAGGAATCCAAAATTGCTATGAGGTTTCTTGCTCTTACCACTATGCTAACTCTTATAGCCCTTCTCCTGTCCCTAAGTGGCCATTCCTCCTTCATTTTGCCACTATTCCATGGAACTTCACTTCCTGATGTTCCCCAAAACTATTTCAATCATTGTAGCAGAGCACGATTCTTAAATTAGGAAGCTTTTCTGGAGCTCTAATAGGATGAACATCGGATCATAGATCAGAAGCCAGAAGGGACCTTAGAGAGCATTTAATTCCACCCCCTCTTGAACAAAATGCTGAGTGAGAGCCCCCAGAATATGCTGGAGAGAATGGAGAGAATTTAGTGCCTGCTTCTCCAGACAGGCTCCCCTGGTTCACCTTTGAAGTTTGCGTAGGCCAAACTATCCCCTTACACATCACTGCTATACAGTCCATTACAGTATATGCTTTATATGGATGTTTATAAATATGAAGAAATTG
The DNA here is from genome assembly GCF_016433145.1 of Gracilinanus agilis. Taxonomy (NCBI): domain Eukaryota; kingdom Metazoa; phylum Chordata; class Mammalia; order Didelphimorphia; family Didelphidae; genus Gracilinanus; species Gracilinanus agilis. Next base: position 359,204,535 of record NC_058130.1, on the reverse strand, counting down.
CACATTTCTTTGATGCTAAGTGGAAGCCCTGGAAAAATTAAAGGAAATTTCATTCCCATGAGTAAAACTCTGGAGGATGAAGATTGAGAGCAAGGATTTACAAACTTAATAGAAAAATCCCTAGTTTTTACCCTGTGCAAGCAATTAGGCTTGAGTATATTACTGCACAACCTCTGAGAATATCAATACTCTGAAAAGCTCTGCTGAATTGTCTGAAGCCCTCAACTGAATGAGGAAAAATAAAAACAAATCGAATACCATCATTCAGCAATGACAAATGGAACCTGGGGAGCACCTGGTGATCATTATAGAAACTGTTATGAGTTTGACAATTTGTGTGTAGTTTGTTCAATTTGGGTGGGAGATAAATATGATTACTACCCTAAAGTTGAAACAAATGTTGTTTGTTAAGGGCAAAAAGTTGTTACTGAGCAGATGGTATCACTTTTCTTGCCAACTCATTCATGAAACTCCAATGATGCACTGACATAAATACCCTAAAGCTGAGAGAGAAATAGAGAGAGAGAGAGAGAGAGAGAGACAGACAGACAGACAGACAGACAGACAAAGAGAGAGAAAGATAGATAGAAATGCGTGAATAGGTATGTGTGTATGCACACATATACATACACACGCTGCTAACATTTGTGTATATTAGTAGAGAAATAAATACAAGGTAGATTTTGAGGCAGGGAGGAAGAAGGGAAGACAATAGCAGAAAGAGAACAAGGCAAGATTAATTTTAAAGGAAACTAGATATTCTAAGAGGGTAAAGAAGAAGGGAGTTTATTTCAGGCTTGTTGACTACAAGGCATAGAGACAGGAAATGGAGTCTCATGTATGATGAACACTAACAATGCCAGTTAGACTGCACTGAATGTAGATGGAAGGAAATAATCCAATACAATCCACATTTATTAAGCATCTACTATGTGCCAGGCATTATGCTAAGCACTGGGGATACAAAAGGAAGATAGTTCCTGCCCTCAAAGAACTTACAATCTCAAAGTTTAAAAGTATAAGAAATCATGTATAGAATCAGAAAAGATAGGTAGGGGTCAGCTTATAAACGACTTTAAATGCCAAACAGGAGTTAATATTTGCTCCTAACAGGTATCAAAGAGCCAGAGGAGTTTAGCTAGTAAAGGAGTGGCATAGAGGTCTTTTGACCCTATGTAAAATCTACTCTGATGGACTGATCCTATAGTCTTGGCCAGAATTTTTCATGTAAGGTTCTAATATCTTATAAAATGAAATTTCCTTTCAGAGAGAATAATTTAAAGTACAACTTGAATATATTTATATAGTGCTTTAATGCTTACAAAGTGATTTTTCCAAATATCTCATTTAAGTCTCACAATATCTCTTTGAGTTAGGCACTACAAATATAATTCAAGGAACAAGCAATTTAAAAAATGTTATTAAGTATTCATATATTTGTTGCTTTGTACCAGGTATTCTGATAGGAGCTGGAGATACCAATAAAAAAATGAAACAATCTTTACTTTCAAGAAATTAGCATTCTATCTGGGAAAATGGTATTTGTGTGTGAAAGAGAGAAATGTGTGCATTTTTGAGGAAGAGAGAGAGAAAGAGAGAGAGAGACAAAGAGAAAGAGAGGGAGAGAAATTTTTGGATCTAGGTCTTCCTAACTCTAAGACCAAATGTTTTGTCCTTCATGCCATAAGGAAGGAAAGAGCTTAATTAACTTGAAGGATTAGGAAAACTTCCTTGATAAAGTGGCACCAGAAGTGAGCCTCAAAGGAAGAGCACAAATCATAAAATGAAGAAGGGGCATTATCAAGACAATGGGACAACAGAATATGACAATATAATAAGCGAAGTATAGGGCGTGAGCTCTATTCCTACTGTCAAACTTTATAATATTGTTGGGAAGAAAAGATTTACCTTCATGAAACAACTAGAAAACAATAACAAATAAAATACGACAATTACATGGAATTTGTATGAAAGCCTTAAGTATTGCAGAAGGCAAAATACAGGAGAGATCAGGAAGGGCTTGTAATTTCAGCTGTATCTTGAAGGACAAATTAGACAGAGAGAAGAGAGAATGTCAAAGACTCATGGACAGGTATGGAAGGAGGGCAATTGTTTTTGGACTTTTGGATGGAATGAAAAGGGGGAAAATTTGAGTAAGTCTAATAGGTTCAGATTATGAAGAGATGTGAAACTTTCAATGGAGGGATGAGAAACTCCAAATTGAGGCTTGGATTTGTCTCATCAGCATAATCATTGAATTTCACTATTGACAGGAACTTGACAGGCCACCTGGTTCAAATATATCTTAACAAATGATGCAGAAGAAATTTAAAAGTGAAAGTGATGATTTACAATGATTACTCAGAATACTAACAGCAATTGTGGTAATTCAGACATGAGGAAATAAAGGTCTGGACTAGAGCAAATGGTCAGTGATTGTGGGAATGGAGGAAAGGATCATCCAGGCTTTTCTTTCATTAGTCTTCCAAATGAAATCTTTACTCTAATCAGGCTCACTGCCATTAAATTTTGTTTATGCTTTTCCCACACCACTATCCCTGCCCTCCAAACTATCTTCCTAAACCCAGATAAATTTCTGATGTCATTCTTTTTTTGTTTGTTTGTTTTCCTTTGTATCCTAAAATGTTCATGTTCAAGTTCAGTTCATATTAACAAATAACATTTAAATTAAAAAAATATATCTAGTACTTCACAACTGCTTTGGAAGATGGAGGGTGAGGAATACTACAAACAATAACTAAAACACTATAAATGGAAACAACATAAAAAAAAGAAACAACTCTTTTTTCATCATAGCAACCATGTGCATCTCTCTCCTTTCATTGCAGATGGAAGGACTTCAAGTATAGAATATGGTACATGCTTCAAATACCAGTCAATGTGTTGGTTAGTTTTATGAACCTAATTATTCTTTCTTTTATTCTTTGTTAAGAGAATGGCTTGCTAAAGAGTAAAAGAGAAGGACTATATCTGGAAATGAATACGATTTTTTAAAAAAAATGTCAATAAAATATTTTTAAAAGAAAAAATCCTAGTTGAAATAATGTAGCACTCCCAAGATTTAGCATTGGTGGCAGCTAAGTAGCCTAGATAGATAGATAGAGCCCTAGGTCCAGAGTCAGAAAAACATGGGTTCAATCTGGTCTCAGATACTTCTTAGCTATGTGACCCTGGGCAAATCACTTAACTTCAATTGCCTAGCCCTTGTCACTCTTTTGTCTTGACATTGATACAGAAGATAATGAGTTTAAATTTTTAAAAATTTAGAATATTTTTCCATGGTTGCATGATTCATGATTTCCCCCCATCCTTTTCCTCTTCCCTTCCAGAGCTGACAAGCAGTTCCAATGGGTTATACATGTATCACTGTCTAAAACCTATTTCCATATTATTTATATTTACAGTAGAGTGATCTTTTAATATCAAAATCCTAATCATATTCCCTCGAACCACGTGATTGATTATGCTTTTCTTCAGCATATCCGTTCCCACAGTTCTTTCTCTAGATGTGGATAGGGTCCTTTCTCATAAGTCCCTCAGAATTGTCCTGGGTCATTGCATTGCTGCCAGAACAGAAGTCCATTATGTTCAATTGTACCACAGTGTATCCATCTCCATGTACAATGTTCTCCTGGTTCTGCTCCTTTCATTCTGCATCAATTCCTGGAGGTCATTGCAGTTCACATGGAATTCCTCCAGTTCATTATTCCTTTCAGCACAATAATATTCCATCACCATCAGATACCACAATTTGTTCAGCCATTCCTGAATTGAGGGATACTCCCTCATTTTCCAAGATAATTTTTTTTTTAAAGACACTAGCCTACTAGAGTTGATCTCTCTTCTGATTATCCTTCAGGTCTGAGTCATTCTACATACTTGTACAGTGGGCTATTCTCTCCATTAATACTACAAGCTCTATGGGGAGGAAGAATTCTCTTTAATAGACCTGCTCTTTATGTTCCACAGCATTGTGGGCTTAATACATTAATTTTCCTGTAGCAATATATAGCTGTGAGAATTGTTGGACTTTATATAATGGAAGCTGAACACAAGAATCAACAGTTAAAAATTTTGGTGCTAGTCTTCCACTTTCCAGTTCTATAATCATCAAATCAATACTATCAGTGCTCCTAGAAAGAAGTTGTACATCTTTTCTCCTGTTGTCTCCAGTCACCATCTCTATAACTTTACAAACTGAAATATCCCAAGCAGGCACCCACTTTGGAGATCATTGTTTTGAAAGGTTGCTGAAGGTTTTTCTGAGTAGGGGAATAAAGCAGAAGTTTTTGTAGAAGTTTAATTTGGCAACAATGTTTAGGATCAATCGTAGGGAAGAAAATCTAGTACTAAAGGAGCTAAGTTAGGAGACTTCAGAAATTAGGTGATTAAAAACAAGGATAATAAAGTTTGGAGAAAAAAAACCTGATAAAACAATTTTCATGATTGCAGACCTTTAGGGAAATCATGTAGAATGTGAGCCTGGAAATTTAATTACAGGAGGTTAGGCAGGAAATAGCTGGTGGGGAAAGAAAGGTAGTCAAGTATAGATCACTTAGTCAAGAAAGGAAAAAAGAATATGAGAGAGGCAGTAGCAATCAGCAAGGTTCTCCAGGTTTTAGAGTTTGTTTGCTTTCCCCCCAAATTAGGAAGATGGCCATGTTTTTAGGCAGATCAAAATAGAGAAAGAGAGACTGAAAATTTTAATGACAAGTGAGTTAATGGAGAGAACAATATGTTGGAAGTGATGGGAAATAAACTGGAGAACAGGGGCTTTGGAATTAACCTTTGGAGAAGAAAATAGATCAGAAGGAATGAATGCAAGATGGATACAGAAAAAGATACTTTGAGATAGAAGAGAGTAGAAATGGAAATTCATGCTGGGTGGTCTTGAACTCAGTAAAACTCATTAAGCAGGCACAAAGGTCATCTTCTATAAGTGGACTTTGGAAAACATTCCAAACAATTGTAATGGTAAGTATAATGGGAAGAACGAAAAAGATATAAATAAATGAATTGCTAAGTAGCAGTGGGGACATAATTAAAGTCAGCATGAATTTTGGTGACACAGGCAGAGGGAAGGAGCTCCCTGCTTATCATTTGTTACTATTTAGCCTCTTTACCTTCTAGGTCAACACTTGCTTCTAATTAGACCATCCCTAACTTAATAAGGTCAATTGGCGAAAGAAGTTCTCATACAGGGATAAATGGGCATCTGTTATCTGTTATCTGGTTTTGAACACTGGCATCCATTTGAGATCTGTCTGTGAATGTAACGATCACATAGAAAAAAAGTCAAAATGTAAACTTATGAAGAAATCAAAATCAAGTATAAGAGTAATGTACTGTAGCAGATAAAATGGGCTGGAAGTCAAGAGATTTGGAACAAAATCCCAGCCCCAACTCTTTTCCAGTGTGTGATTGTGGATAGATTAATTTTTTTTAAATCTGTAAAATAGGGATAACAATCAGTATTATTATCTACCTTTGGTTTGTTGGGAAGAAAGCACTTTACACATTAAATATTATATAAATGTGAGTTGTTATTAATAATATTCACAGAAATAATAAGTAATTATAAAAAAGCATTTTCTGGGTGTTATAGTAAGGTCATGATTTCATCTGTGGTCATTCCATCCTCAGAAGTTAACTATGCTCTCTCTAGGTTGTGATTGCTATCCATCCTATGCCATAAATCCTCCCTAAAGGATCTATCCAGGATGCTGGAGGTCTCCCTCTGGAGTTTTCAGTATCTTCAAGTTTGAATGGGATACTTGAGCAGTGCATCTATTGTTTCATCTTTGATAAACAATAAGTTTATATCCTTTTCTAGTCACTGAGGCCCATGATGCTCATTAATAAAACAAGTCATAAGTAGCACGTTGCAGACTACTTATGCCTATCAAATGTTCCTTCATTGCATTCCTCCTTAAATTCTCCAAATGAAGACATGCCTGTGTCAGGCTTGCTCATCTCTAAAACATCTTTGCTGAATCTGAACTCTCTTGGCCACTTGCATGAGGATCATTCTTTCCTCTCCCTCTGCTCCTACTTTTCTGCTCCCTTTTTACATATTGTCTTCAGGTTCTTCTACCAAGCAGAATGTAAGCTCTCTGAAGGCAAGAACTGTCTTTCTTTTAATTTATATTTGTATTCCCGTGGTTTAGCACAGTGCTTGGCACATAATAAGCATTCAATAAAAGCTTTATTATAGTTCAATTCTTATAAGAGCTTTGTTTTCTATGACTTTACCATGATAAAAACTAGTGTAAAAAATCGTGGCACAAAAGTATTTTCTAAAACTTTAAAAGATACTACCTAGGCATTTTAGGTGCTATTTTCTAAAGTGCAAGAGTCCAGTTTATTAAAAATTATTGACTACTTTTCCTTTATAATAAAGATATTATTAAAGATAACCCCTAAATAGTAAATATTTCCAGTTTATTAAAAATTATTGACTACTTTTCCTTTATAATAAAGATATTATTAAAGATAACCTCTAAATAGTAAATATGTGACCTAAACTCAACTAACATTTATTAAATGTCTTCCCTCTACATAGCAGTTTTCATTATGAGGGAGATACCAAGTTTAGAACTGAACATGCAACAACAAATTGGTTTAAGATTGGGAAAGGAGCATGGCAAGGCAAAATATTGTGAACTTAATTGTTTAACATATGCAGAGTACAACATGAGAAATGGCAGACTGGATGAATCAAAAGCTGGAATTAAGATCTCTAGGAGAAATAGATATCCAAATATACCCCTCTGATGACAGAAAATGAAGAAGAATTAAGAAGCCTCTTGATGAGAGTAAAAGACGAGAGTGTAAAAGCTGGATTCAAACTTAACATCAAAAGAACTACAATCTTGGCAATTGTCCCATCGCTTCCTGGCAAATAGAGGGAGAATAAATGTAAACAGTGTCAGATTTTATAATCTTGGGCTCAAAGATCACTGCAGATGGTAACTAAAGCCATGAAATTAAGATACTTGCTTTTTGGAAGGAAAGCTATTGCAAAAAGGATAATATACTAAAAATCTGAGACATTACCTTGTCAACAAAAGTTCATATAGTCAAAGCTATGATTTTTCCAAAAGCAATGTATCACTGTGAGAATTGGACTATATATATAGAAAGCTGAGCACATAGAATTATCAGTCTCTAATTGTGGTGCTAGAGAAGACTTTGAGAGTTCCTTGGACAGCAAGGAAATCAAATCAGTCAATACTTAAAGAAATAAATTCTGAATATTCACTGGAAGGTCAACTACTGAACTTGAAGCTTAAATACCTTGGCCACATAATGAGAATACAGGACTCATTGGAAAAGACCCTGATGTTGGGAAAGATTGAAGGCAAAAAGAGAAGGGAGCAGCAGAGGATTAGATGGATAGAAGGTGTCATGGAAACAATGACCATGAACTTGGACAGGTTTTGAAGGACAGTAGAATATAGAAGGACCAGGAATGCCAAGGACAATGGGGTCATGAAGAGTTGGACAAGACTAACAACTGAACAACAACAAACCAAGTTTAGATAAGACAAGGTCCTTGCTCTCTTGGGGCTTATAGTTTAGTAAAGGCATACCACATATAACAAAATATGGTAGTGATAAGTGTCTAAGAGAGCTGTTAAGTACTGTGTGAAATCTGATAGAGAAAGGGCATTATCTACAATGGCATATATGAGAGATGGTATTGAGAAAGCGATCAGGAAATGCTTCTTAGAAGAGGGGGGAATATAAGATAATTAGTCTCTTGCACCAAGACAGCTATCTTTGAATGTCTCAACTCTACCACCTCCTTCTTTCTAGTAAACTAATTAATAATAAATAAAATCTGTCAAATTATTTCTCCCCCTTATTATCACTTCAACCGTTTGAATTCTCAATGCTGTAGTAACCTTGACTACCAAAAAAAAAATAATAGAAAAAAAATTCCATCACTACCATAACATACAGTGTTCTTGCCAATTAGCAACATGGAAAAATCTTCCCTTTATTTTGCTTATGTGATGTGCTAAATGTTTCGTACCATCCACATATTTGTTTTTGACTATACGGTCTTAATGTGTATTACTTATTTTACTAATCTGCAGAAAGAAAAGAAGAAGAACACTTTACTTGTATACAAGAAGAGAAATAAACATTTGAATAAAAATAGAGAATGTTTCAAGGACATCCATAGTACAAGTTGCAAACAGTACATTTTGCTGAAAGAAGGAAGGCCTCAGGAGAAATTTTGTGTTCCAAAATTCATTCTTCAGCAAAATTCCATGAGCCTTGAAGAAGAGATCCCACAGCAAGAGCTAGTTTGAAGGCTGACTTAACGAGAGCTAGAAGGAAGGTTTCAAGATTAGGATGACACAAAGAACACTTAGTGTCTTAAGAGAGAGTAGGGACCATAGCTTTATCATTCTAGTCCAACATATTCATTCTATTTTTTTTTTATTTTTAAATCTTTACCTTTCAACTTAGAATCAATACCATATATTGGTTCCAAGGCAGAAGAGTGGTAAGGGCTAAGCAATGGGGGTTAAGTGACTTGCCCAGGGTCACATAGCTAGGAAGTGTCTGAGGCCAGATTTGAACCTGGTACCTCCTATCTCTGGGCCTGGCTCTCAGTCCAACTGTCCCCCACACCTATTCATTCTAAAGAAGAAATTGAGGCCTAGAGAGACATCTAATTATGGCAGGCATTTGGCATATGGCAGGACTAAAACCTTAGTCTCCAAGTTCTCAGACCTCCACAGTTATGATGACTGTGTTAGCAGTATAGACCACTATACCTCCTGGGTAAGCAAGATATAACAACAATAATGATAATAACAGTTAGAATTTAGATGGGGCTTACTATGTGCCAGGCACTGTGCTAAGAACATTATAAAATAGGATCTCATTTGATCTTTATAACCTGGGAGGTAGGTGATTCTATGAATAAATAGTTGATGAAACTGAGATAGAGTGAGTGACTTGAATGGGTTCATACACTATTAGAAAGTGTCTAAGGCTAGATTTGAATTCAGATCTTCTTAATTCCAAGCCTAGCACTCTGTCCAGTATAACACCTAGTTGACTTAGTGAAAACACTGCTTGTGCTTTTACTAAATTCATGTTACAAGGGATCCTAGTATGGTGATGAGATAATGAGATTAGGATGATTATGAAAAAGAGAAATGTGTAGGAGATATGAATATATTGTAGTAGGAGTCTTAAGAATGGGGATCTTCTTTTTTTTTTTTTTTTTTTTGGCAAATGAAATGAGAGTATATCTTCAAAGGCCTCCAAGATGATTTCCTGGCTACCAAGAAAGCAAGTCTGGGTTTTTGTTAGCTACTGTTTGGTTAAATAAGGAAAGAAAGAAATCTTTATGCTTTTGAAAAGTAACTTCACACTGGAAATTGTGGAGGGTGAATATGATTACTGACATAGATCAGTTAGTTAGCAAAACCGAACCAAACTAAACAGAAAAGAGAAATAATGAGATTCAGAGAAAAATATGACCAGAGGACTTTCAAGTCTCATGGCTGTCAATAACCACAGTTTAGCAAGATGTGGTTGTGTTTAAACTAGTAAACAGCTTCACATTACATAGCCAATAGCAATCTTTGTCGACTTGGAAATAGTCTTTGAATTTCTAGAAAAGTGCAATGTGAAAGTTTGGGTTAGAAATGGCTAAATATCTGGAGTCCTTACTCAAATCTCCAGTCACTAACATTTAAGAACACAATCAAACACCAGTCTTTCTGCTAAATCAATCAATCAATCAAAATACAGAATAACAATTAAAGGCTGAAACAAGTGTACAATTTATCATCTAAAATGAGACACTATTTGAAGCAAATAGAAGCAGGATTTAAACATTCTCTTAGAGAATGAACTTGCAAAAATGAATGAGCTTTTCTTTGTATGGAATTTGTAGACCAACACCTAGGTGGCCTCCTTATACAAACTTGATTTCTCTTCGATCTTTGGTTTAACTCTGAATCAAGCCTTAATTTATTTGCTTTAAAGATGGAAGGAGAAGAATCTATGTAAGGGCAAACTACAATGATGAATGCTTGTTGATAAAATCTTCCAGATGGGGACTGTTTTCAAGGAAGGTCAATTACAAACCTCTTGTCAGTCTCCCTATTGAAACACTTTAATGAACTCCTTCCTTTCTCTGCAAAATTAAATTACAAAAACAACTTACTTTAAGAATGACCCAGTAATTCTGATGCTCACATTGCAATGACAGACCCAGAGATCAAAGTGGAGGTGCACCAAAGCTTTATACTTTTCCCTCCTACTAAAGAATGACGACTATGACCTTGCTATTATCCTGAGATCAGAAGTGTTTCCAGCTCCCTAATCCTATTTCCTAAAAACAAAACATATGCATATACATTCATCCATATATTTCATAGTTTTATTGTCTCGAAAAATACCTAACTTCCCTTCTCTTTACCTTGATTTCTATCAAAAAGAGAAGAGCTAAGTATCTTATGTGTTGGTGCTTTCATATAACCATGGACCATTTAGTGTCTTAGCAAATTTGTGGCCCTCTGAATTACTAAAACTGGAGAAAGGAGAGCTGTGACAGTAGTTAGTTTGAAAGGCTAGGCTGATTTAAAGAAAAAAAAAGAAAAGAAAAGCTTAGGTGGGTCATATCTTAAAAAACAGGCCACAATTAAGGAAAGAGGCAATTATTGATGGTAATGGGCCCAAAATGACTGGTGATACAATGATGATCTATCTGCATGTAACCACAAGTACAAATGACAGATCAAATTTCAAGTAGGTCAGGAGCCCAAAATCAGGTTTACCATCACCAGTAACCTCTCTTGTTTTTACCTGTGTCAGATGATGTAGTTCGTCACACTTTGGGGTTTACGGTCATAACCGTGCTCATCAACACCAGCATCCGTCCTGTGGGGTTACTGAGGGAGAACTGGTATTTTCAATACAAACACTGCAATTCAATTCTGCATCATTTCACTCAGGTATCTGTCTACCTGTTCACTACATAGCCAAGGAGTGTCACAGTTCTATAAAATGAAAGCAAATGACATTGCTCATACAAGGGCAAAAAGTTACAAATTCTAGAGCAAAAAAAAAAATATATATATTTTTCTTTTATGAGTGGACTACTTTATTTTGAGATAGAATTATAATATATTCTGGACAACTAGGTGATGCAGTGGGTATTGGTCTGCAACCAGGAAGACTTGAATTCAAATCCAGCCTCAGACAGTTGTATGACCCTGGGCTAATCACTTAACCTTGTCTGCTTCAATTTCCTCATTTGCAAAACGAGTTGGAGAAGGAAATGGCAAACTACTCCAGCGTCTTTGCCAAGAAAACCCCAATGGGGTTGTGAAGCTTTGGATACAACTGAGATGACTAAACAATAACATTCCCCAAATGGATTATTTTTATCATATTTCATTATTATTTAGTCACAGCTTGAATGGTCTAATTCTCAGTTGTTTTGTATTTCTGTTCTTCTCTTAGAGTAATGGACTCAGCTCTCCATCTGTAATACACATAATTTCTTCCAGTTCTCTTATCCAAGAAGCATTCCTCAAGTCTCCTTAATCCATTCTGACTACTCCTTGAGTCTCCTAGACTACATTAGTATAATACTTATTCCTTCCCCTTGTTTTTTATTCTCTAGCTGTTTCATGTATATTTGGCTTAGATCTCCAACAAAATACCAAAAGTCTTGAGAGCAAGGACTATCTTCCTTTGTCCTCTACTATAGTATACCTCCCAATATTTGTGGAAATGAAAGTAAATAAAGCCTTTTCTAATCTCTTCTCCCTTTTCTACAGTAAAAGGATCGATCTGAAATTGGAATGTAAATTTAATCCCTTTATTGTAAGACAATGCATCGCCTTGTGTGTGGTTTGTTTCTTTTCCTTTTTAAAAATTATTTCAGTAACAATATTTCAATATAATTGGATTTCTTTGTTATACTTCAGATTTTATTTTATTCATTAAAAACATTACTTTGAAAAGGGGACAATAGACTTCTTCAGACTGACAAGGAAGTTCATGACATTCAGAAATTTATGAACCCTTGCTTTAAGAGCATCCCTGCTACTCCATCCCCACATTTCTAGTCTTCCTGCACCTCATACCTTACTTCCAGGTACTCTGTAACCCAGTGACCCTGGATTTCTTGCTTCTCTTTGAAGAAGAAAGTGCATCTTCCAACTTCAGGTATTTTAAAAGCTATCCTCGATTCCTGGAATGCTCTCAATCCTCAACTCCACGTCCTGACTTTTCTGGGCTTTCTTCAAATTTTAGCTAAAATCACACCTTCTACAGAAAGCCTTTCCAGAAACCCCCTCAATTCTAGTGCTTTCTCTCTTGATTATCTCAAATTTAACCTGCATATGTCTTGTTTGAAGACAGTTGTCTACGGGTTATTTCTCCTATTAGCTTGTGAGCTTCTCCAGAGCAGGGACCATCCTTTGATTTTCTTTGTATCCTCAGCAGTTAGCAGAATATCTAGAACACAGTAGGTACTTAATCAATGTTCACTGTCTGCTAAGCAAACAAAGCAAGAAAACCTGACTTTCATTTCTTCCAGAACCATGTGAGAAAACTCTTGTCCCTATTGATTTTACATAACCCTAGAGATAAAACCTTGAATTTATAAGACCAGAGATGGAGAAGAAAGGATGAACAAACCAAACATAAGTATTAAATGTTAAAGCCAATCTTCCACTAGGATTAGGGAGCAGAACATCTGACTTTCTGGTAGGACTAAAATAAATAAGATATAATAAGTCTGTTGCCAAAAGTCTTCCCAAGTGGCTGAAGAAGTAACCAGGATTCATCAGTTTTCTTGACTTTTAAAGTTGCATCAACATAGGCATAAGAAAGTGTATAACTGAAGTGACTATATACATATAGTCATTTCTGTTGTGTGTGTATATATATATATATATATATATATATATAGTTTGTATGTATATACATAGTTTGAACCTAAAGCACATTTGCCTTATATACTCAGACAAATGAAGGATTCAAAAGGAACAAAAATTATTCTAGATAATCCTTCCAGTTCTCCACTTTTCTTTATCAGTGTGCAAAGGAAATGAATTAATTTGGAGAGGCTAGAAAAAATTAGACATTGAAACAGAGGAAGTGTCCTACCTGAGTTTCCTAAACCTCAGAGACTATGGATTAAACTGCTGCTATCTTGAAAATCTTATCTCATAGGACAGTTAAGTGATGCAGTGGATAGAAGGCAAGGTCTAGAGACAGAAAGACCTGAGTTCAAATCTGGTCTCAAATATTTATTAGCTGTGTGACCCTGGGCAAGTCATTTAACCCTAATTACTTCAGTCCCCTCATCTGTAAAATGAGCTGCAGAAGGAAATGGCAAACTACTCCAGTACCTTTGCCAAGAAAATCCTAAATGGGGTTTGGAAAGAGTCAGATAGGACTGAACAATAACAAAAATCTTGAAGTGGCCAAATTTGGAAGAAAGTTTCCTAAGTGGGGACTGACAAACTACTTAACTTTCCCAAAAGAAGGGGCAGGTAAATTCTCTGCAGTTCTTACCAAAGGGTTAGAGGAAGTGTGTATGTAGAGGGGGAACAGGATGGAGTAACTAACATGATTCCCAATAGTAAAGGAAAAAAATTATGAAGCTATATTCTATGCAATTTGAAAAATTCTGAGAATATCATGATGGATGAATGGCTTTCTTCTGTTGTACACAGCCTATTTAATAAACATACAAAGACTCAGCCAAAAGGAAACTCAGCTTGCCACTGTAGACGAGTAAAACACTTTGAACTACAGGCAGCCTGCACACCCAAATTACATAGTATGACACACACACAGTCTTTGAGCAGTTCCACAATGCAGAAGCCAATTATTCTTGGCACTCATCCTCATCTCGCTGTCCAAGTCAACATCACTCACATGTGGAACTTTGCCACATCAAATGAACCAAGTCATAAATTCCATAAATCTTTAGAGATGAAAGTCAAGTATGTGGAGAAAAAGAGTTTTCACTTTATATAATATGTAGAATAAAAGGCATCAAGAAGCCAGTTTAAAGGTTTTACCACTATGTCTATTATGAGAAACACAGAAAGAAAAATTCTAACTTTGGAATTTTCCAGTATAAAGTCAAGTTTTCCAAGGTAAGGGGCAGGTTCTTTTCTTGGGGGAATAAAATGCATTTACAGATTATGCATATTGGTGCAAATTAACTTGTGTTTCATTCAAAATAACTGAATTTTTCTAATGGGGAGTTGACATAGACAAAAATTAAGAAGATAGTATAATACTATTCATTTCTTAAAATGGGAAAGCCAAAAAACATTTTTAAAGGGGGTTCTTAAGTGTATACCTTCCCAACATTTGTTTCCATATTTATCTATTCATTTTGAACTCCAGCCAGCTTTTGGTTAACCAAAAGAAGTACAAAAAAATAAATGATGTGGGAATTTTAAAAAATGCTACTTATTAGCAATTTCACTGGCTTATATGTAGGTACATGCAAATATATCTAGACATGTAATGCTAGCAAATTCTCTTTTGAACTGATTTCTAATCTGGTTCCAATTTAGGTATGAATAAAATGAGAGATGAATGAATAATCTATCAAAGGGATAGGCCACTTGTATATAATAGAATATTGTCTTTATTTTTCCCCTGTCTGTTTTGAATTCAAGTGAAGGAAACCAAAAGATCTGATCTTATTACTTTTTTTACCATATTCTCCCTCTAACTTTTTTTTTGTGGGGGGGTGGGGATTTGGGGGTGGAGATTCTTGATACCTTCTACTGAAATAAGTACAATTTGAGACAACGTTTGAGTAAATGCTGTTATGGGCTCAATAAAGGGGCTAAAAACATGTTTCCTGTTTTTTATCCAAAGAATGAGTTGCTATTGTTTTTAAAATTATGCTTTTAATTGGAATGACCTCCAGGAATTAATGCAGAGTGAAAGGAGCAGAACCAGGAGAATGTTGTACACAGAGACGGATACACTGTGGTAAAATCTAATGTAATGAACTTCTGTACTAGCAGCAATGCAATGACACAGGACAGTTCTGAGGGACTTATAAGAAAGAATGCTATCCATATCCAGAGAAAGAACTGTGGAAATGGAAATGCATTAGAGAAATATGTAATCGATCATGCAATGTGATAGGGCTATGATTGGGGTTTTGATGTTAAAGGATCGCTCTACTGCAGATATGCATAACACGGAAATAGGTATTGAACAATGATACATGTATAAACCAGTGGAATTGCTTGTCAGACTCAGGAGCGGGGAGGAAAGTACACAGGTTGGGAGTGATCATGAATCATGTAACTATGGAAAAAGATTATAAATTTAAAAAGAAAAAAATAAAATAAAATTATGCTTTTAAGTAGGAAATTATCTCAAGGCTTTAATTGTGCCTCACTAACCAAAATGTTGTTCCTTCTCTTGAAAAGGAATTAAATTAACAAAGACAGTAAGCTACCTAGCATAGTAAATAGAGGGCTGGGTCTGGAGTAAAAAGATCTGAATTCAAATGTGGCCTTTAGATACTTAGCTATTCTGTGACCCTGGACAAATCAATTCTCTATGTATAAAATGAGGAGAATAATACCTCCCAGGGTTTTTGTGAGTGTCAGAGGTGATATTGTAAAGCATTAAAAACACAGAGCTTGGCAATAGTAAGCATTATATAAGTATTAGCTATTATTATTATTATGCATTATTCATTATATCAGCTATGGAGTAATCAAGCAGCTGGAATTTTTTTTTCTTCATAGGAAAAAACAACTTAGAAACATGAATAACCTAAAAGCCTCTTGCAGGAAGTTCATACTCCCTGTACTAACTCTTTCCTTTACATAGTGTACCTGGCAAATAAATTTAGAAAAGTATACATATTTCATTAATGCAGGTAAATTAAGTAGATTTCTACATATTATAAGTATTCAAAGGCTGATTACACCAAAAATCCCAAAGTGAGAGATTTTTTCTGTGAGTTTTTCTATAGTGATTATCTGGAAACTGCATCTGGGGTTCTAGATTTTCCAACCTATGTCAGAAAGGAATGAGTCACACACCTTTCTGTAAGGTTTGGCAGGTAGCAGCAGGCTGACTTTGTGTATATTTGTGTATGGAAATATATGTGTATGTGTTTGAGGGGATGAGAACATGTAGAGCATTGAAAGAGCAGAAAGAGTCTGCAATAAATAGAACTACCTAGAAGGAACTCATTCCCCTCCACCCCCACACCCCCCAATTGTGGCTGTAATAATGCACTTGTGATGGGAGAGGCACCTTGGTGTAGTGGATAGAGACCAGGCTTTGGAATGGAGTAGACATAGGCTCAAGCTCCATCTCTAACGCAAATTGAGGTTGTGACACTGGACAAGTACAGGAATCCCTTCCACATTGTGACTTTCCCATTGAGGTTTCCATATATTGCAGGTTAGCTTAAGAAATTGAATAGGAATTTTTAGGAGCTTTGAGGAAGCATGAGATGACCAGCAGATGACAGAAGAAAAGTTTAGAAACTCATAAATGCATAAAACATTAAGTATAGTATAGTTGCTATCATTCGCTATATCATGATTCACTTACTGGCTTCACTGTATCCTGTGTTTTTAACATATCTAATTCTGTATCACAGAGTTTTTACTATATAGCAGGATTTTGAGGAAGATTACCGTACTATACGCAATGGAAATGCAGTATACCACTAGTACCGCTTGCACAAGTTTGCCAATGTGAGATTTTAAAGGGCTGAGTGCTAAGTGGGCATTTCTGTATTGCTGATGGAATGAAAGGTGACCAACCATGGTACTGTATTCTGTATCCTGGGCACTGATTGGTGTTTATAAGAGTATGGGAAAGGTTCATAAAAGTGTGGAAAAGGTTTATAGGAGAGTGGGAAGGGTTTATAAAGCCTTAAAATATATATAATATAATATATAATATATAAATAATAAAATAAATATAACACCTCTACTTCATAGATTTTCACCTATCGTGGGGGTCTCTGGAACCTAACTCCCACAATAGGTGAGGGATCACTGTATTGTGTAATCCCAATATATTTTATCTTTTAATATCATCAATATACCCAATTTCTTTTTAAAAATTAAAAAAAGTAAAAAGTTCAAATTTGTACAAAGAACTTGAAAGCCAGCTGAAGACACAGAAAGACTAGAAATGAAGGGATATTGTAAGAAGTTTAGCAACTCATAAAAGCATATTAGGTACTATAAACACTCCATAAAAGAAAAAGAAAGAATTCAGATGTTTCTGGTATGGAGGGAGGGCCAAAAAATTTTACACATTTTCCAGATTGCCAGCAATGTTGAAGGGATACCAATAGTTAACCTTTTAGGACCTCAGACAACTTAGGGACAGAAAGGTTGCTGGTCTGCATAAATAGAGGAAGTTTAAGACCGTTGCCATCCTTTTTTGCTTCAGTAAATAACTTTATTTTTTAAATTGAATTTATTTTATTTTTTCAATTATATGTAGAAGCAATTTTTGACAATTGTTTTCTGACATCTTTGCAATTCAGATTCTCTCCCTCTCTCCTCCTTCCCTGAGGTGGTAAATAGTCTGATATAGGTTATACCTGGGCTTTCTTATAATATACATTTCTATATTCCTTGTGTTGTGATAGAAGACACATATCACACATACAATAAAAAAATCATGAAGGAAATAAAGTGAAGGATGGCAAGCTTTGATCTGCAATCATACCTCCCACCACATGATTAAGAGGTAATAGACTAGAGATACAGTATTAGACATGTATTCTCAGACAGGATCAAAGTATTTAGTTTTTATTTTCCTCTGGACTCTATATACTTGTTATAAAAGAATACTTCTAGATAAGGGGAGGTTTGAGGAGAAGGTGGATTAGCAAATAATGACAGATCACTAAAAATACTAATAAAACTTTTTTAAATGCACAGAAAAGAAAAATGTGTATAGAAAGTATACAAATAGAGCAATGTCATTACTACCTTCTAAATTTTATTTCAGTTCTAAAAAAAAAAAACCTACAGATTCTTATACACTTTTCTTTCTGGTTCTTTGTCTATTGAAATGTTTGTGTTTATTAATTATCATTAAGTTCATAAAAATTTTTTAAAGATGTACAGTAATAAAAATGTAAAAAATCTATTGGCAGACCAATCTAGAGATGATCTGAAAAAACAAGCTCTGGAAAACATATCAGCTTGTCAACCTAAAAAGATTAAACAGCCTGAAATCATCCTTATGTTTTAGTTTGGGAGTGGAGAAGAACAGTTAGGGTAGAAAGGGACAAGGACTATACCCAAGTGTTACCTAGGGACATAGGCAAAATGGGGACTTTTTACCAGTATCTCCAGTGGATTAATTCCCATCTTTATGATATTCAGGGGTAGAGATCAGGAAACTTTGTTCCCAAATGAAAAAATCTATTAATTTTCACATTTACCATTCTTTACATCATCATCATACATCACCTTTAAGTAGCATTTGAAGTTTTGCAAAGCATTTCAAATATCATCTCATTTGATCATCACAACAACCCTGGGAGGTAGGTGCTATTATTATCCTCAATTGAGTCCCCAATATTCTTGGTCCATATTGAGATACTATGTGATAGGGCAGAAAGGTTATTAGCTTGGAATCACAGGGGCTAGGTTTGATAAAATTGATGTCATTGACTACCAACATGACCACTGACAATTTGCTTTATATATTTGAGATTCCTCTTCTATAAAATAAGAGATTTGGGTGAGATAGATGGACTCTACGATTCCTTCTATCTCAAAATCCATGATTCTGTTTTGTTTTTACATTTTTGTTATCACAAATAATGCTGCTAAGAATGTCCTTGTATATATCAGTCTTTTCCTGCTCTCCATAAACTCCTTGAAACACATTTCCTGTAATGTAATCTTTGAACCAAAGAATGTGACAGGTTTTCTACGTGAATATAAAATGTTTTAGAAATAAGGACCTTTAAAGGGTAATAAGACTGATGTGAAAAGGGAAGAATCTGCTGTGGAACAGTAGGTGAGAGATACTCAAATGGGATAAATGAATTAACTCTCAATTGTTAGTTTAGACAATCATGGAATGTATTGGGGATGTGTATAGACACAATGTATAGACAATCATTAAATGTATTGGGGACTTGGGAAAATCAAACCCTTATCAACAAGAAGGTGACTGGAGTGGCCATGGAAAGATCTAGTCTTGTTTGTGCCTAAGGATCTGAAAAGCAATACATACTTTATTAACAAAAAGTTATTTTAATGATTTAATCAATGATTCAACAAACATTTATTATGCATTTACCATATATTGGAAAATATGCTGAGCCCTAGGGATAAAAATACAAAGGATGAAATAATGTCTAATCTCTTGGAGCTTCATTGGTTCATAAGGTTGCTTTTCTTGAGGAAACCAGGTTGACTAGACTCTCTCATTAAGAAAGTAATGAGCTGATGATCAAATAGGAACTATCAAAACTGAGTATAGGATGTAATATATAGCAGTACTGAAAATGACAGGTGCTCTTCTTGAGAAAGAAGGAAATGTTGTTGTTAGTCAGCCTAGTTTAAGAAAGCACAGGTGGGTGAAGTTGTCACAGAAATGTCAGAAAATATGCAAATGAAATCAGTGGATAGTGGAGATGAAGTCAGCATAGAGCAAGACTTTATGTCTATATCTAATATCTAACAGTACCTGATAGAAAAGCCACATGATCCATATAATAACTTGAGAAAAGAAAGTCAAATGATAGCAAAGTAGGCGGAGCTGAAGTCTGGGAAAACAGTATAAAAAGAAACTGTTGAAAATTTTATTGGTTTGTTTGAAAAAAAAAGTTCTGCTATTTATTTCCTCAGCTAGATGGTACTATGGATACTGTGTTGGGACTGGAATCAGGAAAACTTGAGTTCAAATCTGACTTCAGACACTTAATAGCTGAGTAAGCCTGGGCAAGCCACTTAACCTGGTTTGTCTCATTTTCCTCAACTGTAAAATGAGCTGGAGAAGGAAATGGCAAACCACTCTAGTATCTGTGCCAAGAAAACCCTATGTATGAAATGACTGAACAACAACACTTGTCAAACTAAAATAATACAGGAACCAATTCATACCGTACATAATAACCACTATATGAATGTCAGTTATCATTGTTGTTGTTGTTGTTTTCGGTAAATCACAAATAAACAGATTAGTCTAGTTATGATAATCGTTGGAATTGGTTTCTATGTCGTTAACTCCTTTGGATCCTGTTTTATATATTTTTAAGCTTTCTTTATGCTAGTATTATATTGTGCTGGGATCAGAGTAGGTATTCAGGAAATATTTCCCATAGCTTAGTAAGTTAAAATAAGTAATTCTTTTTTTCTTTTCCTTAAAAATCATACCAGTGGGAAGAATCAATGAGAAAAATGCCTGAAAATAATTTAGTAAAAATGTGACAAGAAGAACTAACTACACATAAAGTGAAATTTCAGAGATGAAAGGAACATTAGGGGCCATCTTGCTCCCTATCCTCCACCCCACCATTTTACAGATGAGAAAACCAAGACCCAGAGAAGTTGCAACTTATATCTTGATTGTTCACCCAGTACTTTTTACTAGTAGACTGGGACACATAATCAAGATAACTATATATGTACTCCTCCCATACAATGAGTGAGAGCCTAATTCCTTCTCTACCAGACAGTTACTTCAGGGAGTTTCCTATACACAAGAGACCCCTTTCATTCTCATTTGAAAACCATGAAAAACAACCACAAGAGACCAGCCTCAAGTAGTGGTGGTCAACCCGTTAAAGCAGTACTGCTCTAATGCCTTCTTTTAGACATTTTAGATATCCTGTCTTAATTGGGGCTGATGGAGAGAAGACTGTAAAACAAGAAAGTAGAAAGGAAAGTGGGTCGTCTGGGTATGTGGAGCACTTTGGGGTTCTTATAAAATCCAAGGTTGGCTGGAAGTGGACATGTAAGCTGCTGCTGCACAGTTGAATCTTCTCATTTGCCATTTGGCATGAAAGGACAATAATGACAAGTAAGGCTGCATGTTATAGATAACTAAAATGATGTAAAAGACCATTTGTAAATCAAAGTGCAGATTTAGTGTATACAAAAAGGAAAGCCAGCTACATTGATTTTTCTTTGGGGGTAGAAGTGGAGGAGATTTAGGAAATAGGCTTAATTTCCATGTTTTGACCATTGATGCAGTTTCTCTAGCTCCTCCTTGGTGCTAACTTATTGTCATTGTTGCCTTCACCTCCCTTCCTCCAGTCTTCTTGTACTTCATCCAAACAAGTTAGTGATGACTAAGCCATGGGGCTTCAATCATTTCCCCTTATGGCTTACTCCATGGTTCCACAGGGAATAATTCCTGCATGAGTTTTAATTTGCTTACTTTTAAGCTGTGACTCTTTATAAGAATGATTTGGAATCTTCAGAGCAGGCAACAAAATGTGAGCTCTTCTTTTTAGGAAAGGTTTTGCTGGTTCATAGGGATATACTAGAGAGCTACCTAGCAACCTTTAAATAACCAGGAAGCCCCTTAGAATAAGGCCACCCTTTGATTCAACTCAATAAACACTAAGTGCTTACTTTTCCAGGTACAACATCAGGTACTCAGGATACAAAAATAAAACAAAACCTCCCCTTGAGAATAGTATACCACTGCTATATTTGAAGGTAGACAAGGAATTTAATAGGTATACAGATAAGTAAATATAAAATAATCTGAGAAGGAAGAGAGTCAGAACCAAAACTAAGTCAGGAAAGCTGGGGATTTCTTCCATTGCCAACAAAAAAGAGGAATACATTGTCCCCTGGGTGTATGTGGGGTTCAGGAGGTGAGGGGTAATCCTCATTCTTTTTTTCATACTTTTACAAGTTCCTCACTAGTCTTCACTCTGATGCATGGATTGAGAAAAAGGGAGGAAGGAGAGGATGATGCAGCAAGATTGTTATGTGAAGAATAAAAGGAGGGAGATGGAGTTGATGCAGTTCTGGTGACTTTAGGATTCTCAGGATTCTGGGAAATAGGAGCTTATCTGTCATGGAAGGTAGAAGGACCTCACTACCTGCCTGAAGTGAAGGTAAGTCTTGCTCCTAATAATCCCCAGGACTAGCCAAAGTTCCTGGAATATAAGGGCAGGAGTCAGAGGGATAAGAATATTGAGAGGCAGGTAGTTAACCCCTAGAAGAAAGAGGGTAATAGAGGCATAAAGATCTCAAATTCCAAGTCAGAAACAGTTTCCTCACCCATAACATTTATGGGGATGGGGAGAGTCTGGAAGTGAAATGAAAATCCAGAAATATGCCTTCTCCTCAGTCTCCTGCCCCAATGTTTCTGCAAGACATGAGGAACTATACATATGATATTGGAGAGGAAAGCCTAGGGGCGGATTGAATTCAGGGTGAATCCAGTTCCCTGTGAGTACAAAATAATGGAAAAGGGTATGAGAAAAAGAGGTAGACAAGAGGAAACTTGTTAATAATAGAATAGTGGTTCTTGAGGACACAATTGAAAGGAAGAGAAAATCAGAACTAGAATTCTAGATGGATAAGGTTAAGATTAATGAACACACGTTATCATGGAATGAGAGCAGGGGCAATGAAATTTTTGATGTATTTTTTTCCAATTACACATAAAAACATTTTTTATTTGTCTTTACAATTCTGAGTTACAGATTCTCTCCCTCTCTCCTTGCCTTTCTCTCTTCAGTGAGAAGGCAAGCAATTTGATATAGGCTATAATGTGTAGCCATGCAATACACAGCCTCCTATTAGCCATTTTGTGAAAGAAAACACAGACCAAAAAAAAAAAAAGAAAAATGAAGAAAAAAAATTTAAGCATGCTTTGATCTTTTCTCTGGAGGTGTATAGCATTTTTCATTATAAATCTTTCAGATCTGACCTCAATAACAAAGTAATTCATAGTTGATCATCATACAATATTGCTGTTACTGTGTGTACAGTGTTCCCCTGGTTCTGCTCACTTCAGATTGCATCAGTTAATGCAAGTCTTTCCAGGGTTTTCTGAAAGCATCCCACTCATCATTTCTTATACTACAACAGGATTCAATCACAATCTTATGCCATCACTTATTCATCCATTCTTCAATTTAGGGGAAGCCCCTCAATTTCTAATTCTTTGCCACCACAAAAAGGACTGCTATCAATATTTTTGTGCATATAGCAGCCTCCCTTTTTTTAAATCTGGGATAGAGATCGAGTATTAGTATTGCTGGGTCAAACTGGAGTATACACAATTCTCCAGTCCTTTAGGTACAGCTCCAATTTATTCTCCAGAATGGTTGGATCCCAAGGGAGTGGGAGAGGGGGTACTCTTCTACTTCCTTTCAAAGTAAGATAGATTTCTAAACTCAATGCAGTGTGTATGCTTTTCCCTGATTGAGCCAATTCTGATATACCTCTTTCAGGAGATAATTTACTCCATTCTACCTCTTCCTTACCCCTTCCTTTCAGTGCATCTCTTTTTTTTTTATCACAATGTTTTAGAAGGACATCATCCTAACATAGTTAACTCATACTCATGCTCATGCTCCCTTTCTGTATGTACTCCTAATTGCCCTAATAATGAAAACGTTCTCAAGAGTTACAAGCACCATATTCTCATGAAGGAATATAAAAAGTTTAGCTTTATTGAATGTTTTACGATTTCTCTTTTCTGTTTTTTTTTTATGCTTCTCAAGTCTTCAGCCTTCACTAGACTGTGTTCAAAGCTCACTCTATTAATACAAACCTTTCCTGCTGATTCTTTCAGCTGTCTTGGGTAGGAAAATTGTTTCACCCCATCCCTTTGTTGGTTCTATCACTTCAGAATTCATTTTGTTATGTTATTTTAATTATGTTTGGAGGAGAATTAGTGAAAGTCAAATTTATTATTCATCTCTGAACTCTTCTATAAGAATGCTTTAAAATCCTCTATTTCATGAAGTTACCTGATTTTGCTCCCCACTTCCCCCAGAGGATTATATTCAGTTTTGCTGGTGATTAGGTGATTAGGTGATTCTTGGTGATAGATCCTAGATCCTCTGTATTACAAAATATAATGTTCCAATCCCTCCAATCCTTTAAGGTCCAAGCAAATAATCTTGTGTTATCCTGATTATGGTTCCATAACATTTAAATTGTTTCTCTTTGGCTGCTAGTAGTATTTTCTCCTGGCTATGGAGCTCTGGAATTTGGCTATAATATTCCTGAGATTTCATTTTGGTTCAATCTTGAGGGAGTGACCAGTGAATTCTTTCAATTTCTTTTTTATTCTCTGGTTGTAGAATATCAGGGCACTTTCTTTGATAATTTCTTGAAATATGGCATCTATGCTCTTTTTTTTTTTTTTTTTTGATGATAGCATTCAGGTAGTCTAGTAATTCTCATATTATCTCTTCTGGATCTATTTTCCAAGTCAGTTGTTTTACCAATTAGATATTTCACATTTACTTCTACTTTTTCTTTTTTTTTTAATTTGTTTTGCTGTTTCACAATATTTCATGGAGTCCTTATATATTCACTTGTGCAATTCTAATATTTTTAGAAATTATCTTCTTCAGGGATTTCCATCTGGCCAATTCTACTTTTTAAGTAGTTTTTCTCTTCAGTGAATTTTTGTGCCTCTTTTGCCATTTAAACTATTCTGCTTTTTATTGTTATTTTTTTCAATATTTTTTATAACTAGGTTGTTGGTGCTTTTTTTCATGGTTTTCTTGCATCACTCCCATTTCTTCTTTTAATTTTTCCTCTATTTCTCTTATTTTTAAAGTCTTTTTGGAAATCTTTCAGGAATTCTTTTTGGGCCTAAGAACAGTTCATATTTTTCTCAGAGTCTTTGCATATAGCTCTTTTGACACTGTTGACTTCTTCTGAGTTTGTGTTTTCATCTTCCCTGTTACCATACTAACTTTTTGTGGTCAGGTTCTTTTTATGTTGTTTGTTTATTTTTCTAGCCTATGTCTTAACTTTTAACTTTATGTTAAAGTTGGGCTCTGCTCCTAGGATGGAGGTGGGCACTGTCATAAGCTTTAGGTTTTTCATGCTGCTATTTTCAAAGCTAATTCTCCCCACAACTAAGTTTTCAGTTCTAAGGTGGTATGTTCTAAGGAGAAGTGTGGCCAATGCTCTCCTGGCTTATGCTTTGGTCTGTGAGTGACCACAAGCAATCTTTTCCACCATGGGACTATGGCCAGAATCTCAATCCTCCTTGCCCTGAAATTGTGACCTGGAATTATCATAGGGAATACAACTAAGTTCTCTTCCCAATGTCAGCAATGGACCCCCTGTAATCTCCTTCTGAGCAGCTATCTGACTGACTTACCATCTATTGGCTGAGACTTCTGGTAGTCACTGCTGTTTATTTTATTCAACTCTTACCCTCTTACTACAAACCTTTCCTGCTGTTGATCCTCTCAGTTGTCTTGGGTGGGGAAATTGTTTCACCTCTACCCTTTTGCTGGTTCTGCCATTTAAGAATCCATTTTGTAGTATTATTTAAATGTTGTTTGGGCTTACTCTGCTTTTCAAAAAATAAATAAATAAATGTTGTTTGGAGGGGAATTTGTGAAAGCTCAGGCAATCCCCTGCCTTTATTCTACCACATGGAATGAAGGTTGTTGTTGTTATTTTGTTTTTGCTGTTATAGCCCTAAATTCTAAATCACAGGTGGAAAAAAGAACTTGCCAGTAATAGGATGGTAAATTTCTTTACTCTTTGACTCTTCTTATACTATTCCATAATAGAAATACTATAATAGAAATATTCTATAATAGAAAAACTATTGGGATGTTTTTCCTCAAGGATTCATTTGTTAAATTCCTACCATTTTAAAGACAAACTCAAATATCATAGCTTCCATGATACCTTTCCTGGTTCTAGTATGTGGATGCCAGCTTTTTTCTCTGAAACAGGTTGCTCAATTCCATTATATTAAGTTTACTCTGAATGTATGAGCAAAATGAGTTAAAAGAACCGACGTAGCTTTCTTGTGAGTTAAGTACATGAAGTTTAGAATGCAAATTTTCTGACATAATTAGGTTGTTTAGAGGCCTTTTAACTTCTTCCTTATTTCTTGACTATATTTTAGATAGAATTGTTAAATATCTTCCATATATTACATACATTCCAGATAGAGGAATTATTATCATAGCAGATGTACTTTTGCTGAAAAAGTCTGATATGACACCAATATATTAATATATCAATCCTATTTCAGAAGACCAGTGTTAGGATTGATTGACTACTGTATTCTGCTAAATCATTATCCAATTTCAGTATTTTACTTTATTTACAATTTATAATATTTATTAAAATAATAATATGAAAGAAGAGACTACAGGAGTTTTTAATGATATTTTAATGAAGAAACAAGCATTTACTAAGTACTTACTATGTACCATACAAAGACAAAGACAAAAATGAAAGTTTCTTTCTTCAAGGAATTTATATTCTACTGGTTTCATTTAGCCCCACTATAACATTAATAAAAAGAACTGAAAATCCTATCCATTTTTTAAATTTTTCATAGAATATATGTCACATCCCAATTATTTTCTGTATGTAGACTTACAACTAATAACCTGAGATTACATATAAAAAATTAAATGACAAGAAACTGAGAACTATGCCCAGACTTGTTACTAACTTGTTTTTATCACAACCAAGACAGTTGGAAGACTGTATTGTATGTACTTTATTGAACGGGGACAAGGGGAGTCTAATGGGCTTAAGTGGCTTCATGTATACAATTACTCCTAGAGAAATCTAAGTCAGAAAAGAAAGCATCGTTTTCATTATTTCCATAATTTCATTCTATTAAGTCAAGTTCTGGCAAATTTTTTAATGGACATGCTACATGCAATTACTCTACACAGTAAGACTTAAACCCAATTATTTTGGTTTTTAACTTGGCTAACACTGATTTAGTGAACTCCGTGAAAACCTGCACGGACAGGTTTAGAAAAAGATAGCTACAAAGAACGTGCACAAACCTGTTTAGAGCATCTATGAACATATGATTTCCTGCTTCCCCCCCCCCTTTTCTCAATCTGAGTTCCATAAACATGAGTTTAATTGTAATAAAGAGAAGCCACAACTGCCCCATTGTTAAGGCACAAAGAGAAGTGTTTATGAGACACCATTTGAAAATGATTTAAGACAGTAAGAAGGAAGGTATCCTGCACGTACTCCATGGCAGCAGGAATTCTGGTGAAAAATGATACCAGCTACAAATGTTTGGATGGTAACTTGTATTCACGCACAAGATGTAGGAGAGGAATGACTGGAAAGTGAGCTGGGCTAGCAGGAAAGCCTGAGATAAGGGAGGGGAAACACACAACTTGAGAGGAAAAGGAAAACGAATCAACGGGGATGAGTGCATCAGATGGCCTCAGTCTATGATAAAGAACCCATTTATCTATATGTTTTTGGCAAGTTTTTAAAAATTTAAAAGGGAAAAAAAAGACAACCTTCTGCTAAATTCTCTGTTACCTTTGGGACCTATTTTGTAATTTTCTGTTAATAATAATAATAATAACTTATACTTTAGGATCATGGTTTTAGAGCTGAAAGGGATCTCAGAACTTATATAATGCAAACCATCATTTTAAGATGAGGAAAACGAAGACCTAGTAAAGTTAAGTGATTTGCCCAGGAACCCGTTCAGGTAGTGCCAGTATCAGAAATTTAAAAAATAGGACCTCTAACTATAAAGCCTGTGCTCTTTCCATCGGCTACCACAGCCTATAATAACAACAACCCCTCTAACAGTATAATACATTACTCAGGTTGTGGCAAGGGTGAGGGGTGTATGTGTGCATGCATGCATGCATGTCCATGTATGTGTGTTTGTGTATATGTTAGATACACATATGCCTGTGTAGGTATGTGTATCTGCATGTGTGTTTGTGGTTTACATGTTTGGGTGTGTGCATATTTGCATATGTGTGTGTGTGTGTATGTAAAATTGTAAATGAAGAGGCCAGCCAGGATGGCAGACATCCCTTGTTTTACTGTTTTTTGCTTTATTGTTCTTCACAGATATTGTGTTTCTGACAAGTTGAAGGTTTGTGGCAACCCTGTGTCAAACAAGTCTATGGGCATCATTTTTCCAACAGCATGATTGTATTTGTGTCATTTTGGTAACTATCACAATATTTCAAACTTTTTCCTTATTTCTATATCTGTTTTGGTGATCTTTGATCAGTGATCATAGATTGTTACTACTGTAAATGTTTCGGAGCACTGCAAACCGTGCCCACGTAAGAGTGTGGATCTAATCAATAAAGGTTCTGTGTATGTGTTCTGATTGCTCCACCAAAGGGCTATTCTATTCCTCTGTCTCTTTCCTTCTCCTCAGGCCTTGAATGGGGAGAAGGGGAGTCCAAAGGGTTTAAGTGGCTTCGCATGCACAAGTACCCCAGAAGAATCTAAGCCATTTGGGAAAGAAAGCATCCTTTTCAGAATTTCTATAATTTCATTCCCTCAGACACAATAATATTACAATTAGGTGAGTTAATAACCCTTGAATGGCTTCTAAGTATTAGAGTGAAAAAAAAGAAGCAATCTATGCCACAAATTTCATTGTCTTATTTTAAGAAGCTGCTGCAGCCACTCAGCCTTTGTAACCACCACCCTGATCAGTCAGCAGTTATCTACACTGAGGTAAGACCATCCACCCGGCAAAAGATTATGACTCGCTGAAAGCCCAGATGAAGGTTAATATTTTTTTAGGAAAAAAAAAGTATTCTTAAATTAAGATAGGTACATTTAATTAGACATATTCTTTTGCACACTTAATAGACTAATGTAAACATAACTTTTATATGCACTGGAAAACCGAAAACTTCACGTGACTTGCTTTATTGTCTGGTCCCAAACTCTCAATATCTCTGAGGCATATCTGTACAGTAAGTCCTCTTTGTGGCCCAAGACTACATCAGTAACAGTGAAGAATTGGCAGGATCCCTGAAACAGTGACCAATGGGCTTTGGTGATGTCCCTCATTGCATTAGCACTTTGACCAGTTATCTTAAAAATCTCTCCTATGAATCTAAGACATAGATGGGGAGGCAAAGAGTTAGAAACTGACCCTACTGAAATATGTCATGATGAGCAGCTTAATTAGGACAGTAGAATAAGCAGCTTTCTGTCCTTGCATCACAAGGAGGCAAGACAAATTGGAATGAATCAGAACTAACAATACCCCATCTGCTGAAAGGCTTCAGTGTGGACAGTGATGACAAAGCAGAAAATCATGAATCCATATGAAAGAGACAAAAGGTATGCATGTTTTTAATATATACCTTTATTACTTAAAAAAAAAAAAAGGTCTATAGGAAATTCTTAATACCCTTAACTGAAAGCAGCATCCCAAACATTAAGGTGAGCGTAAGAAGACAAAGCAGTTCAAAGAGCAAAATCAACAATTAAACATCAATCCAAAATTAGGGGAGCGTCTTGGAAAGCAAAAAAAATTTCAGAAGAAAAAATGTTCAAATGAAGGAACTCTCTAGTCTTGTATATAGCCAAACTAAATCTTCTTTCTTTCTCCACTTCTCTGTAAAACTAGAAAGTCATAGGTTTGGATAAGATCCTTGATTATTGGTTCAAATGTTCTGTAGTAGTGTATAAATTACTAGCAAAACACTTCACTAGTTTCCTTTCTGATTCAAGCCTAAGCTCATTTTTCTCAAGAGAAATTGTTACATTTATAACCAAACGATGAAAATATATGTGGCCTCTCCCCATAAAGGGGAATTTACATAAAGGACATGTATATATTTTATAGAAAACAATAAACTCCCAACATATATAAGCACACAAACATTGACCAAAGAGCAAAAAAAAAAATTTCCAGGGATGTAAAGATTCAATGCTTACTATAGAATTGAACTGATTTAAACAAAATCATAAACACATACACACACACTTTTAAATGGGATCTCCTAAAATTATTTGCTCTTGATAATTCTACTAAATTATAAAAAAATAAACGTAAATGGACCAAACAAAAAAAAATTACAAACCACATTTAATCCTATGCCCTAAAGTTCTTTTATTTCAGGACATTTCATTTATGAGATAATATTTTAAGTGCTTACTATAGTGCCTGGCACATAGTAGACACTATATAAATACTCATTCCATTCCCCTTCATCTTCTATTTGCATCTCAGTCTGTAAAGCATTAGTCATGAGGGGATTAATTGGGGAAGGAGAGACACACCAAGGCATCCTCTAGAGAGTAAGATTTGGGGTGAGTCTTAAAGGAAGTAGGCAAACCAAAGAAACAGGTGAGGAAGGAGATTCCAAGTATAAGGGAAGCCAAATAAGACCTGGAGATGGTGGGGAGGGGGGAAGGGCTGTTATGAGTGAGAGGCAGTAAGCCATAGAACTGAATCACAGAGCACATAGAGCCAACGAAAATATAAGGAGATAGGGAGGACCAGAAGGAGATAGGTTATGAAGAACATTAAAATATAAAACCCAAGTATATATTGGATCCTGAAAGTAACAGAAAAATATTGACGTTTATTACGCAGCAAGGAGTGGAGGGACATGATCAGATTTGAATGTTGGGAAAATCACTTTGTAAGTTGTTTATAGAGTAGTTTGGAGTTAGAAGAAATTTAAGGCAGTAAGACCTATGAAGAGGCTATTGTAAGAGTCTAAAAGAGTAGTGCCAAGGGCCTGGACTAGGACTGGTAGTTGTATAAATGGAGAAAAGGGGACATATACAAGAAATGTTGTTAAGAAGAAAAGTGACAAGTTTTGACAGTGGAATGGGAGTTGTGTGTAAGAGGGAAAATCAAGGGTAACTGAAAGGATGGGTAGTATTTGACAATAATAGGAAAATTGGGAAGAGGGAGGGTTTGAAAGAAAAGATAAGTTTTGTTTTGCATAGGTTGTCTATATGCATGCATGTCTACAAGATATCCAGTACAAGATATTCAAAAAGAGTTCCCTAGACCAGTGATGGGCAAACTAGATGTGGCCCCCTGAAATATTCTATCCAGCTGCAACATTATTCCTAATCTGACACATACAATGAGTAGAATACAATACAATGAAACTTCGAAAGTTGCCTTAGAAACAGACTGAGAAATGAGCATTTCCTTTCCTTTGGCCCCCTCTTTAAAAAGTTTGCCCATCACTGCCCTAGACCAATCATAGATCTGGGCAAAAACAAACAAAAATTTTAACTCTTAAAATATAAAGAGTTACTAGATATTTATCTTTGTATCCCTTTTTTAAAGGTGGAATGGTGTGATAGAAAGATTTGTGTTTAGAGGATGAAAATTTAGTTCAAATACTAGTTCATCCCCTTACTGCCTCTTTTATTTTGTGCACATTATCTCCATGGACCCCACCTTCTTTTTCTATCACATTATGGAGATCAAGCAAGATGACCACTAAGGATCTTTCCAGCATTATATGCTTTGGGGTGCTTTTTACTATGACCCTTTCTTTAACCACTCTTTTTAGTCTAACTGTTCAAGCTCTGAGGTTAATGGATATTGAATTGTCTCTGCATCCAAACTCTTTTGTTCACTGTCCTACCTACATATCTTTCTTTAATGTCTGCTCCAAAATGCCAATTCAAGGGAGTAAGCCAACTTCAAGATCCATTTTCATCTTCCTTTTGCCTCTTTCCCATAACGTGCTGTTTACAAATTCTCATTTTCCTTTCCCAAGTTCTCCAAACCCTATACTTCCTTTCCATTTCCTTAGTCATGAGATGTCTGACACTCAGTCATCATCATATAGCTCATGGCTTCTAAAGCACTTTCATCATCATTTATTTCAGTTTGCCTCTGTTTAATTCCTACTGAAATCACGAATACTTAAATATTCCCCTCTTGCAACCTCATTCTTTAAAATTAGCTTGCTGCTTTCTCTTAATTTTTGCATTAAGTATTGTAGGAATTGTACTACCCCTGGGAACCAAGTCTCCCAAAACCTAGTTACCCTTTAGAAACTAACCCAAATGCCATTTCCTTTATGAAGGCTGTCCTAACTCCACTGATTAGTAATTTTACTCATCTCCCTCATTTCCCACCCTTGCACCTTGCCAGAAACTGGGACTCTTATTTTGGGGAACTAGCCTAGGATCAAAACGTGACTTTTTCCTTTATCTTGACCAGAGTCTGAGTTCCACATCACTCACTGGCTACAATTTCTGAACCATTATCCCCACTTTACATATGAGGAATTTAAGAATGAGAGTATTAAATATCTCACTCAGGTCATATTATATAAGGCAAGTTTTGCCCCAAACTAAGGTTTGCCTGACTCCAAATCAAAATTCTATATCTACTATACCACCTATTTAACCCTAAATGTCAGTTATAATGAAGATGATGATGATACACTAAGAACTAAGCAATGTCATATGTCCTAGTGGTAGTACTCATTACAAAGGGAAATACTGTATTGTGAATGCAGTTAACTAAAGCCCAGAGCTCTTCCTCAATATTTCCAAACTTTGGATCAATCACAGTAGTTACAGCTTGGACATGGTGGTTGCCTTGCTTCCATGGCTGTCTAGACCATGGTTAGATGAGCGTACATGATCTAATTCTATCCTTCGTTTCTGTTTATGCTTTACTAAATTGGGTCAGACTATGGGGAAAAGAAAGATTAAAGACATCTTGAATCCCCCAATCCATGATAATTCTTCTCTTAAGGAAACTTAACTAGTCTGGGAAGAATCTGTTTCTCTGCTGTCTAAATTGTTCCTTTACTCATTGTCTCTAATGCATGTCAATTGATCCCTTTCCCTTCTCATTAATTTGCATCCCTCCTCAACCCCCCTAGTACTTCCTGGCACAAATATGCTATTATATCTAGTCAACTCCAGTTTGACAACTCCAGAACATAGTCAGGGTCTCTGAGCCTCAACATGTGGCTTTCTGTTTTGATGCCAGAAAAGGGTAAGCATTCATCAGGGAGTGTTTAATTGAATGAAAAAGGCTCTGTGGCTAAGGCACTTTCTTGGAATGCCAAAGAAAAATCACTAGAGAGAAGGAATTTGTAGGTAGGATGAATTTTGAAACAATACAGGTCTAGAGTAAAAGTGAGGCACTGGGGAATAGTGTCCTGTTCTGGGAAGCCAGATGATCTAATTGGAAGTTCATCCTCCTCCAGTACCTTACATGATTAAATGCCACATAATAATCTCTAGAGCTCCATTTGCATAAGACTCATGTGTGGCTCTGGATTCTTAGCATATATAGCTATAAATGGACACAACAGACCCAAAGAGGCAAATTCTTGGGATTAAAGGAGATGGATAGGTAGATGTGGCTGGTCCATGGGGATATCAGTGAAGGAAATGAAAGCCATTAGCAATATGATGTACTTCTGGCTGGAATAAATTTCAGAGGCAGTTTCAACACTGTTTGAAGTCAATGAGGATTCTGTATGTGAAGTTCAGAGAAAATTGAAAGAAAAAAAAGGTTAATGTAATTGAGCTTCACCATTTTCCCATGTTCCATGCTTGACTGCACAACCAAAACCCCATGTGGATAATGTGAAGACTCTGTGCATAATGTGTTTTTCCCTCCTATTTTTATACACAGGCCATAGGGTTAAGTACAACTATTAGATGGACCTTGCTTCCCTTATTCACTCTTTCACAAGAGATCTTAGAAATCTATCAGAAATCATACTTGACTCTGTTGACTAATCTCACGAAGGAAGAATCTCATCAAAAGGATCTGTGCATATAACGGTAAATTTGCTTGACTTTTCTTTACATAAAATAGTAGAAATAGCCTTGGCTTCAAATCTCTCTTTCATTTGCTAGCTATGGGCAAGGCAAAAACCTCTCTGACCCTCATTTCTTCATTTGTGAATTGGGAATAAAGCATATTTACATTCATGGGATGATTGTGAGGAAAGCACTTCCTAAAGCACTTTCAGGTCTATAAAAATGCGATCTATTATTATTATCTTCCTTATCTGGTCCCCTCCTTGGCAAACATTCATTGTAACCAGGGATTTTACATAAGGCAATTTACTGAGTTCACGGTCCCCATCCAAATTTCGTTTTCATGCGCTCATATCCATGCCTGCTCATCTTGAGAGACATATTTGAAAAATCTGAGCAAATGTGACCATGCTCAGATTTCCACACCTCAGAATTAGTTTTGTCTAGTACTACTGAGGAAGGATATGTGTAAAGACAAGCTTACTTAATGATTATATGTGCTTGCAATCCTGCACTAAAGTAAAGTACATTTCACTGCAGTTATCGCCATCAATCTAAACTGGTGCTATATTACCCTTATGAAGATTTGGAAGAGGCTGGCACTGGCAAAGAAGTAAACAACTGGAACTGGAGAGAGGGGAAGGATTAGAGGAAAAGAGAACAATTAACATTACAAAACTGTTTTTGTAAGTCTCTGGAACCTCAACAAAAATTTCCAATCCAGGTAGTACTTTTGGCTTCCACATACTGCTGTTGCTCTTGGAGCTAGCTCCCTTTGTGAAACTAGACCAACTGCACAGCACAAATTTCCCTTCTCCAAAGCAATAGCTTTATTATTTTACTTTACGTTCACACCAACTGTTCTAAGGACATAGGGAATTAGCATGACATTTTGGGGGAAGATCCCTTCATAAGCAGCTCTTCTGGTATATTTAATATCTCTAGTTATAATCTTTTCCTTCACAAATACACAGCTAAAATATATCTTTTTTAGCACAGAAATTTCATTCTCCGTGGCTTATATTTTCTCCTGTGGCTCAGGGCCTCTGTCCAATATCTGGGTGGTATAACTCGTTTTCCCTGAATTCAGATATTTTGACAAAATTAAATTATCTTTTTCCTTTGAAGCTAGTGTGAGCTTTTAAGTTTCTTCCCCAAATATTTGGAAGTGGAAAGGGGAGGAGTGAGAAAAGAAGGGAGAGAGGGAAAGAGAAGAAGAGAGGGGGAAAGGAGAGGAGGAGAAAGAGGAGAGGGAGAGAGAGAGAGAGAGAGAGAGACAGAGACAGAGAGAGAGAGACAGAGACAGAGAGAGAGAGAGAGAGAGAGAGAGAGAGAGAGAGAGAGAGAGAGACACTATGTTTTAAAAATATAGGAAATTCACAGAAAATGTAGAGTTCAGCTGGTGCCACTACTTCCCCTGTTCTTTTCTCCCTCCCCCCAGCACCAGCTTTTAATTTTCAAAAGCTCTGCAATTGCTTGGTGTGGTTTCAAGAGCAGGGGTGCCATTCTCCCTGATGATGGCTCTGCTGACGTCAATGGCATTCTTATCATGCTTAGTGCGACATCAGAAACCAGCCCTCAGAGGCTACTCTTATTCAGGGCTTGAGTTTTCAGTAATCTGTGGAATGGAATTCTGAAGCAAAAGGGAGTCAATCCTCCTCTTCCTTGCCCTGTCTTCAAGCACAGCACCAAGTAAGCTACTCTTATAGCCAAGACTGTTGCTTGGCAAAGCCAGGGTCAATATATTGCAGAGCTCTTTGGGGGAGTGGGGTGAGGGGTGAGGGAACACTCCAAATGATGGTATCAGGAAAGGAGAGACCCCTAAAATAGGGAAGAGGGCCTGGAAGAAAATAATTAATTCACTTTCATGAAGGTTTCATTTCTAAATGCCTGCATGTGTATATACCTCTCCCAGTCAAGGCTAAAAAGATCAATGAACACTTCTTCTGATTACCTATTATCTTCTGCTAATAAATGATCTATGATTAACCTCCCAATGCACTGCATAAGCCCCGATTTTCCAAGCATGCCTAGCTCATGTCTAAAGGACACAGGAATCAGAACCAGCTCCCAGAAAAAAAAAATCCAGATTCTTCTCTTTAGAGTGCTGCAGAGTCTTTCATTCTGGTTTTTCTTGAAGATTAAAAAAAAAAAAAAAAGCAACGCCTAAATAAGAGATCAACATTTAGCATTTTTAGTAAATGCTCATGTAGCTTTAAGAAACAGTAGTTTAAAAGATACATCTAAAGAAAAAACAATAGATGCTATAACTGTTGTTTTATTTGTTTACTTCAGTTTTATTGGGGGGGGGTTATGTTGCTTTCAGAACAGCATTTTTTTTCCCTTTTAGGGTGAGAACAATTTTTCTTAGTGTAATATAGAGATAATTAAAAAATAGATTTCAGGGGTTCTTGAACTTGGATGAGGGGAAAATTACGTCTTTATTTTCACTAAAGAATCTAGCTATAAGTTATCATTTCTTTCCATTAAGAATGTGGACAACAAATATTCTGACAAGGGGTCCACATCAGGCTTTCAAAGAAAAGGAGACCATGATGCTAAAAAGGTTAGGAACTCCTGATCTAATTCCATATATTAAATCCATTTGGAAATATCTGTAATCAAATCAAGGTGTTTTTAAGTTTTTCAAGGTTACTGCAGGCAAAGATGGGACAGGCTGGGTGAATGCTCAAAATGTGGCTGCCTCTGCCTCATCTCTCAGGTAGCTAGAAATCAAACAAAACTCTTCAAGGATTTAACAAGATAAAATCTATCCCCTAGGAGAAGGCATACCTAATTGTGACAAGGAAAAGGCTTAGACATCAAAGGCTTTGATCATTAGCCTTGGGCATTATGGCGGCTCAGCACAACAATACTGCTTTCAATCAGTTTGAAGTTCAATACTCTTTCACTTACCTATTTAAGAAATTCTTTGGAAGCCATTATCACTCTTTGGAAAAATTGAAGACTGACAGAAAAGGTTAGCTTTCTAATTTTTACCCTAAAAAAGAGCTACATCCCAGATGCCAGTACTTAAGTCATGGAAGAAGCCATTTGTTATAAGAACCATGCATTCCACAATTTAATCAACAACAATTTATATTCTTGGGAATTCAGCACTAAAGAGTTCAATAGAATTAGAGTTGCTAGGGCCTTTTTGAGATCATCCAGGCCAATTGGAGTGCTGGTGGTGGCTTGGGAGAGCTGACAGTTTTTCAGTATGAGCATTAACATCTTAGAAACAAGCAAATGCTATAAATCAGGTATGATTTATTGTTTTGAGTTTTTTTTATTGTTTAAGTCTAGTCTTAAGAAAGTAATAGAGAAAATGTTAACAATGCAGATTAAACTTAAAAGAGTATCCTGTATGCATGTTCCACCTCCCCACCCGAGAATTTAGTAAAACATTTATCAGCAAACCTCTGATCTAGTGCAACCTCTTCATCTCTTTATAGGTGAGTAAAGTGAGGCCTCAGGTGAAGTTAGTGGCTGGAGTAGGACAATTTGAAATCAACAGAGTCTCCTTTGAATGGTCTAGATTTTTATTGTTGAAGGATGTGTGTGTGTGTGTGTGTGTGTGTGTGTGTGTGTGTGTTTGTTCTCTGCCTGTTCTCTGCCACTATTACCCAAAATTACACAGTTAATCATTATCAGTACTGGGGCAAGAAAACAGCCTACAACCCAGTCCAGTATCCCTTTCTCAACATCATGTTGACTTATTTCAGGTTGTTTTTATTTACACTAGCATGATCTCATATAGCATCTCCAACTACTTAAAATTTATTCGTTTGCCATGAGGATGTTGATCCTCCTAACATCCATGCAAAGTATAAATCATACTATAGTAGGGAAACTTGTGCAATCAGCAGAAAAATCCAAATTAGCAAAAACTATTAGCATTTT
Source organism: Gracilinanus agilis (assembly GCF_016433145.1). Lineage (NCBI taxonomy): Eukaryota > Metazoa > Chordata > Mammalia > Didelphimorphia > Didelphidae > Gracilinanus > Gracilinanus agilis. The sequence continues at coordinate 359,166,868 of NC_058130.1, read as the reverse complement.
TTACAATACCAAAAATAAGGAAATTTAAAAGCTAACATATTGAGATTTCACCTAAACTTTTTTCTTTTTGTTCTTTTCATTTCTTTTCCTTTTAAACTTCTGTCTTGGAATCAATATTGTCTATTTGTTTTAAGGTAAGAAAGAGTGGTAAGAGTTAGGCAATGGGGGTTAAGTGACTTGCCCAGGGTCCCCCAGCTAAGAAGTGTCTGAGTCCAGTTTTGAACCTAGGACCGCTTGTCTCTGGGCCTGGCTCTCAATTCACTAAGCCACCCAGCTACCTCCTTTATTTTCTTACATTAAAGCCTCTGGACACAGTTGTGACGGCAATGAAACTATGTGGCTAAATTTGTAAAGAAATTCACATTTCTTAGGTTTTGAACAATGATACGTGTATAACCCAGTGGAACTGCTTGTCAGCTTTGGGAGGGGGGAGAGATCATGAATCATGTAGCCATGGAAAAATATTCTAAATTTAAAAAATATTTTAATTCACATTTCTGATACAACAGCTAATGTTTTCCTAGAAAAAGTTCTGTCCTATGCCTCTTTTTGAACCCAACATCCAAATGAACAAGTAGGGACTTGAAAGTCAAGGCAACAAACATTTATTAAGCACTTAACCATATTCCAGGCACTGAACTAAGTACTAGAGACCCAACATAAGGGAAAAGACAGTCCTTGATCTCAGGGAGCTCAGCCTAATGTAGAGAACATATAAACAGCTATGATTAAGTTAGATACAGGAAAAATTGGAAGGAATCTCAGAAGGAGGGCACTAGAAGATTAAGGGGGACTGGGAAAGGCATATTACAGAAGGTGGGATTTTCAGGAGGTGGAAAGGAGGAGAAAGCACTTTCCAGGTAAAAAGGGGTAACTGGTGAAAACTCTTGAAGTCAGGAGATGGAGCATCATGTTTAAGGTGGCCAGTGTTAATGAGTTTTGCAGAGTTCACAGAGTGGAGTTAAATGTAAAGATAGGAAAGGGGCAGCTTATGCAAGACTTTAAAAATCAAACAAAGGATTTGATACTCTATCTGAGATGTAACAAAACACTACTAGAGTTCAATGAATAGGGGAATGTTTACAATGTCTTGAAATTAAGATTAGATTGAGGGGCAGGCCAGGAGTGAGGAGAACCTAGGTTCAAATTTGACCTTAGATACTCCTATCTGTATGCCTCTGGGCAAATCACTTAATGCCATTTGCCTAGCCCTTACCTTTCGGTCTTAGAGTTGTTATTAAGACAAAAAGTGGTAAAAAAAAAAAAAAAAAAGTTCAGATAGACATCCAGGAGAGAGGAGACATGTGCCACAAAGACCAACTGACAAGTAATGCAATCATCTAGGCACCAGGTGATAAGAACCTACACCAGTGTGCTAGCAGTATAAGAGGAGAGCATGTATGAGATGTTCTCAAATAAAATTGACAGGTTTTGGCAACAAATTGAGAGTACCCAGTGAAACAGTCAGGTGTCATCCTTGACACCTGTCTTTTTTAACCTGAGTGACTGGGAAGATGCTGGTAATATTTTCTCAGTTTTATGCTGAGTTACTGAGGACTCCTTCAAGTCAACTTAGCCTTTTAGCTTTTTTTAAACTGAGCTGTAGCTAAATTATAACTGAAGATGGAAACCTTGTATAGTAGAAGAATCTGAACTTTTTTTTTTTTTAAGGGGGGTCTGCTAATACTATTATGAGGATAGTTTCCTTAAATGAGTTTCAGTTTTTTTTTTATCTAAATCTAAACCCTTTACTAAATTAAAATACATTGCCAGGATCTTTAATATAGCTTAAGGCTAAAGGTTGCTTTCTTTTTGTTTTTAGTGGGTTTTATTCTAAATCCCAGGAAGAATATCCTAGTGGAATGGTAAGGAAATGAGTCTAGCATAAAAGTTAGATGGTCAAAATATAGTAAGAGGACCTGGCCAAAACAATTTCTTTGGGCTCCACTTATTTGAACATAAAATTCTTATTACTCTCCTTCATTCTCTATATATCTTCTTGGTCATTTGGGGAAAGGAATGTCATAATATTTAAATAATAAAAATAACAATCATAATAACTAGCATTTAGATAACACTTTAAGGCTTGTACAATGCATTACATATGTTATCTAATTTATCCTCAAAATAACCATGGGAGTTAGGTACTGGTAGGAGCCAACTGACTGTTGCCTTGTTGGTTCTGTGACTTTAGTCTTTTTGAGGAGCTATTTTAAGGTTGGTTTGAGGGGATTCTTGGAGTGGTTCCAGCTTTCACTGCTACTAAGTCACCATCTTAGCTCTGCCCCCTATCATTCCTAATTTACAGATGAATAAACTGAGGCAGTTAAGTGACTTGCCCAGGATCACAAAGCTATTAAGTATTGGAAGGCAAATTTGAACTCAGGTCTTCCTGACTCCAAGTTCAGAGCTATACTAAGTACTATACTATTTTTTTCTTCTGTAATTCATATGATAGCTTAGTGAAAGTTCATTTAAATCAGTGATGGCCAGCCTTTTAGAGATGGAGTACTGGGCCCTACCCCCACCCCCAGACTGAGTGCCATGCCTCTCCCCCACAATTCTGGGTATGCCCCACCCCCTTGCTCCACACAGGGGAGGGAGGAAACACTCTCATTGGGTTGCCAGGAAGAGGGGCAGGTGAAGGGAGGAATGTCATCAGCACATGTAGAGGGGGAGAGAAGTGGTCCAAGTGCTCTGTTCCCCTCCAACTCTTCCACCTGTGAGCTGCTCACCTTAACCACTGTGCACTCTCATTGGCTTCTGGGGAGAGGGGCAGGGATGTGAAAAGTGTCCTCAGACTTACTGGAGAGGGGGAGGGGAACAGCTCCACCAAGGTCCTCTGTCTTCCTAGTAACCAACTGGGGGCAGGAGGAGGACTAGTACCCACAGAGAGTGCTCTGCATGCCATCTTTGGCACCCATGCCATACATTTGTCTTTACTGATTTATATGCAAAGTCATCCTGGTTAGTGTTGTCTAGCTCAGGTGGTGACTTCTCAGGAAGGGGCTGAGACAAGTCTTGCCAGGTTTCATTTGACAATAAGATCACACTAGACATGTTGATAATAATAGCCAACATGTATATAAAATCTTAATGTCTGCTAATTGCATTCTATATATCATCTCATTGAGCCTGCCAGAAACTTGATTTGATTGGCTGGGATTTGAACATTTTCATCCCCTTCTTACAGAGGAGGAAGCTGTGGCTCAGAAAGTTAAGTGACTTGCCCATGGTCACACTGCTAGCAAGGGCCAGAGGTAAGATTCAAATTCAGTTCTTTCTGATTCTCTGCTCAGCACCCTTCCCACTAAATTAAGGTGCCTTTTGAGGGTTCTTACTACAGGCCTTTCAAGGAAGAGGAAAAGGAAAAAGATGGAAAACAGGAAAGTCGAGACAGGTGAAATGGGGCAAAAGGGAAAGATGGAAGGGAACATAGAGAGGAGGAGAAACAGAGCAATTAGTTTTCCTCCTTTGGATAAAAGAGAGCTTTATTCATAGTGCTTTTAGAGCTGGTCAGAACAGAACAATCATATTTAATAGTTTTTCCCAAAAAGGAAATCATTACATGAACCCAGGAAATAGGAACCAACTGTGGGTCTTCAGTCATCATTAATGAACTTTTTATAGAAAATGATAACAGGAGCTGATTTTATATAGAATGTATGACAGCAAGATGAATGTCAAGTAGATGAAGGGGAATGCTGGTAAATGTTTAACAACTAGCTCTCCAAGGTATAGGACACATTTTAAAGTTTAATCTGCATTATTGACATTTTCTCCATCCCTTAAGTCTAGACATTCAACAAAACAATAAACAAGTACTAGCACTTATCTTTTTTCTAAAGCATAAATGCCCATACTGAAACTTTAATAATCACCTCTCCAGTCAATACAAACTGGCTCCATTGTGCCCTTTGGTAGACATCACAATTAAGTGCTCATTTAATTGCTGCATTGGGTATATTGTTTTGGAGCTGCTCACAAAGAAAACCAGAGGTTTCATTGGCAATTTTTGTACCAGGAAAAGGAACACAAACTTGAAGACACCTCAGGACTGTCCCAAAGAACTAAACTCAAGTATCATTGATGGGGAAAGAAAATCTATTAATTCTCATTTAAGATGTTCCAATTAACAGCTGCTGAAGTCTTTTGTTTCTTCTCTGCTTGAAGAACTGCAAGTGCTCCAAGTACCCCAGTAAATTTTAGTGCCCTAGGAAAAAGTCCTGGTCTCACCATCCTAGGTAGGACAGTGAAAGAAACTGTAAATTAATGGTTATGGCTCATCCATTGTCATTGGATTAAATTAAAACAACTGATAATTTGTTTTTATAACTGTAACCCCACCAGATGTATGTATACAAAAGATACAGCAGTAATAGGATATTAAACCTAACCCCTCACCTAGCTTCATAGATTTAGGTTTCAGAAAACCTTGCTAAGTTTGGGATATTAACCTTGGAAGTCATAGAACATGACTTAAGAACACTAGGTAACTAAAAAACAAATGCATTTTACCTCACCATTAATAGCAAAAGTTGGTTTGCTAAAATAAATTCTCTTTCCTCAGAATATACTAAGAAATTTATATTTTGTCTTGGATTAGACATATCCATTTACATATACACATACACAGGTAAAGATGGAGGGAGGGAGAAAACTCCTACTAATGCAAACTGGCACCTGTTTTACAACTTTCTGTCTTAGAGATTTGACTAGAATACTGAGAATTTAATTTGCCTGAGGTAACATAGCCAGTGATACCAGAAATAGAATTTGAACCCAGGTCTTCATGACTTGAAAGCCAGGTTTTATCCACTATACCTGTTTCTCTAATAATCAATCAGCTAACAAACTTTTATAAAATGTTTTCTATAAACTTTTATCATAAAAATTTCAATAAAATACAGTGGTTACATCTGCTTAAGTATGATTTTGTGAAATTTCCAGAGTAAATTGAAAATATAGCTTCCTGAGTTCAAATCTGGCTTCAGACACTTAATAGCTGGGCAAGTCATTTAACTGTGCTGCCTTAGCTTCCTCATCTAGCTTCCTCATCTGTAAAATGAGCTGGAGAAGGAAATGGCAGACCACTCCAGCATCTTTGCTAAGAAAACCTCAAATGGAGTCGAGAAGAATGAGACACAACTGAAAAATGATTGACCAACAAAAATGGTTAGGGCCATCACCTGAAGGGGTTGATTTCTAGGAAAATCTCCAAATCAAAGTGAGCTGGATGTTTCTCTAGGAAGTATTTATTTAGGTAAATAAGTACCAAACCTGCTTTCTCTGATCATGTGATCTTGACAAAAGTTTATGAGTTTTTCAACAAATTACTTAAGGTTTAATCACCTAAAGGACATTTTAAAAAAAATCCTTCCAAATCCAAACAATACCAGCATATCAGGAAGGTTTAAATCTGTGATTTCCCCTGAGAAAAATTTCTACTCTAACTCAAATCAAACTATTAGGTTGTTATACTGATCATGGCAAATAGCTCCTTGGCTGAATACAAGAGGGAAGTATTTTTTTTAAAGGGGAATATACATTGTCCTTTGTAAAATGCTTTGTCTGATTCTTCTTAACGGAATGTGGTATTTTCCCAGTGCTTGGACTGGTTTCTTTCTACTTAGTCTTTCCATCTTTTATTGACTCTTCTTAAAATATTTCCTTTCTCTCTATCTCTCTGCCTCTCAGTCTGTCTGTCTGTCTTTCTTCTCTCTCTCTGTTTCTCTTCTTTCTCCCTCCTCATTCCTCTCCCCAAACAATTACTTAATTTTCTATCTAAATATTGCAATTCTGCACAAGGATGTATGTGCTTCAGGATGATCCCAATACAACAACAAATACACATACTTTAAAAATTTAAGGATAATGTACAAGATGAAATTTGTTAAACATTCTAACAGCAAAACAATCTTAGAAGATTAGTGTTGTATCTCAAATAGTAAAACCTAAAACTGTAAATGGGGCAGAGTGAGTTAGGTTTTACCCATTGAAAAGAGCATTGAAATTTAGAGGGCTCTGATAACACTTTGTCTCTTTCAAGAGGGACTTGAAATTTATTTACTAAGAACAATTAGTTAAAATAGGATAAGAACAGATGGTGGGCTTCTTCCTTCTGGTGCCTGCACTCCAGATGAGCTCTCTTTGGCATGGTACATTCCCACTTCAGCACTGTTGGGATCTCTCCCTAGAGGATATAGTGTCCTGCAGTGTCTTCCCAAGTAGAAATACCCCAAGATTCAATGTCTCTACCTCCTTCTGCCTCTCATTTTCATGTTGTCCACCCTAGGGGTGTTTTATGGTCTTGCTAGCATTAAATTGCTACTTATAAATATGGCAAAAGCACTTAATACAATGCGACTCTTGGGAACAGTATCCCATACTCATTTAACATGGGGCAAAAAAATCCAGGTCCTAGAGGTCCATTCAAAGAACTAAGAATTTAGGCTGTGTGTGTGTCCCCAATACCATAATGCCATTTCCCACTCTATAAAATATCAGAGTACAATGTTCAGTTATAATTAACTTAAGGTTAAACTGTACAACATGTGTGGTCCTGGTTACAAAGTGTAGGTGATGTTATCTCCTTCCTCTCTCTGGGAAAAATTGTCTCAGAATCTCAGGAATACCTGCATTGGTCTAAGGTCATGGTATTCTTCCATAATTAACAGATTTGCCCCAATGGGAAAAATAATATTCTTTTCTCAACTCTGTTTCCAAAATATTAACTACTCCATAGCTACCATGGAAGCAGGCCTTAATGACAATTTTATAAGAAATGATAAAACATATTGAATATACCCCATATCCCCAGATGGCACCAGCCCCTGAAGAAGTCCAGTTAACCTTTTCTGCTAGAAAGTCATCATTGTAGCAGAATAGGACAAAACTGTTTATTACTTTTGCTACACAATTACTATTGACATGGTTCAAGGTATGTATTTGCTTCTATTGCTTTGCTCATCCCTTTTGTTTGGCTTGAAACTCCATTTCCATTTCATTCTTTCTTGGGAACTTGGAAATATACCACAAAGAAAACAATACTCAAAGTTTTCTTCGTTGCATAAAACCCAGAAAAAAAACAAACAAAGGAATTACAGTTTGTAGGTCAGATAAATAGAAGCCCCATTACAAGCACTCTTCCTCAGATGCTAATGAAAATACTGTACTGGATTCTTTAGGGAGACCAAAGATTGGATGATAAACCCCATTGCCTGAAGTGGGGATAACTGAGATGTCTAATGTAATGTCTTATGAATGCTAGTGAATACAAAAAGGTTAAATGAGAAAAGGAGGAAAAAAATAGAGGAAGGTTAAGGGGAAATGAGAGGGGAAATGAATGAAACAATAACAATAATAACAATAGCTTACTTGTACCAAGCATTTTACAGCTCTCAAAACCTTTTACAAACATCTCATTTTTTCCCCATCAATCTCAGTATTATCTCATTCATTATCTCACACCAATCAAAGGTTACAGATATTTCATTATCCCCATTTTCCAGATGAGGAAACTGAGGTAGTTTAATGACTTGCCCAGCATCACAGGGTTAATAAATGTTTGACGTAGAATTTGAACTCAGGTCTTCCTGATCTCCATTAAGATGATGGCTGCCTGAGGCATTTGAATTTTCTTTCTTAATATCACCTTGATTTACTACCATTGGGTTTGCTTAGAGATCCTGACCACTACCAATTAATTTTTGGCAGTTTTTAAAGACACTGAGTATTTCTTCTCTCAACACAAACCTGAGGTATAGCTGAAAGTATATCTGGAACAAAGGAGCTTTCTGGAATGAGGACAAACTATCATTAGCTCTTCAGTGTGTACCTTCAATGACAACCTAGAATAACATAAATGTTCTGCCTGCAGGAGAGAGATTTTTTTTTCCTCTAAAAAGATGCACTGCTGTGAATTTTACTTGCAATGTGGCAGGATGCCAAAATACAATCTTTAAAATCTACCCACTCTTCTTTCTACCCAATCTTCCCTCTATTTGGTAGGGAAAAGGAAAAGGAGTTCCATTTTTGCATTACATTATTAATTCTTTGTCTAGTTCTGTTCTCTGGTTTTGTGTATGCAATTGTTTATAATTGCAGTTTTTTCCTATGTGTGAATTTGGATGAGTCTCTCCTTCATATCCAACACCTGGGTCCTCTCATTCTCCCCTTAATATACTGGTGGTGGTCTTTAGCTTCAGTACCTCTGGAAGTCATCATCCTCAGACTTATGGAACACTTTCTTCTTTTCTTCCCCCCAAGGCACTGCGTTTGTGAGCTCTGGTTAGGTTTTCAGATGTTTTTAACCCTCATTTTCAATATTTTATTACTACATTTCACATAAGGACATTTGCTGAATTGGCTTCTCACAGGTGGTTTGGTTTGTGGCCTATTTTAATAGCTTTGAGCCCAGAGCCTCAGCTTTTTGGTTGAGATGAGTTACATAATTCATGTGCAATTCAAAGATCTAGCAAGAGGATTTTCCTAAGACCTAGAATGACCTGAGGTCCAGTCACACCTAAGAGACTGGTCTCTCGCCTAATTTCCCATAGTTTTCTGTAATTGATTGACTTATCCTGGAAATAAACTCTTGAAGCTGGTGGTAGGGCTTGAATCCTTAGAACTTACTCTTCTTGGTGGTCTTTGAGAAAGTATGCCTGGTGATCATCCAGTTACATGTAAGGCACACTTATTTCTGTTAGTATTCGGTTAATTTTATTTTACTTTGGTTTGTTTTTTTGTTCCTAGCAATCAAGCCACTTTATGAGTACTTTGGCATACAGCAATGAGGGTTGTTTCCTCAAGGAAATTTTTAACCTTTCATATACAGCACAGAATTCGGAGACCCAATATATTCACATAAGTGTGGTCCCAGCTCTTGGGCAGCTTTGATAACCCTTTCTAAAGTTCTCCTGTCCCTCCTCTCTAATTTTTTATGAAACAAGGAAGAGAGTGTAATGTGTCAATGATAGTAAGGTTAATTAAACTAGTTAAATAGTTAAAGTTCATATTTTATGTCACAAAGCAGAACTTTGACCCAGTTCCCCATCCTTCAGTCTACCCCTTTCAGAAACTCCTGGGTCACCTTGGGGTACCGCCAAAATTGGCTATTTCCCATTGGCTATACTTTTGAATTCTGTAAGTCAAATTCCAATAACTGGTTTTTACTTAGCATGTTTTAATTTTCCTTAGAATTGTTGTGAAACATATTCCAGAAGAGATGCTAGACCAAGTTAGCTTCCACATCTCTATCCTGGTAAGAAAGAAGAGATATAAAAGGAAATTCCCATCATTTACTTTCTCTGCTTCTCCTTCAGAACTATTTATTAATAATGGAAGAAATAAAGAGGCTATGTGAATGAATATACTAAAAATTCATAGTATCCAAAAAAATGACTTCTCTACATATGAATCCTTTTTTATTAATTTTGATAGTCCTTCCATCACACTCCATATAATACCTTCACTAAATCTATCCTCAAGACATACCTTACTTCTCTTAGTAGATAACATTGATACCTACATTATTCAGAAATCTGAGGACATTTTATATAGATTCTGTCCCTGTTAGCACATCTTGAAACCCTTCTGACAGAATGGTCAACAATTCTCTTCTCCTTTGTTTTTGGTTCAGAAGATGAGATGACTTCTGCCAAGATCAATCCCTCTGCTTGAGCCCTCCATTTCATCCCCTCTCATATTCTTTAGAAATCTGTTCCATAGGCTGGTGTGCTTGCTTGCTCTCTCTCTCTCTCTCTCTCTCTCTCTCTCTCTCTCTCTCTCTCTCTCTCTCCAAATTCCTTCTCTCTTCTAGCTTTTCATCTTCTGTAAACATGACTGATCTCCCTTAAAAATAGATTCTTAAAAAAAAACAAAAAAACTTCAAAATTCCTTTTGAAAGATCTTCCATTGTCTAGGCCATCTCTTTTCACTATTATTTTGTAGCTCTTATTCCTTATTAACTTAGAAAGATTAGTCAATATTCTCTAGCTAGACCTCTTTATGACCTCATTAGTTTGCAACTTGGCCCCATCACTCTATTGAAACTGTTCTCTCAAAGGCCATCAGTGAACATATAATTGGTAAATTCCTTTTTTTCAGTCTTCGAACTCTTTGATTTTTCTATAATATTAAAAAAACTACTGACCAGTTCCTTTGGATACTTTTTCCTCCCCATGTTTTCATGATGCTTTTTCTATCCTTGTTTCCAATTATTCTTCTTCCTTAGTTTCTTTCACTGAGTTAATTTTCACCAAATAACAAAGTGTGGATATCCTCTAAGGTTCTCTCTTATGTCCTTTTCTCTTCATCACGCAGATAAAATATAACTTTCTACATCCAGCCTTAATCTCTCCCCTGAATTTGATTCCCACTTCTACTACTTCCTGCTGGACATCATGCCTGGATGATACCCTGGAATCTTAAATTCCACATATCCAACACTGAGCCATCATCTTTCTGACTAGACCTACCCTTCTTCCCAACTTTCTCTTTCTCCATTTCTTTAACTAGTGGTACCATACTCTGATGCCTTGCTTTCACTGTGCTCTCAGATTCATTAAGTTGCCAACTCTTGATGTTTTTATCTCTAAATCTTTTTATTATTATTATTTTATTTTATTGCCTCCTCCCCATTCATACTGCCACCATTCTGGTTCAGGCTCTCATTGGCCATTGTCTGGACTAGTGTAGTAATCTAACTTCTTCCAATTTGCAATTCATTCTTTGAAAAAGGAATATTACCATCATTTCCTAGTGATGTTTTCTCTCCCCCTACAACAGAAGCCTCCCTTGCAACACTGAAGTCGAGTTAAGCAACAAATCAGGCATTGGCCATGTCTTACAATAAATATCTCCTTACACAGCTATTATCTGTGACTTCTTTTGATGAGAGCTCCAAGGTATTCTTTGTACAGGTATCAACTACTCTTCCTAAAGCACAAATCTTCCTCAAATCTTTATAGTAGGGTACCTCGTAACTTCAAAGGGGTTATGATCTCTTTTGGGGTCACTAAGTGGCTTAGTGGATAAAGTACGGCCCCTGGAGTCAGGAATTGTCATCTTCCTGAGTTCAAATCTGATCTCAGACACTTTCTGACTTGGAACCTTGGGCAAGTCACTTAACCCTGTTTACCAAAGTTTCCTCATCTGTAAAATGAGCTAGAGAAGGAATTCGCAAACTGCCACAGCATCTTTGCCAAGAAAACTCCAAATGGAGTCACACCTCTCTCTTTAAAAACAACAACAACAACAACAACAACAACAACAAACCCTTACCTTCCTCCTTAGAATCAATACTATATATATATATACACACACACACACACACACACACACACACACACATATATGTGGTAAGGGTAACTTGTCCAGGATCACACAACTAGGAAGTGTCTGAGGCCAGATTTGAAACTAGGACCTCCTGTCTCTAGGCCTGGCTCTCAATCCACTGAGTCACCCAGCTGCCCCCAATCACATCTCTTTTAAAAGAACAATAGCCTTTTTTTTTTTAAACCCTTAACTTCTGTGTATTGACTTATAGGTGGAAGAGTGGTAAGGGTAGGCAATGGGGGTCAAGTGACTTGCTCAGGGTCACACAGCTGGGAAGTGTCTGAGGCCGGATTTGAACCTAGGACCTCCTGTCTCTAGGCCTGGCTCTCAATCCACTGAGCTACCCAGCTGCCCCCAGAACAATAGTCTTTTAAAAGAAGGGAGTCTACTATGGAGCAGATGGATCTGATATGGTCGATATGGGGAAAATAAAATGCAATTTCTTTGTCACAACAAACATTGATGAGGGAGAGAAAGAACTCAGGGTCTCTTCTTAAATAGAATGAAACAAACACAGGTAAAGACTATAGGGTCCAACAATTTGAGAAAAAACAATCATTTTGAAAGGGCTTCACAAGTGAGAGTGATTATATTGAGAGTTATTATACTACCACTTGACAAGTTTTTTAGTTTTGCTTTATCATGAGGCAAGAGAGGAGCCAATGGAGCTCAAAGGCACACAGCAGGAGTTTCTAGCTAACCTATAACCTTTAACTATAAAGTCCAATTAAGGTCGTCCTCATTAACTCCACCAGCCTGAACAGAATGAACAGACAATGGATATGATGAAGCAGATCTAAAATTACACTCAGCACAGATTGATGCTCACATTGTGAGAGGCCATTAGGAGCTGAGATTGACTGAGGCAACAAGAGAATCATATCTCCTATCTCACACATACTCTAGGGTACAGATTCATTGAGTGGAGAGGTAGCAGCAGCTTCAACACTTCTTAGCATGAATGACTAAATTCATTCAAATTCAGTGTGAGTACAGGACAAGTATAGTGCTACTACAAAATGTCCAGTCTTTCCTCTAAGTTAAAATAGAAATGCCTTTGTTGAAGGAGCCACAGTAAAGCATTTCCTTTGGCCAAAAAAGAGTACCAAAGCAGCAGAGGTCTGAGCTGAGATGCTAACAAAGACAGGGATTTGGGGTAGGTAGATAGAGAACAATCTTAGTCTGGAACCATGCCATCTGGCTTTTATTAGTTAAGTATTATAGTTTTGTCTAAAGAGCTGAGAGCCTGCTTTGGGAGCCTCAGAGATAGAGGCTCTAGTCATCAAGCCCTCAAAGAATGGTGCTGATGACATTAATAGGTGGCTCTGAAGAGTTGAACCCAGAAGTTGGTCATGAGAAGCTATGCTCAGCAAACATCACAAGACCACCCAAAACCAGTGGAGAAAAATCCAGCTGTAACATTGCCTCGTAGTCCCTAGGAGTCACCATGAATACAACCATCATAATCAGGGAGATCCAGTGAAAACCAAAATGATATTCCCAGAATGCTTCTGGGATCCTGCTTATCAGAAGATATCTGTGGCCTTATAATGGCAGGGATCATGAGCTACACGTGGGCCCCAGGCACCTGTGTTCACTACGAGTATGCTCTTCTTATAAGATGTTTATTTGTGTCCAGTTTTTTCAGGGATAGTGTGAGAATGTGCCCTGGGAGGGAATCTCTTTTATGAAGAGAATGTTTTATTGAGACTTCACTTCTACCTTTTCACTAAAGAGAGACACTAGGCATAGGGCTTTGGCTTTGAACTATGTCCTCTGGCTGACTAGATTAAAAAGTAAACATACCAATAGAGGCTTGTAAGCCCCAGTTTTGAGTGGATATAGACACAAAGAGTATGTTCAAGTTGGAATTACTATTTGGGGGATCCTGTGTATGAGGGGAGGTTGAAGCAGGTGCTACACTGCCATTAAAAAAAACCTTTATAACTGGCTCCAACCTATCTTTTAAATGTTATTTCATATTACCCTTGTTCATATGCCAAACTCCAATCAAACTAAACTAACAGTTTTTCAAACAAGTTGTATCCTGCTTTTGCACATTTTTGCAGCCTTTCCCTCATACCTACAATGTATTTCCTCCCTCCATATCTCCAAATATCAGAATAATTTTTTAAACACCTTTATCTTCTGGTTTTGGAAGCAATAGTAAGTATTGGTTTAAATGCAGAAGAATGGTAAGGGCTGAGCAATTGGGGTTAAGTGATTCCTCCAGGTCATAGTTAGGAAGTGTCTGCAGAATCTTTTTAGTTACTTTAAGACTCAGCTCATGCACCTCATCATCCATGAAGCCTTCTCTGATCCCCTCATTTCAAAGTATTATTATCTTCCTCAAGTTTTCCTGGAGTACTTAGTTTAGATTTCTTTTGTCTCTTTTAGGTATTAGCTTATATTATATTTATCTGGGAATACATTGTATTGTCCTTGTTAGACTGTAAACTCCTTGAGGACAGGGGTGTCATTTTTATTGCTGTATCTCCAAAGCCTGCATGTCACATAAGGCATTAACAAATATCTATTAAATAGGCATCTAGGAAATAATGTGACTTCAGTTGAAAAAATATGCAACATGTCACAACAGCTACAAGAAATCCCATGATTCCCAATCAGAATTTTAAACAGTAGCAATTACCAGCCTTATGTGTAACTTTTCAGTATTTGTTCAGTATGCAAAGACATATGTGACTAGAATGTTAAAACAGACAGCACATATTTCTGATTCCTCAGCCCTTGTACATCACTTGCTTATCTTAACTCTTATAACATTTTGTTTCTGTAAAAACCAATGAATATTTTTGCACATATGGGATCTTTGTTTGTTTTTGACTTCCTTGAGTATATGTCCCAGAGAGGGATTACGAGGTCACAGGGTATGAATACTTTAGTCATTTTACTTGTATAATTTTTCTAAGTGGTTCATAAAGTAGAAGATTAAAGAGTTTGTATTCCCATAATCCCTCCAATGGTGCCTGTTCACATTTTTGTCAACTTTGTCAGTCTAAATGAGATGAGGTAATACTTCAGAATTTGGATTTCTCTTGCTATTAGTGATTTGAAACAAGCTTTCACATGGTAATATACAATTTAGACTTAAAAAAAAAAACACCACAAACCCCTTACTTTCTATCTTAGAATGGATATTTAATATTGGCTTTAAGAAAAAGAAGGGTAATGGCTAGGCAACTGGAGTTAAGTGAGCTGTCCAGGTTTACACAGCTAGGAAGCATCTGAGGCCATTTTGAACCCAAGTCTTTCCCTTTTGAGGTCTGGCTGTCTATCTACTGAAGCACTTAGCTGCCCCTATAATAGCTCAGATTGATAACTTTATTCCACCATACCCAATTTATCTATGTGCCCTCCTCAGCATTCAGTGCCATAGCTTTTTCACATAATAGGTAGTCAACAATGTTTGCATCTGAATTGTCTTCACATGAGCATTAATGTCTGTCTCAATTAAACAATTAGTATTAAATATGTTTAGATAAGAGGAGTAGAGAGGGAAATCACAAGCAGTCCCTTTTACTTCAATGTCCTCAAAAGAAGTTCTTGTCATGTGTTATCATTATCTCCTAGAAATTCTTATGGACTTGTATCAGAGATAAGGGAAAGTCTATGTATATCCTGTATCTCTGTTTCAGGATCATACAACCGTCAACTCCTAGTTATCTGTGGCAAAGGGATACAGGATAAGAGGAAATATATGGAAAACTCTAGAATCTCATTTTAGTCAACAGTCTCAAACTCCTCAGTCTACTGTAGTGCCTGCTAGTTCTGCTGACAGATAACAATACCAAGTGATTAGACCCTTTTTGAAAGTGGAAATGAATGAAAAGTGAAAGGTTGGAGGAAAAGGTAACCCTGAGGAAAGAGAAATTGGCTCTATGAATGGTATCAATGATCATGAAGTCATCAGGCTAAGAATACTATGAGCACAAGATACAAAACTGTTCTCTTCCAGGTATACCTCAGCAGTTCACGTGGAAAGCCAGCCTTTTAATGATATTCTTCACAATTCTTTAACTTCCTTCTATCCAACCTCAGATAACTCTAATGAAAGAATAAACATCTCTTTATGTTCTTCTCTGTCCTCTAAATGCATAGTTATTTGAGGCATAAAAACACCTACCAATTTTTTAAATATGTGGGTGACTTCAGAAATCATTGTCTATTGATTTCATTTGAAATGTTTAAAAATAGAGGAAGAAATGAAGTTTTAGTTTGGGGAAGGTGGTGGACACAGGAACATCAGAAGGCAATAATCTGTATGCAGGTTATTGTATAATAATTAAATATAAAAATGTTTAGTAACACAATAGAAATTATTCTTACCCCTTCTCCATAGCATGACCTTCCTAATTTCAGACTGAACAATATTGGTTACAACACATGAATATATGTATATGCGTGTGTGTGTGTGTGTGTGTGTGTGTGTGTGTGTGTGTGTGTATCCCTGGAATGTTATGGTTGCTAAGACCAAAAGGCCATTCTCTCTACCAGCCATATGTACTATCTGTGACTTGTCACCTAATCAAAGTCTAGCTTCATTCCTTCCTCTGCTTATGATTATTTAAAGTGAAAGACAAAGATAATTATTTCTGAAGCCAAATAAACTTAAAAAAAATGCTACCTATTTTCACATTTAAGCCTGGAGAAGCTATACTTTGCTATACTTTACTATACTTTGTTTTCTCCAAGTCCACTTAAAAGAAAACTTAAAACCAAAATACTGAAGGATAACAGAATTGTCATGCCAAAGGATATTCCCCACTCCACCATTCCTATCTTTGGGTTTTATTTCAGATTTTTCTTTTTTCTCATTAAAAAAATACTTTACCTTTACTGCCAGCATAAATTTTTCATAATTTCAATCAATCAAAAAGCATTTAAGCATGTACTATGGAGAAGGCTGTCTGTATAAAGTGGAGTGAATGTTCAATTTGGAGGCAAAAGTCAAACTAGGCTACTGATGTTCTTCAAAATCAACTTTAGTATATAGGCCAGTACTGGCAAAGGTGTGGCACACAGGCAGAGCCAGAGCTCAGGAAGCTGCTCCATCCCTGCCTCTTCCCAGTGCCTGAGGGGATTTTTGCATGTCCTACCCCTCTGTCCAGCACCCAAAGTGAGCACTTCCTTCCTCCACTCTCCGGGGTAATGGGGGGGGGGGGAGGGCTGCTCACAGGGAGCTTGAAATTGCAGTTTGGGCACCCAAACTTGAAAACATTCACCAACACTGGTATAGGCTGTCCCTCATGCCAAGAATATACTCTGTCCCTTCTCATCTCTACCTCAGTTTATCTTTATATCTATTCAGAGCTTAGCTCAAATATCAATTCTTTCATGAAACTTTCTTTGGTCCCTTCAGTTGTTAATGCTTTCTCCCTCCAAAAGGAATCTATATTTATTTATTTGTGTACATGCTGAATCTCGTCTGAAAAGAATAAGTTCCTTAAAAAGAAGAAATGTTCTACTTTTATCTTTAAATGTTCAACAAAAATTTCCTAAACTGAAACAGAACTTTCTTCTGGTACAAGAAGGGTTATGAGGATGTGATTCATTAGAAGAAAATGAAAGATGATCTGGGAAATAATGTCAGATAAAGGGAAATATTAGCATGAAAAGCTTGGGAAGTTGTAGACAAGATAATTCAGTCAAGCATGATTCTTAGGCTAGACAACAATTCCTTTAATAAGGGTGGGTGGAGTGGGTTAGAGAATTGCAAGCTTAATATGTGACCCCAGTGAAACATGAGAGCCAAAAAAGCTAATGCTACCCTCAATTGCATTCAGGGAGTTATTGTGCCCACTTGGAGGAAAAGGATATGATAGACCCCACCAGCAGCTTATACTCTAAAAGGAGGAATAAGAAGCTTATACAAATAATCATAACAAAAGTAATAATACTAATGTACTCTGTCCTGCTCAGATAGAGGTAGAGAGGAGGAAGCAACAAAGAAGAGGAGGAAGAGGAGGAGGAAGAAGAGGAGGAGGAAAAAGATGATGATAAGGAGGAGGAAGATGAGGAGAAGGAGGAGGAGGAAGAAGGATGAGGAGAAAGAGGAGGAGAAAAAGGAGGAGGAGGAGAAGGAGAAGGAGGAGGAGGAGGAGGAGGAAGAAGAT
>NC_058130.1:359073562-359149074 GCF_016433145.1 Gracilinanus agilis | reverse complement strand
GAAGAAGAAGAAGAAGAAGAAGAAGAAGAAGAAGAAGAAGAAGAAGAAGAAGAAGAAGAAGAAGAAGAAGAAGAAGAAGAAGAAGAAGAAGAAGAAGAAGAAGAAGAAGAAGAAGAAGAAGAAGAAAATTACATAGCACTTTAAGGTCTGTAAAACACTATATATATTATTTCATTTGACTCTCACAACTATTCTGAGAGACAGGTGATTATATGATCTCCATTTTATATTCACAGGAATTTAATTATAAAAAGGCTAAGTGACTTGCTCAAGATCAATAACGTGGGAAGCAGGATTTGAACTCATTTTCCTAATTAGAGAGTACAACATTCTATCCTCGATGCCACCTTGCTGTCAACACTGCCTTAGGAATGGCATGTTCAGTTATACATCTTGCATTTTTGGAATGGTTCAGACAAACCCAAGCATGTCCAAAAGACAATGATCAGAGCAGCAAGAGAACTGAAGCCTATGCCATAATGGGGCTTGTTTGAAAAAACAGGAGTCTTCAGTATGGCAAAGAGGATGTATCTGTAGGACTGGCATTTGGAAGAGACTAGACTTGTTCTGCTTGGCCTCTGAAGAGACATACAAGAAGCATCTTGTAGCAGAGGGAGTCCTAGGCTCATCTACGCAAGGACCCTGCCTAAGCGATGTTTTTGGATACAAAGAGTTCATTCTTAAAAACAGACTTGATGAACACCTATCAGGGGGTATGACAGAAGGGATTCCTTGGTCAGGTATAAGTTGGATGACATGGCCTTTGAGTTCCTTTCTACCTCTTCAGTTCTATGAATTTGTGGCTAGAGAAAACATTAAGTAACTGGACTTTTTCCATGAGTTAGAGGATTCAGTTGGGAATACTTGGCTAACACAACTAAAGGCTTCAATTATTTCTAGTTACAAGGCACAGTGAGGTTTTCTAGCAAGCAAAATAATCTTTTATTCTTTGAAATGTTGAAGTTAAAGTCCTAGGGGAATCTCTCTAGTTACAATTCGCATATCAAGATTGAAGCCAAATGTCAGGACCAGTTACGGCTCTAAGCTTGTTCATGAAAAAAATGATACCTTCTCTGATTTGAGAATTGTATGCCTGATGCAAGCCATCCCGTGCATATGTTTCTCATGATGGCTTGGTGCCCATTTCACAAAGACATGTGCACACACATACATAAACACATACAGAATAACCAATCCATTGAAAGAAAACTAAAATCATTTGGCTTGGCAACGCTTCCTGAGGCTGTACAATGGAAAGAAAGTGCTCAGTTCTATTTATCATTGGAGCATAGATTAAAGCTGGAAATACCCGTAGAAGTCACAGTTGTCCAATCCTTTCATTTTATAGAGGAGAAAACTGAGGCCTGGAAAAGTTAAATAAGTAGCCCAATGTTACACAATAGAGGAGTCAGGTTTTATATTCAGGCCCACTCTTCTTTCCATTGTACTATACTGACTCTAGAATAATACATTCCATTTATTTAAAAGTTTTGCTTAATCTTTTTTAAATGTTGGGTTATTTTCTCTATGATTTTTTCAATTTGAGTCAGTAGTCAAAGGACAATCATTTTTATCAATCCTTCCCATTATCCTTTAGTCAATTCCTAAAAAAACAGTTGAAATGCTTGGTAGAGGTAGAGGGACTACATATAGAAGACAGTGTGGCTTTTCTTTTCTTTTTTCTTTTTTTAAAATTTCTTTTTAAAATTAATTAATTTAGAATATTTTTCCATAGTTACATGATTAATGTTCTTTCCCTCCCCTCCTCTGACCCCTCTCCTGTAGCCAACGAGCAATTCCACTGGGTTTTATGTGTATCATTGATCAAGACCTATTTCTATATTATTGATATTTGCACTCAGTGGATCGTTTAGAATCTACATCCCCGATCATATCCCCATCAACCCATGTGATCGAGCAGTTGTTTTTCTTCTGTGTTTCTGCTCCCACAGTTCTTTCTCTGGATGTGAATAGCATTCTTTCTCACAATTCCCTCAGAATTGTCCTGGATTATTGCATTGCTGCTAGTAGAGAAGTCCATTACGTTCGATTGTGCCACAGTGTATCCGTCTCATCTCTGTGTATAATGTTCTCTTCACCCTGGCTTTTCTTGGGCATAAATGGGGCAGCTAGGTGGCAGAGTAGATCAAGTACCTGACCTAGAGTCCTAAATAATCATCTTGATGAGTTTGAATCTAGCTTCAGACACTTACTAACTGTGTGATCCTGGGCAAGTCACTTAAACATTTTGCCTTAGCTTCTTCATTTGTAAAATGAGCTAGAAAAGGAAATGGGAAACCACTTCATTATCTCTCCCAAGAAAACCTCAAATCAGGGTTTCTTGGTCAACAAAGATTTGGACACAATTGAGACAAAACCAAAAACAAAAATTGTCATGTTTGAGCTTATTAATTTTTGATGGGTAGAGGATGGGGGCAGGGAGCTGTCAGGACAGGTAAGTTTTATCATTTAAGTCATAGGATCAAATATTCCAAGTGGCAAAGGACTTTAGATATCATTTAGTAGAACTCCCTCATTTTTCAGAGAAGTTAAACAAAGAGAATTCCATTGATTCCCCTTTGCTTCCAGAATCAAAATACTAACTGCTTGGTTTGGCATTCAATGCCCTTCATAACCTTTCTTCCTTTCCAGTCTTTTTATCCCTTGCTTTCCAACATGTATTCTGTGATCCACTGACTGTTCCATGAGCTGGCTGTTCCATGAACAAGGTACTCCATATCTCAGCCCTGGACATTTTCTCTAGTTATCCGAGGTGCCTGGAATGCTCTCCCCACCTCATCTCTGCTTACTGGTTTTCCTGTTTTCTTTTAAGTTTCTATTAAAATCCTGTCTTCTACAGGAAACCCAAGCCTCTTAATTCTAGCACCTTTTCTCTATTAATTTCCTATTTATCTTGTATTTGGTGTGTTTATACATGAGTTGCCTCTTCCATTAGACCATGAGATCCTGGAGATCAGGGACTGTCTTTTGCTTTTTTTTTTTTTTTTTTTGGTATTCACAGTACTTAGCACAGTGGCTGACACATACTAGTTGCATAATCAATGTTTTCTGATAGATTGATATATATGTGTGCATACATGAGCAGGAAGGATTGTTTCCATCTTTTAAAATTATTTAATGTTATTAATAACTAATTATGAACATCTGTAAAATCGCAGGCCTTGTCTAAATAAATGAACTATTACCTGGAAAATACCCTTCCCCTTTATAGACAACTATTCTAGCCCAGCTTACACCGAGATGTTGGGATCAAATATAAGCCTTCTCAAATTGGACTTGGACAATGCATTACATACTGCAATTCCACGAAGTGGTTCTGTTTCTTTAAAAATTTTAAATGGTGCTCACGGTCTGAGCACACTTCCAGCCTAATGTCTCACCTTCTTGGCCCCCGAATTTTAGTCATGCCACATCCTACAATATGCATACTGTTCAGATACTCAGAAGGGAGGCAAAATATGCCACAGATATTGGAATTAATGGATTTTTTGGAATGAGTAGCTGCTTGGCTCCATAATGCCTATGTTGATTTGAAAAATATAGTTACATCCTTCATACTCACTCAGCAAAAATACTTTTTGTTAGGAAAAAAGAATTGGAAACTTTTAAAGTTACTGCATTTTCCATAAAGGAAATACATTTTCTTTAAAAATTTTTTAAATTTTTTCCATGATTCCATGATTCCTGTTGTCTCCCTCCTGGAACTGATGAGCAATTTCATTGGGTTATACATAAATTATCACTCAAATCCTAGGAAAAACCTTTTCATTCACTATTATCAACCAACCCATCAGCAAGCATTTTATTAAGTGCATGCCAGGCACTAGGCTAAGTGCTGATGATGTCAAGGAAGGCAAAAGTCAAAACTGATTCTTGCTCTTGAGGAGTTTACATAGTAATGGGAGAGATGAGTAAATAAATAGGTTCATATAACATACATATGGGAACAAAAGAAGGTCATCCTAGTGGGAAAGCTCAAAAGATTGGATGACTTTTAATGGTCTGAGAGAGAGCACTATTTCAGAGAAGAATTCTTGAAAGAATAACTTAGCTCCTCTATTTTATTATTTTCCTCAATTATTGAGTCTATTTTCTCTAAAACAGTAAGAAACTTTTTGAATTCCAACAGTTATGCTCTCTGACCCCAAGAGGTCAAATTTTTTTAGAGATAGCAAGTAACAGAGACCTTATCATCATGGAACATTAGCTGAAAAAATGTATATATATTTTAATTTCCCAGCAGCTGGAAAAATATTGTATCTTAGTGATAAATAATGTCATGCCTTTTATTATAAAATGCCCATCCAAAATTAAATGGATAGACATAAAGTTCAAGAGAATAGACACCTTTTTCAGGCAATGGGACAGGCGTTAAGTTACAAGAAATTATTTCAAGAGGCTCTGAGAAAATTTACCTTCTACTTTACCTCTTTCAGTGTACCATGCCTTGCTTACCTAATCAGCTGATGTCTATAATGCCACAGATAAATTCCTTTCACCCCGCAAAAATACGAATACCACTTGGAAAAATTAACAAATAAAGCCATGTTATTTGCATATAAGTTTTCTAGAATTAACTTATGAGCTCATATTTGAAAGAGAAAAATATGATAGGGACCCAGGTATCCTAGATACCTGGAACAATAAAGAGTATAGCAACAATTCGAATGTACATTGAGTGAAAATTGACAAAGCACTCTATTTATAACAACCTTAACAGAGACAGGCAGCCTAGTTTTTATTATCCCTATTTTTGTAGATGATAAAATTAAAGTTCAGAGAGGTCTAAGGATTTGCATAGGGTCAAGAGAATTGCAATTAGAACTTTTTGTGAACACCAAGTTTCACAAACCATATTGGGTGGAGTGGTGCTACCACATAGAGGGGAAGAAACAGAAACCTCAGGTTACAGCTGTTATATCACTGTTGGGAAGGCTACTGCTCAGGATCAGGAGATTTGAGAGGGAAGGATTTGATGCTCACCCAAACCTTCTAAAATGTGCTATGGGGCAGGTAGGTGATACATTGACTTAGTTTATTTCTATAATGTCTTCTCAGGAAATGGAGTGATAGATAGATGGGACAAAGTGGTTGATTCTAAGCAGGAAGACCAGTGAGAAGGCTGTTACATTAGAACAGGCAAAAGATAAGAGGATGGACTTGTCATTTTGAGTCATTTCATTCATGTCCCACTTTTCGTGACCCCATTTGGGATTTTCTTGGCAGAGAAAGTAGAGTAATTTGTCATTTCCTTTTCCAGCTCATTTTACAGATGAGGAAACTGAGACAAGCAAGATTTTCTCAGGGGCACACAACTAATATTCTCTGGGACCAAATTTGAACTCAGGAAGAAGAAACTTTCTGACTCTAGGCCTAGCATTCTATCCACTGTACCACCTAGCTGCCCATAAAATGTGAACTAGGGTGTGGAGATACTATCGAAGAGAAGAGGACCAACACAAGAGATGTTATGAAGGCAGAATTAACAGAACTTGGCAGATTGTTTAATGTAGGACATATAGAAAAGAAAAGGTCAAAGAAGACTCAGATTTTGAGGCTAAGTGACACCCAGAGGTATTGTGGGGAAGAAACAGGGAATGAAAGAGAAGGATTATTTTTTAAAATGAACTTTAGCATTATTGTTTTATTTCCAAAATCTCATTTAACTCAAGAGTGCAGTCAACAGAGTTGGAACTTTTTAGCAATGCATTAATATCAAGGATAACTGAAAGCCATCGATTGCTGTGGATACAATTGCTTAGGTATCAAAAACATTTTAAATTCACATGGTCCAAGTTGCGCTGACAGACTTATGAAACAACAAAACATGTCAAAGTCTTTTACAAACATTTAATAGCTTCAACTAAATCCAAAAGGGCTTATAGTAGGCATCACAGGTCTAAAGCTAGAAGAGATCTTAGAGACCA
Organism: Gracilinanus agilis; assembly: GCF_016433145.1. Classification (NCBI taxonomy): domain Eukaryota; kingdom Metazoa; phylum Chordata; class Mammalia; order Didelphimorphia; family Didelphidae; genus Gracilinanus; species Gracilinanus agilis. The sequence continues at coordinate 359,143,126 of NC_058130.1, read as the reverse complement.
TCTGTCTGAACCCTTCATTTTGCAGATAAGAAAACTGAAGTGACTTGTCCAAGGCCACACACAGAAAACTAACAGGGTTTAGACTCCATCTCTTTGACTTAAGAATCAGTGTATTCTCTACTGTACCATGATGTCTCTTAGTAGTTTCCAACTGTGTTCTAAAGATCCATAGATATTCACAGGTATTCATATGCTTCAGATTAATTATAATTATGTCATGAAAATTATGTTTTACTTTAAAAAATATGAACTATTTCATGTCCTAGAAGTTAAAAGGGATTTTCTTTTGCCCCACCCCAAACCTCCCTTATTACAACCAAGAAATTCTGTTTTTATTTTCTTGAAATTAAATTTGACTTCTGAAAGTTGAAAGTTAATGCTGAAGTCTGAATATAAAGAATCCAGTAGAGGATAAAGCAAAACCAGTCAAAGCAACATAAAGTGCCCTTCTATGCTTTCACTTTCCTTCATTTCAAAGATTCCAGGCCCTTTTGAAAAGCATACAGCAGACACAACTGTTGGAATTGTCAGAGATTACTTAATGACTTCTGAAAAGCAAACTTTTTTAGTTGCTTCCTTTAACATCAATCCACATAGAAAAAATATCACAAAGACATGGAGATGACTCATTCCATGAATTACTTAATTGGAAGTAGACAGGATATCATTTTTGTCTCAGTCCTTTTTCAGGGAAGTCTGGGATATCTTCTATAGAAACCCCAAATGTGGAAAGTGCATCAGGTGACTAACTCCCTTCCTGAAACTTTTGAATGCTCTTCTTGAATCCTCTATGTTTGGCACAATGCCTGTGCACATAGTACACGTAGTAGGCATTTAATAAATATTTATCGATTGGGTTCACACACTATTCTCTGGATCCAATTCCATCACTAACTAGCTGTATGATCTTGGGAAATTTTCCAGTCCTGCTTCCTTATACGGAAAATAACAAAATTTTCACCCACTGTTCCTATTTTTGCCCTCTGTGGGATAAGAAGAAAATAATAAAATCTTGCTTCAACATGAAAGCCACTTAAATTCTTGAGGACAGCTACTATGGTTGAAGGCACTGAGGAAAGTTGGAACGGAAAGACAAAGAAAGAATCATAAGTTGGATCTGAATTTGAATTGAGGCCCTTTGATTTCAGTCAGTTTCTTCAGTAACCTTCAAGAGTGATGTTATCCTGATTTTTGATTATACTGGGCTTCTATTTTTCTTATTTATATGTTATCTGCATATATAGCTATTTCTAACATAGTCAACAAATACCTATTGTATGTCCAGATAGGCACAAGGTTTTAAGTATTATAATGCTATTAATAAGGAGAAAAAGGTCCAAATTCAATATTATCCCTCTTCCCAAGTAACTTCCATTCTACTAGTCAAACAATAAATGATATTATATGACTGCAATAGAACATAAATATTCCATAAGAAATCATGAAAGGGACAATTTTGGAGAAATCTGAGAAGACTTGTATGAAGCAATGCAGATCTAACTGAGAAGAACTAGGAGAACAATCTAAATAATAATATCAACAATGTAAAAACAAACAACTTGGAATCATTTATGAATGTGGATAAATCCAATGATCAATTAAGAATCCACTAGATTAGTGATAAAGCATGCTCTCTACTTGTTAACAGAGAAGTAACAGACCAAGGCTACAGAAAGAGATATACATTTTGGACACTGCCAATGAGGGAATTTGTTGTACTTTTTTATACATACTTATTGCATTTAATTTTTACTCTGTTTCTCAATTACAAGTAAATAAAAAATTTAACATTTGTTTTTTTTAAAGTTTTAAATTCCAAAATCTGTCCTCCTTTCCCCTTTTCCCCCCTTGAAAAGCCAAGCAATTTGATATAGATTATACTGTGTAGTAATGCAAAGCACATACCCATGTTAGTCATTTTATGAAAGAAAACAGAGATAATAAGAATAATAAATTTTAAAAATTGTGCTTCAATATGCATCAATCAATTCTTTCTTTTGAGGAGGATGGTATTTTTCATCATAAGTCCTTTGTAATTGTTTAGATCATTGTATTGTTGAAAACAGCTAAGTCATTCACAGTTGTTACTGTGTACTCCTGGTTCTGCTCACTTCATTTTGCATATGTTCATAAAGATCTTTCCAAGTTGTTTTCTGAAATCATACTGCTCATCATTTCTTATAGCACAATAGATTTCCATCAAAATCATATAGTCATTCTTCAATTGACCAGCATATCCTCAGTTTCCAATTCTTTGCCCCACAAAGTGTTACTATCAATATTTTTGTTCATATAGACTTTTCCCTTTTCCTTTGATCTCTTTGGGAGACAGAGCTAGTCGTGGTATTAATGGGTTGGTGTGAAGTGGTATTTGAATTTCTCTAAACAAATGTGCTACACTACGCATACACATTATAAGGGTTTTGTCTGTCTTTCCTTACCACTCCCACTCCTCACAATGGAAGTAGACATAGAAGGGAGTGAAAATAGATTGTTGTTAATTGAGAAAAGAAATAAAAACAAAAATGAGACACATGGTAAGTATAACGAGGCTATGGCATTTTACCAAAATGACTTGCATGCAAGAAGCAGTGCAAAAGATGCCAGGCAGGAATGTAGATTCAGAAGAGAGGCGAAGTCTTTTCATCTCCAAGCCAACATACCCAACAAGTATTGCTGGAGAAGTAGAATCAACATCGGTCATATATGATTCCTTCTTTTAACTTATATATCATCACTAATCCAGTTCAGGACCTCACTGACTCTTACCTGGACTAATATAATAGCCTCCTTTGTGATGCCCCAATCTCTAGGCACTCCCTTCTTCAATCTATCCTCCATAGAGCTGCCAATTCATATTTCTAAAGCACAGATCCTTTGGACCCTTTTACTTATTTATAACACTGTGACTCCTCTTAACTTAGTATTTACTCTGAATTTTTAATTTACTTATCTGTGTATTGTCCCATCCCTATTTTTAAGTCCTATATTCCCAGGATAATAATTACTTATCGAAATGACCGATTGAATTTTAGGAAATTATCAGGTGTCTTTAGTGGGTGCCTTGCCTCTGACTTCCTTAATTTTTGCAATAATCATTGGTCAGGTCTGATACATAAGAGAAGACTGGCAGATGATTTGGTCAGTTTAATCATTCCTTAATCATTTTCATATGTGTGAAGAATAGTTATATGGAAAATGTTTGGACAACTTTGTTTTATCCTTACTAAAAGCCAAACAATAAGAAACAGACAAACTCTGGTAGAAAGAGCGACTATCAGTATAAAAGAGAAGTTCCTAATAACCCACTTTAGAACTGCTAACTTAGTTTAAAAAGTGCAGATGGGAGTCTCCATGGCTACTTTGGAAGCATCCTATCAAATATTATCATGCCCTAAATGACAAATAGGTCATGGACTATATCACTGCACCTTTAAGCAAATGCTTGTGTTTTTAATTAAATACATTTTTTTAAAATGAAGGAAAATTACTATTTAAGATGTCTACAAAATAAAACACAACTTAAAAAACTTTTCCTTCCACACCAAAGAAAAGAAAAGAAAAGAAACATAAAAAGTAGTTTGGAAAATGAAGTAGGAATAGTGAGGATGGAACATTTGTTTTTTGTTTTTTAAATAATCCTTCTACACATGATTATAGCAGATGCAAAAATTTTGCATCCATGTGCTAAAAAATTGTCTTGTGCTCTATGCGTTCTAGTAGAAAAGGTAATGAAAAACAACTATTGATAATTATTGAAGCAATTGAAAAATGCAGAATAAATTTATTTACTACTAAGAAATTCGTTTTGGAGGGGAAGGAGTGAAGGGAAGGGCAGTCAAGGGTTTTGTGTGTCTGTATCTGTATATGAATGTGATTAGGAGCTCACAGATAATATACTTGAAAAGGATTTTAGAGAGCATCTAATCTAACCTTCTTTTACAAAGGAATAAACAAATTGGGATCCACAAGTAAAATGATTTGGCCAAGGCCACACAGGTGATAAATTACATAACTGAGATTTAAACCCAGCTCCTTCAAATGCCAGAACCATGCTCTTTTCAACATATGAAAATGGCCACACTACAGCTCTTCAAAATTACATAACCACACATGAAACAAATTGTTGAGAGATTTTATGCATTTATATTTTCAAATAAAACTGGGATGGTTCTACATACTGAGATGCTATTTGGAATTGAGCAGCAGGATCTTAGATTTAGAACATAATTAGATATGGCTCCCTGCTGTAGAAATCACATGAACATAGAATGTCTTTTGTTTGTGTGTCAATTTTTTATATTAATAAGCCTGATTTTAAAGCTAAAGCTCATAACCTTCTGAACTAAAAAAGCATTTAAAAAAAAATTTTTTTTAAACCCTTAACTTCTGTGTATTGACTTATAGGTGGAAGATTGGTAAGGGTAGGCAATGGGGGTCAAGTGACTTGCCCAGGGTCACACAGCTGGGAAGTGTCTGAGGCCGGATTTGAACCTAGGACCTCCTGTCTCTAGGCCTGGCTCTCAATCCACTGAGCTACCCAGCTGCCCCCAAAAGCATTTTTTTTAAACCCTTACCTTCCATCTTGGAGTCGATACTATGTATTGGCTCCAAGGCAGAAGAGTGGTGAGGGCTAGGCAATGGGGTCAAGTGACTTGCCCAGGGTCATACTGCTGGGAAGTGTCTGAGGCCAGATTTGAACCTAGGACCTCCTGTCTCTAGGCCTGGTTCTCAATCCCTGAGCTACCCAGCTGCCTCCTAAAAAAGCATTTCAAGTCAGTAATATGGGTACTTTTCCCTCCTTTATCCCCTTAATCACTTTATCCTGTCTATACAATTTCTCTAGTCTAACTAGAATGCCCACAAATTCATTTATTTTTTTAAAACGAGAGTTTCTTTTTTATTTCTGATTGACAGATTACTGGAAGATCAGGGAAGAAAAAAGAGAGCCACAACTGAAAAGTAGAAAATTTTATCCATGTCAACTTTAGGAAACTTTTTGGATTGAAATGGAAAATAATGACCCTTCAAAAAAGCCATCATTTGTTGAAAGATTATGTCTTATTGTAGAACAGATGGGGTGGGATATGGAAACTTGTGTTGTTATATGAAGAGAATGTAAAAGTGCAGGAAAAAAATGATGAGTATATGTAATTCAGAAAATCATCATTAGATATGTTTGAGCTGATGCAGAATGAAATAAGAATTGGAAAACCAATATACAAAATTACTATAATAACCTAAAGCCAAAAGGAAAAATTCTAAGCCACCAAAAAATGAAAACAAAACAAAAAACTCTAATAATGGCCCTAGCGAAGATACTATGAAACAGAACTCTTGCATTATCAGATATCCTCCCTGTAGTAGGTATTTTTGCTTGAATGTTTTCCTTTGTTCTAAGGGAAGGTTCAAGGTGGTTAGGGAAGGTTTGCTGTCATTGTTTTTCAGAAACTGGTTATGATGAAAAGACAAGGGACAGTGGTAAAACATATTTAAAAAGAAAGAAAGGAGAAAAAAGAAAGGAAGAAAGCTTATATCCCTCAACAATGACTGAATATTCCTAAGAACAGAACTTGTTCAGCAACTTAGAATGATTTTCCCTGGCTAACTACTCTCTACTGATTCAGTCAAACCATTAGTTTGATTAATTTTTTTTCATTCAAATAACTGATGACATGATTAAATTGATCAAAATAATTCGTTTTAAAGTTTTCTCAGTGTCAACAATTTCACTGAGTGTGCACTGATTTCAGTGATCCCTTAGTGTTTTGTTAGAATAGACTCCTTTGTTTTTCACTTGAAATCATAGAGTTTTCCAAAGAACTAAAATGACAAGTAATCCAGAGGTTAAGGCCAAGGAGCATGGGCTACCCAGAGTGTGAATAATGGAGAGTTAGGGGTAAAAAGTGGTACAGGAAGTAGTATCACATCGTGAAATGAGACACCAGTTCTAGTAATTCAAATCATAAGAACAGTAATATACATGTATGATGCAGTCTGGGGTTTGAAAAATCACTTCCCTCACAGCAATCTCATAATATAGATAATGATAAATGTTATCCTTACTTTACAGATAAGGCAAACTGAGGTTTGGAGAGGTGACACATCTTGCCCAACATAAACTATTAAAAAGAAAGCATCAGGGCTAAGAATTTAACCCAAGGTTTCCTGAATCCAACTCCAACACTTTTCCTATTATATTTTACTATATAGTACCATTGAAGAATTAAAAGAATGAAGATGCTATTGAGCTCTGGGCAGACTACCTATGATGCACAGATAAAAATAATATGGACAAAAATCACATTAGATAAGAAAATGTGGAGAGACTGTGATCTGTGGCAGTGGAGAGGATACCTAAACTGATGAAGTTCCAGATTCTCCAAAGAATCAAATGAACTAAACATCATTTGTGGCACTAAAGAAAAGAAGTTTTTATAATGGAGGTAGCTTCAAATTACACTGGATAAAGTGCTTGTTTTTGATTCAGGAAGAATCACTTGAAATCATAGAGTTTTCCAAAGAACTAAAATGACAAGTAATCCAGAGGTTAAGGCCAAGGATTTGAATTTTGGACTCACTAGCTGTGTGACTCGGTGCAAGCATTTATCCTCTACCTCAATTACCTTATCTGTGGAAAAAAAAAGGTGGGAGATAACAGTGGTACCTACCTCCCAGGATTATTGTTGAGAGTGAAATGGGATAATATGTTTAAAGTACTTTGTAAGTTTTTATTATAATTATGATTATTATTGGTAGGTCACTTCCTGGCTTCCTGTTATTATCAATTTTATGTTCTTAAGCTTCCTTTCTTCTCCATCAAATTTTCATCTTGGTTTAGTTCTCTTTATAAAAGAAACATAAGATCTTCAATTTAGTTACTACATTCTTCCAAAATTAGCTTGATTTTTTCTTCTGTCAACCCTTCTATGGAGCTCTTTGACTCCCTCCTAGGAGATAAAGTATCAAGGTTATATTAAATTATTTTCAAAAAAATATTACCTCTTTTGTATGTTTTGGCACAACTTCCCCCTCCATATTTAAATCTCTTGTCTCCATAACTCTTGATAAAAGAGAACTAACTACTCTAGGCCTTTCACACTATTGGGGTGGGGGGATTATTTGGCAGGTAATCATTTTTAGATGTCTGCCTGGTCTAACAATCACTTATGTAATTTGGAACTGGGCTATTTCCCATTGCATCAGCACAATATATGAGTTGGTACTTGGAGAAATAATTCCCATCTTCACATCTTTCTCTCAATGATTTATCATTGTTACTAACAGGGCAAGTCCATGCCTAATTTGAAGGAGCTATGTTGTCTCTGTCATCTGCTCTTCCTAGAATAATTTCTTTTTGTCATCAGATCACACCTCAGGAGCCTCTTCCCTCTAGTCTTTTTTTTTTTTAATTTAAATTTATTTATTTACCTTTTTATTTGTTACATCAAAAAATAGCCAATCAGCTTTCTCCCTTTTTCCCTCCCTCCTGATTAGAGAAGGTATCATTTGACAAGGATCCCATCTCAGTACTACAGTACTTACTCACTGCCCATACAATTCTTACATTTGAACTAGGATGCTGGATGATTCAAGAGGTATGCTCCTTTTTAAATATTCTCAATAATAATTGGAAGTTTGGTAGCCAAATAAGAAAGGTAGATTTTATTAGAATATTTTCTTCATTCTTATGCTAGATTGATTTAACAACTCATTGAAAAACAATTCAGAAAACAACCCTCTTGCTACCACTATTAATACAAAGCTCTAGAAGCATTCCTGATAATTCGCAAATATACAAATAAAAACCTTACCCATAATAGGACCTGTAATTCTTAGGTGGGGCATGCAGGAGAGACCAGAACTATTTCTCCTCAGCAGTCAGTGTTCAACCCTGAACTAATCATGTTTTAACCAAAGGACTAATGTTTTAACCAAAAAGGTGATTCTTTCTCTCCTCTCTGCTAGCAGTATCGCCATAAATAAAGTACAGAAAAACAAAGGTGGTAAAACATACTAGAAAGAGATAGGAGAAAAACTTGTGCATGGATGTAGGTTATCTGAAGTCACAATCAATATAAAACTGCAAGGCAGATGAGTAGCATTATGTTCTTTCTTTAGTATCCAAACTTCAGCAAACATTAGGAAGATTCTACTGTAAAGATTCTCCTGCTATCTTCAATTCACAATCTCTTGCCATGCCACCCCACCAATATTTCCCCAGGAATGACTGTTACACTCATTACTATTTAACTTCTAAGCCATGGAGAAGCTGCTTCTAGCTTCGAACAACACCATGAGAAATACCACAAGGGAACCTTGGAGGGGCTCCAGATACAAATAAAAGCCCAGCAACTTACTGGAGTGACTCTGAAGCCCTTGGGGGGGAACTGGAGCAAAGGATTTTGGTCTCCAGAAACATGAAGAATTTCATGGACACAGGGGAGAAGTCTCACATCATTCTCTTGGGGCCCCAAAGGCCTTTCTTCAACTGCCCATGTGAGTAAGTTGGTTACATGCCCGACAGCAATGACTCTATCCCATGGGTGGGTCCTCTGTGGTTTTGCAGGCTAGACAAAAGCCAGTGTGAACATTTCCTTCCCACCCCTTTAGATTCATCTTTGTTCACATTTAGGACCAAGAGTAACTCTACCTTGGAACTATTTGGAAAAGTAAGCCCCTTCTTGCCTCTTTACATTTAAGCTTGATGAGGGACCATAGACCTATTAGCATAGGTTATTATTACCTGTTCATCTTTATTACAGCTTCTGAAGCAATTACTAAATACTCCTCAGGTGAAATACTGGCTCTAGGGGACTTTATATACACATACATTACATACACACGTATATACAGTAATCAACAGAACTGGAGTTACTCAAGGGGCCTAGGGCAGTTCGAATTTACATGAACATGTTGGAAATCAAACAGGTTTAGTGGCCGGCAGCCTATTTAAAGCTGTGCCATGTGGGAGGTCTGGATTAAAGAGCCTTCTAGTTTGAAGGAAGACATTACAATTATGACAATGGAAGGGAGTTGAAGAGGAAGTACCTCAGTAGAACAAGATGAAGTACTTGGCAAGAAAAGAAAAGAAAAGAAAAGAAAAGAAAAGAAAAGGAAAGAAAAGAAAAGGAAAGAAAAGAAAAGGAAAGAAAAAGGAAAGAAGAGAAGGAAAGAAGAAGAGAAGGAAAGAAGAAGAGAAGGAAAGAAGAAGAGAAGAGAAGAGAAGAAAGAGAAGAGAAGAGAAAAATGAAAGAAAAAGAAAAGAAACACCTCTTTTGCTCAGTCTTGTCAGCTCTCCTAGACTGGCTGTGATCTTTCAGACTCATTCTAGATGGTCCAGATCGTTGGCCTTTTCTCCTTGGACACCAGAAGTGGAAGAGATAAAACATGCCAGATGATGTAGCCTCTGCTTCTGGCCTCTTTCAGGCAAACTGTGAAGTGCAATCTGTTTCTTTGTGAGTTACCATATCAAAGTAAGCTGACATAAGGACTTTGGGAATTACATATTTAAAGAAGGAAAACAAACACTAGACCCCTAGTCTTTTAGAGTACTCAGTATTTCACCTATAGTTAAACACTGGAAAGGGCATCTAGGCAGCACAGTGCATATAGCACTGGGCTTGGTGTTGGAAAATTACATTCAAATCTATCCTTAGACACTTACTAGCTGTGTGGCACTGGGCAAGTCACTTAACCTTTATGTGCCAGTTTCCACATCTGTAAAATGAATTGAAGAAGGAAATGGCAAATCATTCCAGTATCTTTGCCAAGAAAACTCCTGGGATCATGAAGAGACTGACACAGCTGAAACGACTCAACAAAATTTGGGTTATTTACCACTTGTCAAATGAAGAAATTGAAAGCTCCCCTATCTTCCTCCCCTCCCTCCCAGTACTTCAAGATTTTTTTCTGGCTCTAAATACTTTGATTCCAAGATTCTTTCTTTCTTTAAGCCTCAATCTTCTCAACTGTATAATGGAACTAATACCATTTGCACTGTCTACCACCTCACATGATTATGAATGAAAACTCTTATTATAGTTATGAAAGAGCAGACAGTGGAAGGGAAGAAACAGTGAAGAGGAGAGGGAAGAGGCAAAGGAGAAATGTAGAGAGAAGAAGGAAAGAGGGCAGAAAAGGAAAATGGATGAGGTAAAGGAGGAGAGGAAATTAGAGGACTTTAAGGGAAGAAGAGAGAGAAGGAAGAACTATTTAAAGAAAGAAATGTCGGGGGCAGCTGGGTGGCTCAGTGGATTTGAGAGCCAGGCCTAGAGATGGGAGGTCCTAGGTTCATATCTGACCTCAGACACTTCCTAGTTGTGTGACCCTGGGCAAGTCACTTAACCCCCATTGTGTAGCCCTTACCACTCTTCTGCCTTAGAACCAATATACAGTATTGATTTTAAGATGGAAAGTAAGGGTTTACCAAAAAAAATGTCAAAGTATAGAACCTGAGAGAGAAGAGATGTTAGAGACAGTATTCCTTTCCTGATGTCATGGAACAGAACCGTATACATCCTATGTGATCTCTACTCACGCCAAGTAATAAAATATGTAACAATGAAGAGTATAATCATAATATATCAGTTTTTCCTTATATGATATGAAATATCTTAAAAGAATTAAAAGATTTCTTTAACATTTCCCAATTTACTCTCTGGGAATAGGGAATGATCAGAACACATCTATATTGGCCAAATGACCAATTATCTAACGCATCACTTTGTTGTCATTGGGCTTTCCTGCCACTGAAAGGGCTAGTTGTTTGATTTGACCACCAGAACTGGTTATTTTGGCAGTGTAGACGCTGTCATAGGCACTGGGGAAAATAAAGTCCCAAATGTTCTTTCTGATGCCTCTTTCCTCACTTCTTTCCACAACACAAACCACTTCCTTTTACTTGATATAATTTTGCTTTTCTCGTTACAACTACAGATGTAGTGGTGTTGGGCCTGATGAGGGTATTGGATGAAGTCATGAGCAATTAAGGGAGTGCTCAGTCCAAAACTAGGGATGACACAACAGAATTGGCCCAAAGCAGAACAGAAAAAAATATACTAAGTCTTTCTTCCTTTTCCTGAAATTTACAAAATAGGAAAGTGGAAGGGTCAACGAGGTTATGAGAAAGGTTACGTCAAAATATGTGCACATACAAAGCTAAAAGGGAAAAGGAGAAGAATCTGAAAAATAATCATTAGAAAGCATGTGCTGCATATAAAATTGAAGGACACATTCTGCTACATACGGTTGTGAAGTTGAGTGAAATGCTTCTCCTTTGCAATCTGGTAGTGAAAACTTCGGTAACAAATCCACACCTCTGTGCACAATGATAGGACCACATGGACTGCAATGAGGTTGAGCTGTGCCAGTGTCACAAGAAAAGCAAGGTCTCTGGACAGAATTTTACTGGAATAGAAGCCTGCAAACACTAATCAGTTGTAAGATTTAAATCAATGTCCAAAACTCCAAGTTATTATATTTTATAAAATTTATTAATAATCACTTGAAGTAAGGGGAATAAAAACCTAATTTTTTAACAAAAATAAGACCACGTGAGTAAGTTCTCTCATCTCTCCCAAAAAGCCCACTTTAGCCAACTGTGATCACAAGAAGAGAGAGAGAGAGAGAGAGAGAGAGAGAGAGAGAGAGAGAGAGAGAGAGAGAGAGAGAGAGGCAATGCTACATAAAACTTATATCTTCCTTATGTCAGCACATAACATGAGAAGGAAAGTGGGATGCTGGGAATTGAAGTCCAGGTGAACAGGTTCTAATTACATACAGAGAAATAAAACAAATTGAAGACAGTTCAATCACATTACTGTTCTGTTCTTTTAAAAAAATAAACTATGAATACCTTCTCCTTTCTGAAGCAGGTTTAGAGAAGGGGTTCTCAACAGGAAGAAACTTGGCAGCTTGGTTTGTACTTGCTTAAGCACTGTTACAAACTCTAAGGCCACAAATAAGAGAATCATCCAAAAGAGGACAGGATCACAGATTCCATTTTGGAAGAGATCTTAGAAACTACTGAGTTCAGTCCCCTTTTCTTAAAGATAAGACAATTGAAGCTAGAAAGATTTAGTCACTTGCCCACAGTCAAAAAGAAAATAAGAACAGAAGAAGAACCTGAACCCAAGTCTCCAGACTACAAAGGTAATGTTCTTTCCATCAGGTTTCTCTAGGTATTGTGAGCTGAGTTTATCTGACACGTAGGTAGGGTTAATGAAGAGAAAGAAAAGATAAAAGAGAAAGAAAAAATAAAGGTATTTTAAAGGAGAGGAAATTGCTTTTAAACCATTTATTTAAAAAACATAAATGAAGGAGCAACTAGGTAGCCCACTGGATAGAGTGCCAGGACTAAAGTCTGGAAGACATGGGTTCAAATCTCACCTCAGACACTTCCTAGCTGTGTGACCCTGGGCAAGTCCCTTAACCTCAACTCTTATAGCTCTTATGCCTTAGAATTTATATTCATTTCAGAAGAGTGCTGTCTCTGTCTCTGTCTCTCTGTCTTTGTTACTCTGTCTCTCTCTGTCTCTCTTCCTGTCTGTCTATCTGTCTCTCTCTCTCTTCTATGTGTGTGTGTGTGTGTATACATACATACATATATATGTGTATATATGTATATATATAAAACTGTAAAGGAGACCTAGATAGTTCTCCATTCATTCATTCATTCTCAGAATCAATTAATCAGAATTAAACTTAGGCACAGTTTAACATCAGGATGAGCTGACTGAGCATATACAAAGTATGGGACCCCACTGGCCAGTGCTCAGTTGCACTATTCCATCCATGACCAGCCCTAAACTAGTAGAGGAAGCACTGTCCCCTTCCTTGGTACTTTATGAGTTGTATCCTCCCTCCCCCAACCCTGAAGAATGTAGATGTCAAGTGTGTAGCAGTCTTTGTACCTAGAATGACAAGTTCCTGTTGTCTTCATAAAAAAGTTTCTGTAGGTTTCAGAGATCCTACCAGTCAGCACAAAGGGATGTCAGACAAAACTGAGCACATCATTGCCCGTGGATGTTTTCTCAGTAATTAAACATCAATGTTTCAGAGAGACATAAAGATCTAAGGTTAAATAGGCTACCCATGTCGACTAAGTTACAAGCATTCTAGTCTATTCTCTCCCTCAAAGCCAAAGATGACAGCAAACAAGCATTCAATGCCAGGTTTTAAACAGGTGCCACAGTTATAGGAGTGGAAGTTATTTACTGTGCAAAGGTCTGGATTTTGACTCACTCAAAGAAAGTCCTTTAAATAGTCTAGTGTCCAAATTAAACAATCCAATTATACAAATATTTATTAAGAGCTTACTATATGCAAGGCTTTCTGAATTGTTAGCTATGTTCTATTCAATAAATATTAGAGAGGAAAAATATGTGTATAATTCATTAAAATAAAACTAGACCCACAAATAGCAACTGGTCAATAAGGTATAATAACTTTTTTTAACCCTTACCTTCTGTCTTAGAAGCAATACTAAATATCAATTCCAAGGCAGTGACCTGTCCAGGGTCCCATAGCTAGTAAGTATCTGAGATCACATTTGAACCTGGATCCTTTGGACTCTGGGTCTGGAGCTCTATATGCTATGCTACCAAGCTGCCCTAACTGATTCTTAACCTAGAATCTGGGGTCTTGTTTTGGTTTTTGCTTTAATAACTATTTCAATATAATTATTTTTCTTTATAATTACATATTTTCCTTTATGTATATAAAGATATTTTTCTGAGAGGGGTCCATAGTCTTCACCAGACTGCCAAAGAGGGTCAATATACAAAAAGGGTCAAGAACCTTTGTCTTTATGAGTGTCCTGAGGCATCAAGAAGTTAAGGGATTTGCCCATAGTCACACAACTAACATGTATCAGGGACAGGCCTTGAACCAAGTGTCTAGGTTCTTAGGCCAGTCCTCTATTCACTAGACCATATTGGGTCTTAATCTTATTGAGAACTTCATATGACTTTAAAACTGGAATTAATAGTCAAAATAATGTGATATAAATGTGGCAAATAAGTGCTATTTGTTAGAACACCACTGACCAAGAATATAATTAGAATGAAATTTGGTAGAACTGCCAAAAATAGAAATTTTTGAGAACCAAAACTTGGATGAAACCTTTCTTCCCAGTTTTCATCTGTGCTATGGCTGAATAGAAACAAAGCCTCATGATGCATAGAGAGGAATAAAGTCATTAACCAGCTAAGAAAGAACAGTGCCATGGAAGAGGACTAAGGAAAGAAAAAAGGAATCACTTCAGGATTTAAGGCAATCTTTGATAGAGAAAAATGAGCAAAATTCAATAAATAGAAAGGATGGATTCCAAAGTGGAGAAAAGAAAAGATATGACCCCCTAAGATACTTTACAACAGAGAAATTTGTGTTCAACTGGGTCTCCTGAACAAAAACATGGCAACAAAGGGCAAGTCAAATTCAGAATAATGAAGGTTTCAGAAAAAAAAGATAATGAAATAGACTTCCTTCTCCATTCCAGAAAGGTGGGGGGCTACAAGGACAGAAGGATATATAAACAATCACACGTGGGCAGCTGGGTAGCTCAGTGGATTAAGAGCCAGGACTAGAGACAGGAGGTCCTAGGTTCAAATCTGGCCTCGGACTGTGTGACCCTGGGCAAGTCACTTGACCCCCACTGCCTACCCTTACCACTCTTCTGCCTTGGAGCCAATACACAGTATTGACTCTAAGACCAAAGGTAAGGGTTTAAAAAAAAATGAAAAAAAAAGTCACATGTGGTCACTGTATCAGATATTTTTGTTAAATCGGTATTCTTATCTCATGGGAGGATCCAATCTGGAGGGAGAAGATACAACCCTGGTCCCGATGATTGTGAAATAACGACAAAATGTCAGAGCTAGAGTATGTTTGATTAATTTGGTTTTAAGAATTCAGTTTCATAGGGTATCTATGACACATATATAGAATGAATTGAAGATAGCATAATATAGTTGATAGAGTACTAGATGTAGAATCTGGAAGACCTGAATTTGAATGTTTCACCATGGACATATTAGCTATGTGACCCTGGAAAAGCCACTTAACATCAATTTCTTAGTAAAATGGAGATAATAATAGCACTAACATCAGAGAGTTACTATGATAAGTAAATGGTTAATATATGTAAAGTACTTTGCAAACATGAAAATATGATATAAATATTGTCTAAAATCCCTCCTTTCTATGAAGGCTCAATCAGCTAATTGTTTTATATGAATAGTTTTTGCAGGGGGCTTTGTGGGGTATTTGTTAAAAGGTGCAGTGTTAAAGCACACTATCAAAAATTAAAAAAGAATTTGATGCAATGAATGAAATGCAAGGAACTTCAATCATCTGAACCACCTTCTGCCTTCACTGAGGCTAACTTTTAAGAAAAAGGACACTCTCTCCTCTCTATCCTCCCTCTTTATTCCTCCGACCTATGTATTTTAGTAGACAAAATAATAGGCACTGTTAAGGCATTGGAATAATATAGACAGGCATGGACAAATGTCTATTCTAACTTAGTGTGGGCTCTAGTAAAACTGGAAAAGGATTCCCAGCCCTGAGTCACCCATATAATCAAAAGTCCCTGAACATGTTGCTGTCCCTAATATTTTGTTGCTGTAGGCAACCATCAACTCCACATGAAGACTCCTGCCAACTGGAGAGGATGTCTGGCCAAAAGAGCCAGAATTTTTCTTTAACTATTTGTTTCCTGTCTATATCATAAATGCAGAATGGAAAATAATATCAAAGGTGACCAATTAGTATAATGGTTCCTTTCTAGCCTATGTAAATATATGTATATAATTTTTTAAGTCAGGTTTTCTACAGATGTAGTTATGGAATAGAGAGATAACAATGTAGAGGCGTGTTCATGAGATGTAGCTATGAAGTAATAGAACAAAATTATAGAATCTAATGAGCTGGAAGGGACTTCCAAGATGGTCTGCTCATTTGACATATGAAGAAACAGGCAAATGTGTGGACGTGACCATGGTCAAACAGTTCATTCGTAGCATGGTGAGAAAGACAGCTTAGGCTTCCTGACTCATTAGTTCCAGTGGTTCTTCAACACATTTCAAAAGTCTGATGCCAGATATAAAGTGAAAGCATTTTAAATAGTGATGGCCCATCCCTCCTGTCATACTAGGAGACAATACTTGAGAAAAATATCCAGAACTGTTTTAAGTTGACATGGCCAGTGGTTACCTATTCATCATTCCCATGACAGAAAGAGGAGTCTTAACTGTTCCTCGGTAGAGAATCAACATTATTGAGTGAGGCAATCCCTAAGATTTATAAAGTATTCAAAATCCAGCTCAAATCTCCCCTACTCAATGAAGCCTTCCCTGATTTCCCCAGCTAGAAATTAGCTCTGCTCTTTAGAAACCTCATAGCTCTCATTGCCTATAACGCTCACTGGTACTTACCACTTACTGTCTTACAATTTTAGATTTTTTTATTTCCCCAAGGACAGTTATATAAGTTCTTTGGGATTGGGGACTATCTTAATCGTTTATCTCCTAGAGTGCCTAATATAGTGCCTTACATAGAGCAGGCATTCATCTCGTATTTGTTAGTTGACTACTGGGGGGGGGGGGGCAGCTACCTGGCACAGGCAGCTGGAGTTCCAGGCTTGGAGTCAGGTTGACCTGAGTTCAAACGTGGCCTCAAACAATTTACTAGCTGTGTGACTCTGGTACAAATCATACAAATCATTTAATCGTGTTTGCCTCAGTTTCCTTATCTACAAAATAAGCTGGAGGAGGAAATGGCAAAACAACTCAGTCTCTCTGACAAGAAAACTCCAAATGGAGTCATAAAGAGTTGGACACAACTTAACATGCTGACTGTTGATTAGACTATGATATTTATATTGATTATTGCAGTAAAGGAACATTATATTTATCTAGAAATCACTTATATCACTTTACCTCAAATATTCAAAACACAATGAGAAACCAGAAATAAATTTGAAAGAAATATAACTCAACAGATAGCATAGATATCACAAAGCTCATGCACTAAAAAATTCATTCATTTCACTAATAAAAGAGTTTTTCATACTCATTGTTCTGGGCCTCTTTACTTTTCACACACAGTCCTAACAAGTAGAGTTATCTGGCTTCCAAGCATACAATGAATAGTTAGAAGTCTCACCCTGGAAGCTGGGAGGCGATACTTCTAGGGGAAATACAGTGACATAGAGATATGAAATAACAGCTAACCACCCCTGCCAGTAGGATAGGGGTTTTCACAGCTTACAGTTAACAGCTCCTCAGCCCATGGTGCCCTGGGTCTCAGAAGCACAGACATGGAGCAGAATATCAATGGTCTTCAGAAGCTCAGCGGGCCTCCCTATTTACAACACTCACTGGCTGCCTTAGTGATATCCCTGAGGCCCTCAGCATCAGAGCCTTTGGGGTCTGCCACAAGGAAGACACCTACTCCTGAAAGTCTCAAGAGAGCTAGGGACCCTGAAGTGGATGGTGGAAAATCCTGATAATCTATCTGACTTTGAGTCTGAGAACAGACCTGAACTAGTCCACTTGCTAGAAGTGACAGCCAGGCAAGAGACAGGACTCTAGATGAGGCAAACTGGACTCTTGTCTGACAGTTTGGCTTTGAGGATTTTGTTATTGTAAGCTAGGGAAAAAGTAAAGAAGACTGAGAGGAAAGAAAGGAAAATAATCATAATGAGATGCAAGGATTAAAAAAAACAAAACAAAAGGAATTTGGAGTTACCACATGAAAGGGCAGACCCAACCCAATAAGCTTTAATAAAATGCATACTTAGATAAAAGACCATACACTGCAAAAGAAAAAAAAAATAGTCCCTGCCTCTAATTCTACTTAGGGTGGGGGGTATTCAATATGCAAGCCAATAAATACATATTTGATAGTTTAGAAGGAGGAAAAGAGAATACTAACAACTAAGGAGATAAGGCAAAGTTTCCCGTGGGAGATGGGCCACATGAGTTGAGCTAAACGTCAATAACTGTTAAGATATTTTAGCACAGTACAATAACTGATTGTGCAACATAGTACAATGATGAGCCTTGGTCATCTACACCAAGTTAAAATGCATTAATTATTCTCAGTTTAAGAAAGCATGGAAATGGAAAATATACTTTCAGAAAGGCTTTGGGGAGAAATGGTTAAAAATAGAACAAGTGCCTCAAGGAGGAAACAATACACTGCAATGAAGAGGGCTGAAACTGGAATCAGAAGATCTGGGTTCTAAACCTGTGTCTATAACTATGAGTAAGTCATTTATGAGCTATCATCCAGTTTTCTTATCTGCAAAATGACGGGGTTGGACTAAATGAGATGACCTCAGAGTTTGCCTCTTGCTCTAAATCTAGGATTCTATTCTTCTTATCTGGAAAATTCACTTGGTAAAAGACCTCATTCTTGAACAATGAATGCTGCAGTATTATCACCATTTTTTAGATAACTGTTGCCATGACACAAGTTATTTTGCAAGGGTCACAAAAGTAAACTAGTGGGAAAGGTAGGGTTAGAACACAGATCTTAATCTATTTTTTCCTCTGGTATATCCTAGAATAGTGATGGGCAAACTTTTTAAAGAGGGGGCCAAAGGGCAACTTTTTCAAAGTTGCATTGTATTATCCTACGCACTGTATTCGTCAGATTAGGAATAATGTCACAAGGCCTGATAGAACATTTCAGGGGGCAGAGTTTGCCCATCACTGTCCTAGGATTATGTAGTTTCATCCATATCCAGATTCATCTGAATTCCCCTTACTCAAGCAGCATAACTGCCAGTCTTATCAATTCTTCCTTAATAAATCTGCCCTAGCTGTCCTTTCTCTACCTTTTAACTCTCAGTATCCTAGCTTGGTATTAATATACCTCTTCATACTACAACAATTTTAACAGCCTTCTAATTGGTCTCCCTCATCCAAACTTTTTTCAACTCTAGTTCATTAACTTTACAAAATCTAATCTTCCTAAAACATTGTTTGACATGCAGTTGTTCCTTCCCTTTCCTTGTTCTCCAACTTCTAGAAATTTTCTTCTTCATAGGGTAATAATCCAAACTTGTTGGCCTCGCTTGATGGGTTCTCAATCATCTCATTGTGGTCTACTTTCTCAAACTTATACTTTGCCATGATGGGTGTAACAATTCAATTCAAAAAAACAATTCTTCTTCTATTATGTTCAAGATTAAGGGGAGAGAAACGCCAAAACAAAATAGTCCCTAACCTCAAAGAGTTTACATTCTAATGGTAAGAGTAACCAAAAACCCTGTCATGTTTCCCATACATTTCCCTACTAAGATGGTCCTTTAGTGTTATGGTAAGCTTGGCTCCCTTAGACCTACACTGCTCTTCTGAGGGCCAGCAACTGATGAAACATGTCAACAGTCTGACCCTACCCCTGGTCTCTGATGTGAAGAAAACATGGGCTACATGAACACACAAGTGCTTGTTAAAATGAAGGTACAATATCACCCTTCAATTAATAACTGTTTTGTAACTATATAGCAGCTTTCACTAAAAGATTTCAAAACACTTGGAAAATGTTAACTCATGAATATTTTCCTGAGAGCCCTGTGAAGCTATTGAAAGGTGTGTTCCATTCATTTTACAAGATGAGAAATTAAAGCAACAAATACAGTGTTGGTCTTGTCAAAGGCACATTGTAAATGGTATATATGTGTACAGGCTCAGAAAGCCCAGTCATTCCAGGGAGGCTCATCCTCTAGTATGTTCATGTTTTCAATATCATGAAAAAAAGTCATTGCTCCATTCATTCACTTTGGAGAATTCTAGAGTTTCTGGCTCTCCAATGTTGGCTCTGTTTGCCATCTGGAGATTCACGGGCCATTAGTGATTCTGAGGAGTTATTAGCATTTTGATTTCATTGAACCTTAATTTCTAATAACTAACCTAAAGGAAGCAAATAAAGCAGCTTGTCATCCTAATCTTTTGCATTTTTCAGAAACTATTTTTGTTCAAACCTGTACCTTTGAAATGTTTCTCTAAAAAGGGCCACAAACCTAATCTCTTTCCTGTTTACCTCTTCAGCCTTCTCTTACTCTCCTTCCTTAGAAGCTCTGATATAACCCCAGATAGCTCTCAGAGATAGATGTGAGAGACCTTCCCTATTTTCCTATGTGCTCACACATTTTAAACTTTATGAAATAAATATGGTTTAATATTGCATGAGAAATGCCCATTAAGCTACATTTGGCATTTCACTGTCACATTGATTCTTAACTGCCCCCATACCCTTCATCCCCAGTTTCTTTGATGTTGTATTTTGACCAGCTGCTGAGTTTTTTGTGAACTACCCCTTTCAATCCGTTTTTTTTAATGGTATACAAATGAAATTTGAACAAAAATGAACAACTCTTTCATATTGTTTCAAAATCAGACATGTTCCTGAGGAATGTGACTTGCCTCAGATGGAAAGCAAGGCTTTCCAAAGGGAAGAAGTTTTAATTGCTTGCACATGAAAATATAGTGACTAAGTTTGTAGGCACAATTAGGAATTTAAAGATGCCAAAAAAGAGCCAGCCATATAAATAGGCAGCCATTTCTCCAGCCTGTTACAGTGGCTATTGCAGAGAGGCAACAAATCACAAGCTAGAGAGGGGAAACCACATTAGCCAAGAAAAATGATGCTGCCATTATTTCCCTAGGCTTTGCTTTCAATTCTAGAGGAGGTACTTTCTTTACTTCCCATGTTCTTATGAGTGCCACAGTATACATGGGAGCAGATGATTCTTGACTGCTCATTTTTCAGGAAAAATGCAAGCAAATCTTTTTAAAAATAGTATTAAGGGAAATATATCTCAATCCCTCCTGGACTGTGAAGGTCTAAAGGCATCACACAAATATGTTCTCTTAAGAATAGCAGTCCTGCCCAGGGACTCACCTTCTTGCCACAGTTATGGAAAGGAAAGCTCCAGCTACTGCAGACACAGCCTAGAATCTGTTCATTATCTTTTCCAGTGATAGTGGTGTAGAAAGGTCACTGTTTTAGAGTCAGAAGATCCAGGTTTGAATTCCAATTTGGCTTCCAAGTTAGAGACTTCCCTCTCCGTTTCCTCATCTATAAAATGGGTTTATTGGACTAGATGACCTTGAAGATTCTTTCCAGATTAAAAATCCTAGGAATCACTTCCATGGCCAACTCTATGACTGGCCTCATTCCCTTGTGGTTACTTCTGCCAGGTCCTCCCATGTGGCATTACATTAAAAGATGCCTATTTTCCTCTGGAGGAGCTGCTTCCTATATTCTTGTTCTTTCCTTTCCCTAATCTCACTGCTGTGACTAGAAGAGAGTAGAAGGAAGAGGCAGAGAAAGAGAGGGAGGACAGCCTCAAGAATCCAATTCTCACTGGAGAATTGAATGGAGTAAGCGACATCTCTGGTGTCCAAATTGAAACAGGGACTGAGTTTTCTTTTAGACACAATGTTACATACTGTAGCTAGGTTCTATAGTATGAGATCAGTTTTATTGGTTAAATGGGTGTTTGTGGATGAGTGCTAGCCCCTAAAAACTCTGTGCTGAATGCTGAGCAAAGACATTACTAACTTGGGGAATTCCTGTTCATAAACTGGGGACTTTGTCTGTATTTTGTTCCCAGGGAGTTCAAGATATTAAAAAAAAATCATTTTATTATTCCCTTACCTCAGTCTCTAATGACTAAAAGGAAACCTAATTATCAACTTTTTTTTTTTATTAAACTGAAATCAATTTATATAGTAAAGTACAATCACAGAAAAACGTCTCATTCTCTTTGTTTCCCACTTCTGCAAAGAAACTTCAGGGCAATATAAAAGAGGGATCAACCTGGAGTCCAGGTCTAGAATTAGATCTCTGTATTTGTCATTTATTATCTGCGTGACCTTAAGCAAGTCACTTATCTTCTTTGGTTTTCTGGTTGGTTTATATGCATATCATTCCTATTTATCTTCTAAGAAGAAAAACATCCTTGTGGAAGTACATCAAAAATAAAAATAGACAATGGAATTGAAGTCTTGAACAACAAAACAATTCACAGTGTGCATGTCTAGGGTAGTTACATGAAGGGGTTGGTGAGGCAGGGAAGTAGTCATGGAAATGTCATGCCCAGACAGGGCGAGACCAAGAGATACAATCACAAACACATGTAGGACCATGAGGTATATACTCTGAGAGGAAGGCAAGGTCTCAGCAAGGAAAGGAGGTGATCCCAGGTCTGCAGAGGCTCTGCTTGGAGAGCACAAATTCTTCCAGGTCCTTTGGAGGAATGGAAGCTTCAAAGAGGGATAGATTTTTTTTTATTATTATTATTATTATATTTGGTTTTCATATTGCCAATGACTAGCACTGTGCTGGGCCTGCAGGAGGTAATGAATAAATGCTTGGTAAATTAAATGGAATTGAATCTTACCAAGATGGGAAACTACTAAAGGGGGGTAACTCGGTGGCTCAGTGGATTGAGAACCAGGCCTGGAAATGAGAGGCCCTGAGTTTAAATTTGGCCTCACATACTTCCTAGCTGTATGACTCTGGGCAAGTCACTTAACTCCCATTGCCATCCCTTACTGCCTTTCTGCCTTGAAATTGATGATTCTAAGACAGAAGGTAAAAGGTTTTTTTTTTTTTTTTTTTTTTTAAAGAATTAATACAAAGATAGAAGGTAAGTTTTTTGTTTGTTTTTAAGAATGCTGACTTTGGGGTCAGAGGAGCTGGGGTCAAATCCTGGCTCTGCTACTTAATAGCTGTATGATGTCGGGTAGGTCACTTAATCTCTCTGTACCTCAGTTTCCTTATCTATAAAATGAGTAAAATGTAGCAGATAGCTTGTAAGGCCCATTTCATCTCTGCATTTATGATCCAACAAACATCTGTGAGATGAAGAAATCCTGCCTATGATACTCAGTATACCTGTGTGACTCTGGAAAAATAATTTAATTTCTCTGTGCCTCAGTTTCCTCATCTTTTAAATGAGGGGGTTTGACTATGAAATCTCTTAACTCTAAGTCTGCAATCCTGTATTCCTATTTTTAAAAGTACTTAAATAATTATAAAGCACAAAATTGCTCATCAGTCCCCAGGCTTTAAAAGGCAAAATATTTCTACTTGGGTCAGTTAAAGGTTGGCCGAGGCAACTGGTAAACTGGCCCTAGAGCTGTCATTTTCAGGAACTCAAGTGATGTTGAGTGGAAGTTGAGCAAGAACTCTTTATTTGGTCAGCTTCCCAAGAAGTCGCAATCTCTGGAGTACCCAGTATTTGAAGAGGTTTGCTCCAATCTTATCTCTCACAATGGTTAGCTGGTGGGGGGCAAGGGGTGGGGGGCACAGGCAGATTTAGTCATGCTGACACATATGTGTCAGGAAAAAAGATTTCAAAATTGGAATCCTCTAAATGGAAGAGACCTTGAGATGTCATGAGACCCTTGATAGGCTTGAGGTTTGTATTCCTTTCCTCTTCTCTATGGCCCTCTTTACCATTATTCATCCCCATTAGCCCTTTCTCCAAGCCCTACTCAATACACATGGAGAATCACTGAAACTCGAGCAAAAATAGCTAAACCAGATGCCATCTAGTTCAAACCCATTTTCCAAAGCATGAATTCCTTTGTTAACAACACAAAGTCTCTCCTTGAAGCCACCAGTCCGTAACTTCTACTCACTGATCTTAGTTTTACCCTTTGAGGCCAAGTCTAATACCTCTTCTATACAGCCTTTCAAATATTTGAAGACAGTAATCATGTAGCCCTTTGGTTTTCCCTTCTTCAAGCTAAATATGCTTGGCTCCTTCATTTGATCCTTTATATAGTTTGGCAGATGTAGGGCTGCTCCAGAGAAGAAGAGGAGGAAAGTATCCTATGAGCAAATAATTTCTGAGTTGAAGAGTATTGAGGAAGGAAGGAAGAAAGGATGGAAGGAAGGAAGGAAGGAAAGAAGGAAAGAAGAAAGGAAGGAATGAAGGATGGAAGGAAGGAAGGAAAGAAGAAAGGAAGGAAGGAAGGATGGAAGGAAGGAAGGAAGGATGGAAGGAAGGAAGGAAAGAAGGAAGGAAGGAAGGAAGGAAGGAAGGAAGGAAGGAAGGAAGGAAGGAAGGAAAGAAGGAAGGAAGGAAGGAAGGAAAGAAGGAAGGAAGGAAAGAAGGAAGGAAGGAAGGAAGAAAGGAAGGATGGAAGGAAGGAAGAAACAAAGGATGGTAGAAAGAATGGAAGGAAGAAAATAAGGAGGAAAGAAAAAAATAGCCAATTTGCTATTTTCTGTATTTTCTAAGAGAGTGAAACACTATTTCTTTAAGCAGTTAAATTTTTTAATGCAAACATCAATCATTGGAAGAATACTAAAACAGCAGGAAAAAATTGGACAAAGAATCATTTGAATTGTTTTGTCCCACCACAGTCATTGTGTTTCTCAGCACTCTGTATGCAGAATGCTTTGTAAGGAATAAAAGGGTAGGAAATTGTGTGGATAAAGGGAGAGATTGAAGAATGCATTTTTTTTAAAGGCAACTTGGTACTATGTCACAGAAGACAAAAAGGACACAGTAACTAAACATTAAATTTCTCAAACTGCCCCCTCCACAGAGAACAAGCACATGATACTTAATTTACTTTCTTTGTGCCTAGGAGAGGATAAGCTTGTTCAGTTAGAATCAGGCACATGCTCTGAATGACAATGATGATGACGAAGGTGATGACGGTAATGACAATGATAATATTATCACTTTGTATTTACTTTCAATAATTTCAAAATATTTTGTACAAATTATATCATTTATCCCAACTGTCTCTTTTTATTAAGTAGAGATTTGAAACCATCATTCACATTGTACAGGAAGTCTTGGTGCCTTCTCAGCCTGCAAAATGAGCTGGTGGCTACAATGAAAACACTGAAAGTCTCTGGGTCTACCAAGGCCATGTTTTACCAACTCTGGGATACAGCCTAGGTCCCCTAGCTAGGCAGTGTCTGTGGCTAGTCAATCATTGAGTAGGAAGCTGATTTAAAAAAAACAAATCAAAATTATCTAGTCATAAACTCAAGAATGTTCAGCTATAACCTCGTTCTCATGATTATCCCTCTGCAGATGATTCCCAAGT
Organism: Gracilinanus agilis; assembly: GCF_016433145.1. Lineage (NCBI taxonomy): Eukaryota > Metazoa > Chordata > Mammalia > Didelphimorphia > Didelphidae > Gracilinanus > Gracilinanus agilis. The sequence continues at coordinate 359,118,035 of NC_058130.1, read as the reverse complement.
CTACACAGCCAGTCCCCAATCTCTCCTCTGAGTTCCAATTTCATATCACCAATGGTTTGTTGGACATTTCCATCCTGATGGCCTATAGGCAATTCAAACTGAACATATAAAAATACTGTCTATTGTTGTTGTCTCCACTTAACACCCCAAAAGACTCCTCCTCCAAACCTTCTTATTTCTGTTAAGGGCTCCACAGTACTTCTGGAGTCCCAAGTTCAGAAACCTGGCATAACCCTTGACTCTTATCTCTCACTCACCACCTATGTATAATCAGTCATCAAGTCTTTTTTAATTCTACCTGCAATACATCTCTTATATCTGTTCCCATTCAATTGGGTACACCAGTTCAAGACCTCATTCTCTCTGCCTGGACCACTGTGATAACTTCCTACTAGATTCCCTGCCTCCAGACTTTTATCTCTCTAATCCACCCTCTATCTAGCTATCAAAACCATCTTTCTTTCGAGTATAGATCTGTCTATGATACTTCCCTGCAAAAGAATCTTTGGTGGTTCCCTAGGAATGGAGAAGTTAAAATAAAACTCTTCAACTTGGCATTTAAATCTCTTCACAGCTGGGCTCTAGACTATTTCCCCACAGTGATTTCGTTTTAATTCCCCATCTGCAATCTATATTCTAGCTAAGTGGCCTTCTCGTTGTTTCCCAAATTTGGCATTCCATCTTTTACCTCCATATCTTTAAGGCACAGTCTGTTCCCAGTTCCTAGTCCACATTCCTCCCTTACCTCTATCTTCCAAATCCTTGCTTTCCTTCATGGTTTAAATCAGGTACTATTTCTATTCCAAACCTTTCATGATTACCCTAGTTGTCAGTGCTGTTTTTCCCTTTAAAAGAGCTTGCAGTTGCTCATCTATGGACCTGCTATAGTCCCCCAGCATTTGCTTGTCAGTGTGCATGCTATAGTCCACCAGTAGAATGTCAGTTCTTGGAGGATGGGGCCTATTTTTGGTTTTAGGTTTTATATTCCCAGCAGCTAGGACAGACCCTTAAAAAATAACAGAACTTACTTAAGTGCTAGTAGAATTAAACTAGATAGCTCTTCTCATAGGCCAAAATTTCAAAACACAGATATAAAAGATCTCATAATCATATTTATCATTATCAGATTTACAAAGCTCTTCACATATACATTATGACCTAGACCTCCTTACTCTAATGCTAAACCCCAGAGGAAGCAAAACCAAATCTAGGTAAATAATAACTAACAATACAATCATCCACATTTATATAAACCTTTATGGCTTGCAAACTGCTTTACATATATCTCATTTGATCCTTACTTACTAAGAAGATAAAGAAAAAACATTCTCCCCATTTTACAGATGAGGATATTGAAGTTTGAAAAGGAAAAGGGAAGGCTGACAGTCACATAGCTGGCTAGTAATTGCTAGATGTGAGAGGAGACCCAGGTCTACTGGCCACAAAACTGACTTTTCTTTTATTACAATCCAACTCATTTTATGAGACTTAGATGAAGCAATATTACATAATAGATCTCACAGAATTCCTACGTATTTGATATTAGGCTAATTAACCATCAATTCTTTTAAGAATTTTATTTTAAAATATTTTTTCCATGTTTATGTGATTCATTTTCTTTACCTCCCCTGTTCTTCCCCCTCCCCTCCAAGAATTGACAAGCATTTCCACTGGTTAACCATCAATTCTATACAAAATGACACATGAATGTGACTTTATTTTATGTTTAACAGCTCCATGAGGTGGCATAACTATTCCCATTTCCTCTTCCCAATGAGAGTGTCAGTGATCTTGGTTTACCTATCTTGCAGCATTGAGCTGGTCTTTGTCCTATACAGGGTCTCTTTCTTTTCCATCATAAGGTCAAGTCACAGAGGTTAGGTCAAGGCTTCATAAACAAATTTATCAATGAGTAAAAGAGCAGAGAACTGCCATCTAAAAAGAAGCAGCTCCCCAAAATAACTAACCAAACAAGACCTTCTCACATTTATAATGCCTTAAAAAGTAGTTTCCTTACCACAATCCTATCAGGCAGAAAGGCCAAGTATTACTACTCCCATTTTACAGTCGAGTAAACTGAAATTCAGAGAGGTCCAATGAGCTGAACAGTTACTCAGGTAGTAAATATCAGAGCCTAAATGAGAATTCAAATCCAGGTGCTTTACCCATACTGGCTTTCATAACAGAATCTTGTTACAACCAGGTCCCAATTAATGTGAATAATTAATCCCACAAAGTGATCACATTATATGAATTGGCACTGCATATTTTCATTACACTGGAATTAATTACCATATTTTATATAATTATAACTTTGAATAATGCAAATTCAAAAACACGTGACTGCTTCATGATAATCCCAAATCAGTTATCAGACAAAAACCTCAGAGAAATTCTCACCTGAAAGAGCTTGAGATTTGATTCTTTTGGCACTAGATTAAGACAATTATTTAACAATTTAAAAAAGATGCTTCACTCTGAATTCATTCATTCATCTTCTCTCTAATCAAGCACTAAATGCCTCTTGCCCAATCAGCACTGAATGTTTGAGTCTCTGTTACACTTCTCTTTAAGGTGATACACACCGTTCTACTTGGACTATATCATCTGGCTCTTCATTTTGCTTCTCTCTCAAGCCATCTGCTATCACTTTTATTATTATATGTAAAGCTATGCTGCTCTTAGGCACTCCCCCTCCACCAAAGAAAAGAACAGATGTTCAGATAGTTTCAACATATAATGAGGGAAAAAAGTTTCCCCTGAAATTATTATGGCCATTTGGTTTCTGGGCAAGAAGTTATTAAGTTTGATGTTTGATATTTTCTAGGGAATGTAACTGTATTTACTAAAAAATCACCATATTTAGCTTTTCAGAAAGAAAGTAGATGTTTGCTACTGTAAACCATTAGAAACCTATCAAATAAATAGTCACTGCTCTATGGAAGCATCAAGCATTTTAGCAAATCACATGATTTGTCAGTTTGATTTCCTGAAAATAAGATTGATTCTTCCTTGTGAATCTATTTTAAAAATTGGCTCCTTCCACTTAAAAACAAAAGAATGTCTTTCCTGTTCCCACAAGTGAAGTTATGACAAAGATGCTAAATATAAAGGTTGAAAGGACCCCAAACGCCATCTAGTCCAACATCTCCATTTTAAAGATGATATAAATGAGATCCAAGTTCATGAAGTGGCTTGATTGAGTCTATACAAGTATTAAGAGTCAAAGGCACAGGACAACTAGGTAGCCCAGTGGATAAGGTACCAGGCCTGGAACTGGGAAGTCCTGGGTTCAAATATGTGATCCTGGACAAGTCACTTAACCCTGATTGCCTACCCCTTGACAGAGGATAAGGTTTTGTGTTTTCTTTTTTTTTTAAAGAATCAAAGGAAGAATTTAAACCCAAGTCCTCTAATTCCAGAGCCAGAGTTCCTTCCAATGTAACAATCTGCCCCCTTTTGTGGAGTCACAGCAAAAACAATTAAATCCCAACACACACACACACACACACACACACACACACACACACACACACGTCTTCAAATAATAAACTTGCTTAAGTTTACTGAAATAAATTTGTCTGCCATCTCTTTCCAAAGAAACAACTGATGGAGTTTGGATACAAATCAAGACATGCTATTTGTCACTTTATTTTTCTTTTGTTTGTTTGAGTTCTCTTTCACAAAGTGACTAATATGGAAATATGTTTTATACTATTATTCATGCAAAAATCTATATCAGATTGCCTGCCATCTCCAGGAGGGAGTAAGTCAGAAAGAAAGGTGAAAATTTGCCTCAAACTTTTTTAAAAACCCAAAGGTTAAACATTGGTTTGTGTGTAATTGAATCTTAAAATTTATTTTTAAAAACAATAAACAAATGAATTTGATTTGGCATCAATATTTTTGTGATGGAAATCCAAACCCCAAAGTAAGGCAGTAAACTAACACTCTCTCTCTCTCTCTCTCTCTCTCTCTCTCATTTACTTACTACTTAAACTTTTAATGATGTTGCTATGATTTTTGCCTTCGTAAAAAAAATTCCCAAGTAAAAAAACCAGATGAATAATAATTGCTCAAATGGTATAAATGGTACCTTTTCAGAGATGCCACAGATTGAGATTCATATTTCAAGATTGAATTGGATTAGAGCACTGTTACAAACCCATGGGGCTATTAATCTACATATAAGTATTCTTTCAAGCTACATAATGACTTAGTTTTAAAATGAACTTTTAGGGGACAGCTGGGTAGCTCACTGGATTGAGAGCCAGGCCTAGAGATGGGAGGTCCTAGGTTCAAATCTAGCCTCAGACACTTCCCAGCTGTGTGACCCTGGGCAAGTCACTTGACCCCCATTGCCTAGCCCTTACCACTCTTCTGCCTTGGAGCCAATATACAGTTATTGACTCCAACACGGAAGGTAAGGGTTTAAAAAAAGAAAAAAAGCCCCCAAAATGTACTTTTACCTATGTTTTAATGTATTTTTATTCATTTTCTTAACTATTTTCCAATTATATTTTGATCTGGTTCAGGCCAGACTCAGTAGTGCTGCTGGTGCATGGTGGACTTGATATATGGACACTGCTGGATTAGGTGACCTCCAAAATTCTTTTTAAATCTAAGATTTTCTATTTTTCCTGTGCTCCAATTTCAGATTGATGGTTGACTGCTGGACGTTTTTCCTGGTTATCTCAGTTTTTCAGTCACCCATGTAAATAACTTCAGGGAAAATTTTCTCTCATCACTTTCCCTCATCAGAATTCAGAATCATAGATCAAGACCAAGAAGGGACCCCAGAGGCCATCTAAACCAAACTTTTTAGTTGAGAAAAATGCAGCCAAGGGAATTTCAGTAATTTGTCCAAGGTAATATTAGCAGTAAAGATAAGAAGCAGGATTTGAACCCATGTCCTTTGGCTCCAAGGCCATTGTTCTTTCAATTTCTCTTACGACACTTGTTATTACTTGTTAATTCTTCCTGACAATATCTTTGGATCCTCTTGCTATTTTTTCCAATCATCCAACAACCATTCTAGTTCAGGCCCTCTTTAGATCAGACTTCCAAACCACTGCAATAAACTTCTAATTGATCTCCCTGACTCAAATCTATGCTCTCTATTCTCTCTATGACTATGAAATTGATATTCCTAAATCACGGATATATGATCATCTCACTCCTTGACTCAAACAATTTTGGTGGTTCCCTTTAGCCACTAGGATAAATTCAAAACTCCTTTGTTTGACAACCATATACTTCTCCAGTCTAGCTCCAATTTATTTTTTGAAACTAATTTCACATCACTTTCCCTTACACACATTATGCACCAACCAGACTGGCCTTTTTGCCAGGCAGACCCCATATACAACATATCCATTGTTCATTTCCCAACTTTTGCACAGGCTAGTCCAAATGCCTAAAATGATTTCCCTCTTTTTTGGCACCTCATGAGTTTCCATCTCCCTACCAGGCTCAGCTCAAGTGCTACCTTGTAACATGTGGCCATTCCCTGCAGTTGTCAAAGCTTAGTGAACTCTATTTGGCATCTTCCCCATCCTAATTCTTTGTATGCGCTTTTTTAAAAAAACAAATTTTGTATAAACTTCTGTAAGTACATGTTGGTTCTTTCCAATAGACTGCCAGTTGCTTGAGGGCAAAGATTGTTTCGGTTTTGTTTTTCTAATCCCCAGAACCTAGCACAGTCCCTGGCAAATAGCAGGGTTCCCAGTTTTGGTGACATTTAGAATGATGCTTCCATGGGGTTGGTTTTCCTGTGTTTTCTTTCTTAGCTCTAGGTCCTGCAGACAGTTTATCAAGGCAGTTCATGTACTCTCTTTCTAGTCTTTTCTGAGAATCTCTTAAAACTTAGCCATTGCATCCTTTCTAAATTTATAAAACCTATTTTTTCATCTCTGATTTCATTTTACCATCATATACTCAGGCAGTTTGATATAGTGGACAACTATATCACAACTAGAACCAGATTCCTGGCTATGACATTAGCCACATGACCCTGGGCAAGTCATATACCCTTTGTGAGCTTTAGATTCCACATTTATAAAAGGAGGATGAATAATATTTGCTTTACCCATTCCATAGAGCTATTATTGGGAAGAACTAAGAAAATATGAGGTTTGGGATTTTTCAAAATCATACCAAGATTATCTTTGGGGAAAGGGAGAGAAAGAAAGATGGGTATAAAATATTATCATTATAGAATAAAACTTCAAATCCCCATGGTTTCATTGGTGTGATTGTGTATTGATAGAAACAGATCACAGACCATTCACGGCTTGATAGATGGTGTTCAGTAGTTGGCATGGCCAAAGAAGCACCTTACTCTGAATCCAGGCCTATGATTAACTATCTGAATGTAACTAGGCTACTCCTCTAATGAAAACATAAGGTCCATTTCCAGGTTCAAACTTAAGCTTTACCAAACTAGAAGATGCTGGAATTTTTTATCTGATGGCATAGCCAAGAAACTAGGTTTACTTCCACTATTTAACTTTAATGGAAGAATATTTCCTTCTTATTACAGTGTTCTATATTGGATATGTTGATTAAATCATCCTGTTGGAGATGTCCAAAAGGCATTTAGTGATAAAGTAGTTCAAGAGAAGGGATAGGGAAGGATACATAGATTTTGGAACCATCTTTAACACGCTCTGGCTCTATGTTCAGATGATGTGGGTTCAAATACTTTCTCCACCAATTCTTGCTTGTGTGACTCTGAGTAACCTTCAATTTCCTCATCTGTGAAATGAGGACATTGAACTAGATGGTCTTGAAGTCCCTTCCCTTCCTAGAGCTGGGATGATCTTATGATCTATGATCCCCAAAGGAGAGCATAGAAAGAGAAAGTGCAGAAAATGGGCTAAGTGATTTATAAGGTCCATTGCAGCTCTAAATCTAGGATCCCAATCTATTTAGTAAAATTGCCACTATATGTTTCATCTTCCTACACCTGTGAAGAGTGGGGAATCATCCATTTAAATTCCCTATAGAAAAACATGAACTTTTAAAGGCAAAGGTAGAAAGCTGTGCATTAGGCTCTCTCATACTTCCTCTTCCCATTTCCCACAACCTCCAGCTCATCTCTGCTTTGCTTTGCTTTCCTCCCCACCCACCCCTGTCTCTCCCTCCCCCTCTCTCTCTCCCTCCCTATGCACATGCACACACACACAAGTATATTATGTGAATGTTGCCTTAGTCTTTAAGAATCTAGGGTGAATAACATTCATATAATGCAATTTTATTAAATTTACAATGGTGCTTTGTAGAAGTCTATTGCATAAATGTAAAGAACTTTGGTTTAATCTGAGTCATCATTGACAAAAAAAAATTGTCATCCTGAGACGTGAGTTTTAGGTTTATCCCAATTACTAACTAGTGATGTGACCTTGGACAAAACCCTTTATTTCTCGAGGACTTCACTTCCATATCTGCAAAAATTAGAAAGTTGAATTAAGTGGTACTCTCCAGCTCTAACTTTCAATGAGTCTATTAAGAAAACTGTACTTTTAGATACAAGAATCTCCAGCTATTTCTAATGTAATGATGAATTGATTCATCTCTTATTCAGAAGAACACCTCGTTAGATAGGTTCTAATGGATTCCACAATCTAATCCCTCTTAATTTATAAAATGTGACAGGTTTTTTAAAAGAAGGAGTCTGAGGTTGGGCAAAGGGCCCTAGATTCATTATTAGTAAACCTGAACTCTCATCATGGTCCTGCCACTAACTAGTTGTGGAACTCTCAGTCTTTCTGAGTCTCAGTTTCCAAATCAGTAAAATGAAAGTACTGGATTAAATCAAGGTTCTTAATCTAGGCTCCATAAACTTAAAAAAATTTTTTGATAACTGTATTTTAACATAATTGGGTTTTTTACAATCCTATTTTATTTCATCTATCTAAAAATAACATCTAAAATAATTAACACAAAAACATCATATAAGAATAATAATTCTGAGAAGAGATCCATTGGTTTCACAAGATGGACAAAGGGGTCCACACACATTCACACACAAAACATACATAACACACCATTACATTATGAAACCTTGGACTAGAAGCTCTCTAGAGTCTCTTTCCCTTTTAAAATTTGATGATGCTCTCATTATCAACAAAAGGAAGAAAGGTGCAAATACAACATATTTGGAATGAGTTTGTCATCTTGAACAATATGAGCGATTGCATTTTAGAATAATATGGAATGGATATGTGATTTTTGTTAGTTAAAATCAGCCAAGAAAGAGAGAAAGAGATGCTCAAAAAAAAAATTGCCCTCGAATTATGGTAGCATTCTGGAATCAGGCAGCCATTGTTCAGTGCCATATAGAGCAACCACCAAGAGTTGTTCATCTTCTGTTCTTTGCTGCCCCCTCATGTTTCAACATGCACTTTGATCCTTTTTTTTTTTTTTTTTTGCTTCTACCCTCTGCTAAAGCAATGTCTTGCTTTCTACAAAAGTATGTTTCTGAAATGTCATGTGTAATTCTTAGAATAATAAATAATAATAGTGTCCTGTTTTAAAAAGCATGAGGGAAGCTTAATATTTTAAATACCTCTAATATTGTCCAATCCCTAACAAAATTTCCTTTCAGATCCTTCATTTACACTAAGTTGTAGCTGATTGAGTACATATAAAAGTCTTATATTTTATCTCAGGAGAGAATTTAGGGGCATGGAATGAGGGACTCGGTGCCTGAAATCATCATGGTGGGAAGTATTGTTTGGGCTTACACATATTGGATGGAAAGTTATCTTTGCCCAGGGCTACAGTTAAGTTCACAGCAATAGCAGTAGCAGGCTCCAGAGCTACATAATAAACAGGCTTCTTTCACAGGACTGAGCCTAGTCTACTTGAGACCACACCTGAGAGAGGGAGGAACCCCAGGCTACTCTTAGAGGTCCGTTTGTTTACTGCCTGTCTATTGTATATTGCCACCGTGGACATTCAGGCAGTGACTAAGCTCTCCAGTGGAGATGGTGCCATCTCTCTGGTCTCTCCTTGCCTCCAAAGAAGAAGTCATGAGTAATTAATTTCTTTTTATGAGTAATTCATTTTTAATGATGCATAGATCACCCAACAATACCACTGCTGGACCTCTTTCCCAAGGAAATCAGGGTAAAAGGAAAAGAATATATATTTGTAAAATATTTATAACAAATCTCTTTGTGGTGATAAAGAACTAGAAATTAAGTGGATGCCCCTCAATAGGGGGATGTCTAAATAAATTGTGGTATATGATTGCAATGGAATACTACTGTGGCATCAGAAACAATGAGCAAGCTAATTTAAAAAAACTTGGAAAGAACTACATAGGATAATGAACAACGAACTGAGAAGAACCAAGAGAACATCATACGCAGCTATAGATTTAATATTTGAAGAATAACATGTGAATGTCACCTCCATAGAATGAACTGAAAAAAAAACACAGAAACATGAAAGACATAATCTATCTGTACATATCTGTCTCCTGGAGAATGCCTTCTATTATGCATGGAATACAGGGAAAGGCTAAAACACTTGTAATAAATTATTAATAAATATATAATTGTAAAGAAATTATAAAGTCATGGATTTAGAGTCAGAAAAGATATTCAAAGTCATCTCTCATTTTTAAGATAAGAAAAATGAGGTCCACATATATAAAGTAAATTGTTCAAGGCCACATAAGAAGAGAGTTGGAATTTGAACTCAAGCCTCTGAATTCCAAATCCAGCATTCTTTCTACTACCCTACAAAATCTACATAATCATCCTTTAGCAAAGGGAAGGGACTTCCATATTCTGTCTTAATAATAGCACTTTGATGCCTATCACTACCACTCTTCCTTTAAAAAAAACATAAACAAAAATACAAAACCAATTTGGACTTATTTTTATTTATATTTTCTATAAACATAAATTCCTTGCAAATACAATAAAATATGAACACTCTGATTTGAGATCTATAACATATGGCAACAGAAGTCTGATAATATTCCGTGAATCTTTAATAGCAAAAGAAAATAACAAAAAAGTGGAAATCTAATAACTTAACAAAGACTTCAAAATGAAAGTACAAGAAATGGACTCTGACAAATTCATATGTTGATCAGCGATATATCTGAACAAAGGCTCTCACATACTAACTTGGCAGACAATAAAACTAAATTTTTATACATTAAACCATTACCAAAGTTAACTTTGTTTACAGTCTAAATTCTTTTTAAGCTCTATAGACTTAAAACCAGAACAACCACAAAAGCTACCTTCTACCAGTCTTCTACCAGATATCATAAATACATCAGAAAACAAGAAGAGGGACATTTGTCCTCTGTCCTACCAACTTTTTTGTCAAAACCCCTCCTCGTTTAATTGTAATGAATACACAATGACATCAAGACTAGATCTATCACTTTATAAATTGCACATATGAAGAATTTCATTGAATAAGGCTTCCCAAATACCATATTCTAAGGAAAACAACTTTAGAAGAAAATAATAAAGCAAGAAGGAGGGGGCTTTTTGCTTTTAATTTTTAAGAACTGCTGTATAATTCCATTTTTTCTTAATACCAGGTTTTAAAAGGTCAGGTTTCTTTCTAAGTGCCCTATATTACATCCAAAGAAATCAATCTTACCTGTTATAGTTGCCTTGTTGATGGATGGTTGGTTGCACATGGGTGATCTTCTGGCAGAAAGAAAACAAAATTAAGGATTAATTATGTGACAAAAGGCAATTTGTGTGTTCTTTGAGTCAGTTCAATGATAGAATTTTAGTTTTTGCATAAACACAGTGGGACTAGAATATATAAGTTCACTTAAATGATGCTTTCTCTTTTAATCAGTAAAGTCCCGGTTTGATTTCTTTAGCTCATGTTAGCCATGAGAGAATAGGAAAATATTAGGTCTTATGGTGCTAGACATATGAAGAAAATCAAAAGCTACTTTACTCGTCATCTAAAGACTTGGGCGAAGAAAAGTTGTTATCATTGGCTTCATTCTATAATAAATGTTTGTTAAACTGTATTCAATTGAGGCAGCATCTAGGGAACAAATCTAGAATTTCTATTTATATTTAAAAAAAATAAAAGGAAATGGTCCACAGTGTGTCTGTACACTACTGCTACTAACCAATTTCCTTTTTTTCACTATAAATTTTCACTCCTGCTTTTACCTTAGTGTCTATTCATTCATTCAGTCATTAAACATCTATTAATGCCCACTGTGCACAGGGCACCATGCTAAGCTGGGGGGACATATATTCCAAAGAAATTATTAACCATAATTCTATGCTTGAACCACAGTTTGACTGGAGAAGCAGTGTTTTACAATGGACTGTTATTCTTAACCTTTTTTGTATCATAGGGCCTTTTGACACTCAGATGAAGCCTACTGACTCCTCAAAACAATGTTTTTAAATTCATGAAATAAAATACATGGAATAGCAAAGGGAGCCAATTATATTTTTAAAGTACTTATCAAAATATTATTTTTAAGTTCATGGATTCCCATTTAAGAACCCTTGTCTTAGAGGCTCAAGTCCTGACTGAAACATATAGGTTTTGTGACACTGGTTAAGTTTTTCACCACTTAATGCCACAAACAACTTTCTAAAGCAATAAGTGGCAGAACCATTGGTTATCAGTAAAGAAATCAAACAGGGACTTGACTGATTAAAAGAGAAAGCATTATTTAAGTGAACTTCTATATTCTAGTCCCACTGTGTTTATGCAAAAACTAAAAATAATCTATATTGGTAAAAGGATATTTCCTCAATGGGAGTCTCCTTGTACTGATGAAATTACAGGTCTAGCTAGATTGGAATCACAATGCTTGCATGTAATGGAGACTGCTAAACACTTGCCCACTGAATTGACTTGTATCAATATTTAAATGTTGTTAAATATATTCATGCTATTTAATGTCTTTAAACTGGAAGGAAATGATATTATTATGAGGTGACTAATGTTGTAAATGGATTTTTTTTCAAAAAGTGGTCTCCTTTTTCAAACATGATTATGGAAACGTTTTTTTTCCCCCAAACCATCTGTAAAAATCTCTGGTGGTTTCTTGCTCTTGGCTTGTCTTTTGAGTCTTGCCTTAACTTTTGAAAGGTCTTTTGAAAGGGGTATAATTTATTCTAGCTGCACTATGTGTCAGGTCTTAACTGTGACTTTGTACAAGTCACTTAACTCTCTGAACTACTAATGAGGAATTATGTAATTCACACTAAAGTAACTCATTTGTAAAACAAATGGATTGAATTAGATCAGGTGGTTAAATTTTTTTTTATGCCATGGATTCCTTTGGCATTCTGATGAAGCCTATGAGCCCTTTCTTAAAGTAATGTTTGAAATTCATACATAGGTTTACAAAAGAAACCAATTCTATTGATGTTCAAAGACAAGCTTGTGGACTTCAAGTTGAGAAACCATAAATGTGAAGATCTCTGAAGTCCTTCCCTTCTAGCTTAAAATCCATGATTGCTCATCTGGACATCACCAACGACATAGAGCATAATTCCATACAAGTTGACAAATTGGTCACGAGGGAACCATTCACTTACTGAGGACACTTTCTGATCTGAGCCAGACTAATTGTCAGATGACCAGTAGTCTATTTCTAGGTTCATCACTACAACTTTTCCAGCTTGGAAAGACCATTAGAGCTTGTGCTTTGCTTGTATAGACTTGAAGAACCTGTAGTCACCTCTACCAGTCACTGTGAGCATGAGACAGGTCATCAGAGAACATCTTCTACTAACTACGACTGTTGCTAATCTCTGTGACCATCTGAACTGGTGTTAAAGACAGGAATCTGATGTCAGGACCCTGTTGCAAGGTGTCTCATGCCAGGTTAAGAGGCAAGAGGTAGAAGAAAGAAGAGGGAACTTTGTGTCCCAAGACCTTTGTGTCCTTTTACTCACAAAGTAAGGGTAACAATCCAAACACTGTGTAGCTCGACAGGGTTGGTATAAGAAAGGTATTTAGTAAAATACTAGAAAACAGAGCCACAGACCAAGGTTTCTACTCTGTACTAGATTCAGAGGAACTTTTTTGATCATTCTTGTACACCCATTTCGGTGCAATGCTATACTTTTTAGTTTTATTCAATTTAGTTTTGATGCAGATAAAATTTTGGATAGTATACTAAAACTTATTTATTTAGTTTCATGTGAAATGCATCTGCATTTAGGCCTAATGAAGGAACAGCTCATGTGTTTTTGCTACCAGTGGCAATCTATTTGTCAAAAAGGAAACAAAAAAAGCAATTTGGAAATTAGATTAATGGTAATGAAACATATTATGATCTCCCTAAAATACTTCTCCTCTGGCTTTGGAATACATTTGACTGACACAAGAGGTAATGCATCATATTTAATTTATAGAAAATCATCATCATCATCATCATAAAACAGTAATAGCTAACATTTCTAAAGATCTTTAAGGTCTATGAAGCACTTTACACATATATTACCTCATTTAATTTATATAAACTTCTGGGGTAAGTTATAATTTTTCTCATTTTAGAGAAGAAAACCTTTAGGCTTAGAGACATTAACTTGCTCAGGGTCACAAAAATATTCTGGATTTCAAGTCTTTCACGCTACCTGCTTGTTACCTAAGTTCTCCCAACCAATGGATATTCTTTCAGATAAACTCTGATTATTTAAAAGAGTGGTTTGTGAGGGGAAGCAAGGTGGCTCAGTAGATTGAGAGCCAGACCTCAGATACTTCTTAGCTATGTGACCCTGGGCAAGTCACTTAACCCCCACTGCATAGCCTTTACTGTTCTACTCTGGAACTAATACACAGTATTGATTCTAAAACAGAAAGTAAGGATTTTAAGAACAATAATAAAATAAAAGAATGCCTTCTTTAAAAAAAGGCAATATGCATATTTTGAAACCAGAATATAGTAATTTTGAATTACTAGTTAATGCTTGGGAAAATAGAATTATTGGCTACATGCTGCCTTTCTCTAAAATCAACTTCGCATGGTCTCTCTTAAAATAAAACTTGACCACAGGGAATATGAAAACTTAATCATCTGCTATTTCAACATTTCAGCATGCCACCTAAATTAAGCTTTTGAACCATATACCTCTTTCTGGAAAATGAAATGAAAATGACTCCATTTGGAAGAAAATTTTTCGAGAATGATAACAAAAATCTAACTTAGTGGGATTTCTCTCAGCCAAAGTTTGTACACAAATCCAACACCAGAAAATAGTCACACCTTCGATGAAAAGTATTTTTTTTAAGTGTCAAAAGATGTCACTACCAAGACAAGGAAAGAATGAAGAAAATGACAGAAAGAAAGCCAAGATTTCAACCTTAGCCTCATTTAATGTTATTTCTTCAGGTTTCCTGGACTTCCTTTCTACCTATGCAAAAGTCAGATAAAACAATAAGTTCCCACTCTCTATGGAATCCAGAAGTATATTTGAAACATTCCAATGACAAGGCTAATAGATAACCTCTCTAGGTCTAACAGGTGGCATGAACAGATTTGATCCTCTGCCATGTGATGTCACTTATCCATCTCGGACACTCTGTGAGGCTGTAATTTCTTATCCAGCCAGATAATAGAATTAGAACAATTTGAGTCTAGGTTTTTCTTCAGGGAGAAGTAAAAGGCTGATCCAAGTATTCACCTGGAGGTTGCCTTAAAGGCCAAGTCATTTTTATTTTTAATCCTTACTTTCTATCTTAGAATCAATACCAAGTATCATTTCCAAGGCAGAAGAGTAGTAAGGGCTAGACAACTGGGGTTAAAGTGACTTGCCCAGAGTCACCCAGCTAGGGAGTGTCTGACACCAGTTTTGAATCTAGCATCTCCTGTCTTCAGGTGGCTCTCTATCCACTGAACCACCTAGCCGCCCCAAAACCAATTTGGTTTTAAAACTAATTCAAGGAGGTTTGGGTCCACTGCATGGTAGGTCTATAGCTCAGACTCGAGCCTTTCCATTTAAGCTTTTATATTCCTGTAAGACAGATGGGGACTAAAGTACTATCCAAACTTCTGGTTTGGAGAGTACAGACATCCAAATATTCTATGAGAAAACATTTTATACTTTATAATACAACTTTATAAGCAATTATTTGCCTACCCATAAGCTTTCATGGAATTTCAGAATCTGAAGGGGCCTTAGAGACTATCTGGCTCATAGGTTCTTAACTTGGGGATCATTAACTTATTTTCCTAAAAAATATTTTGAAGACTGACTTCAATACAATTGCCTTCTTTTATAATCCTGTGCATCTTATTTTTTGAATTTAAAAACATTTTGAGAAGGATACATAATTGTCATTAGACTGCCAAAGGGGTGCATGTCACAAAAAAGGGTAATAATCTCTAATCTAATCTAGCTTTCTTATTTTAGAGATGAAGAAACTGAGATGCAGAAAAGTTAGTGGAATGATCCAAGGTTATACAGCTAGTATGTAGCAAAACTGAGACCTGAAAGTCTCCATATCTATGTCTCTCTTCCTTAAACCAAATGACTAAAGTTGACCTAAAGGTATTTGTAAGTTTCTCAATTCCTACACTCTATGATATGAGTTTCTGGGACAAAATTATACATATTTATATATATGCATATATACATATATTATTATATATCATAAAAATTATATACACATATATTTAATATCTCATTCACCTGGGAGCAGCTAGGTGGTGAAGTAGAAAGAATGGCAGGACTGGAGTAAAGAAGACTCCTCTTCCCGAATTCAAATCTAGCCTTAGACACTTACTAACTGCATGACCTTGGGCAAATCATTTAACACTGTTTGCCTCAGTTTCTTCATCTGTAAAATAAGCTGAAGAAACTGCAAATCCCTCCAGTATCTTGCCAACAAAACCCCAAATGGGTTCACAGAGTCAGACACAACTGAAAAAACTCAACAACAAAACATCAGCATTTAACAACATTGGAGAGTTATTACTTTTTATTTTTTTAAACTCTTACCTTCCCCCTTAGAGTCAACTCTATGTATTGGTTCCAAAGCAGAAGAGTGGTAAGGGCTAGGCAATGGGGGTGAGCTACCCAGGTGCCCCCCCTTATTACTTTTATAATGAGAATTCAGGCAGTGTATTTTCCATTTGCTTACAAGGATGGGGAGGGAACCCTCTGATTTCATAGATTTCAAATCTATATATGGCTTCCAAAATTATGGTATGTGTGTGGTGATTATCCTTATATAGAACATATGTGCACAAAGCACTGTTAGAGTGTCTTTCTTCCCTCTAGACAGGGTATTTGAGGAGTAAATTGTTTATCCTGATGGCTTCTACAAAGACCTCAATTCTCTACTACAGAGAGGAATGTAACCATTGTAAAATGTCATATTTTACAATGTGGGTCATCTAGTTCAGAATATTTACCTTTTGGAAGGAAAAAATAGTTAAAATATGAAACTATAATAACATTAATTATAACTATAATAACATTAATTATAAGTCTAACGAACGCTTAGTTTCCTAGTCACCTTTTTTGGATCTTTAGAGTTATATGCTTAATTAAAAAAAATCCTTCCATTTTTGATTTTCTATTTCTTTTAGTTAATCATCGTTTAAATAATAAACTTTTTTTTCAAAATGGGGCTTTTTATCATATGAATTAAAGTTGAACTCAGGTACATCAACTAATTTTTTTCTTTTGATCTCAAAAAATTGGTTCGGCTTTTTAAGAATGTTATTGTCAGTGGAAGACATCATTTCTAAAGATCTCTCTACAGTTTCTTTTCCCTACTATTTTGTGAAAGAATATAAAGCTATGCTACAACTTAAAATGTTTAAAAAAAACAACAACCCTGCATGCATGCTGCTCATCTTCCAGGATACTACAGAGGATTAAAAAAAAAAAAAAAGCAAACCTTTTGGGAGGCAGTGAGGTGGCTCAGTGGATTGAGAGCTAAGACTAGAAATAGGAGATCCTGGATTCAAATCTGGACTCAAGACATTTCTTAGCTGTGTGACCCTGGGCAAGTCATTTAACCTCCACTGCCTAGCTCTTAACACCCTTCTGCTTTGGAACCAATATTTATTTAGTACTGATTCTAAGACAGAAAATAAGGGATTAATTTTTTTTGTTATGTTATCACATATGACATTTAATCAAGTAATCACTGTCATAGAATTAAGAAAATGATTTTGAATTTTGACTCTAAGGCTCGAGGGATTGATTACTAATGGTTAATTCATAGTAAGTCAGAAATATAAAGTTACCCTGAGTGTAAATAACTGGGCAAAGGACAAGACATGCTAGTGACTGCTGACAAATGGAATCCCTGGGTTCATAGGTCATATTGTTCCACTTGTGCTGTTAGAACCATCACTGCAAAGTATTTATAGAAAATGGAATGGCTGTCATATGACTTTGTTTGAATAGTTGGCTAATACTGGAACAACACTGTGAAATCTAATCTAATCTACCCTGGGTTCAATCAAATTAAGAAAACATCAAGTCAAGAGTAGAGTAAGGATTTGGGGGGAATTACAACTTACTTGTTGGGTGCTCGGTCTTGTAAATTGGTTAATGCAGCAAAGTTATTCCGTACAGTACGCAGGCTGGCCAGGACCTGCAACAGAGAAAGACAGTTCTATATTTTTAGTACCAGGAACATAATATTATTCAGAATGTCTAATTAGGCTGAGTCAAATGTGATTTTGCCATTGATCCAGTTTCAAATTGTACCAAATTTTGAATCAAAGTCTCTTTAGCATTGAAGCTACTATTCTCTATTTGAAATTGGGAATCCACTTGCCATATATTCCATTGGGTTGCATATATCTCAGAATGTAAGGGCTTCATCTGGTTCGTTTTTGGTGTTACAACTTCTACCACATTTCTGGATTTCTCATCTACCCAAACACTACAGGGCATTGGTACATCCTAGTAACGTCAGTAAATGTTACTGTCTCTGGACATAAGAGACAGAATGGCAAAGTAGATAAAGTTAGATTCAGTAAAATGGGTTTAAATCTACCTCAGACACTCACTTAGCTATACAACCAAGGGCAAATTATTTAATCTCTCCAAAGTTTCAGTTTATCCATCTATAAAAATAAAGGAATGAGAATAAAAATTTAAACAAAGCAAAGCAAGGTGGTAGCTTCTAACTCTAAACTGATGATTCTATGGTTGATGTCCCTATCCATAATTTTTCATTTTGGAGTGGAAAGATAAGATGGAGAAAGGGATTGGAAACTACACTAGAATGAGAAATAAGAGTTGGGTAGTTATCTTTTTCTACTTTTTGGCACTGGCTTTCCTCTGGGTGAACCAATTCCATTAGAATTGGGTCCATATTAAGTGTGATACATATAAATGTGCATTCAAGAGATTTCTTAGCCTATAAGATACTGCAGCATTAATTATGGTATCATCAAACTGGAATAATGATTGGTCACTTAAATTCTTATTTTTCTTCATCACATGTTGGCCATAGTGTAGGAAACATAAATTTCCAGATATCCAAAGAATCCCAGCTTTGCTCCATTTTTTTCATATTTTCATATTTAAGAAAATGGATTAAAATCTCAGCTAAGATACTAAGTAGCTACATGATCCTGGGAAAGAATGGCAATATGATTTAGACTCCATCAAAAGGAGCATGAATTCTTCAAGACCACTAAGGAATTGTTAACTTCATGGGTATGATATTGCGAAAGAATTATTGGAATTGTCTGTTTTATGGCCATGATTAACTCAAGATTCCTCAAGAATCTGGACAAATTCAAAATCTTTATTACCAAACCTGACCTGCTTGTTCCCTGAGTTACAGTCCTTACATCACCCATGTCCTGCTAGGCATCTCTGTCTGGATGTCCCAGCTGGCCTCCCAATTTCAAAATCCAGATGACTGAACTCATCACCTTCTTCCTTAAACCTTCCTCTTTCTCTGGCTTCCTTTTTCCTGTTGATGGCAGTCACCTTGGCTCAAGTGAAATTTGAGTCATCTTATACTCTTAACTCTTTCTTATGTTCCAAATCCTATAAAATGACCTCCAGACCAGCACCTCTGCTCCACCCACATAATCCTTACCCTCAATGCTTCCAGTGTTACTATCTGGTTCAAGCTCTCTTCACTTCTTTTCTGAATCATTGTAAAAGCCTTCCAATCATTTGTGAATACTTCAGTCTTTTTCTTTCCAGTACAGTCTTTCTATAGTAGCCAAAATAACCCCCCTAAAATACAGGTCTTTCTATGCCACTCCTCTGTTCCAAAACTTTTTCAGTGGTTCCCTTCCTATCGGCTATAAAATATCAATTCCAAAGACTGACATTTAATATTCTCCACAATCTGGCTCTAAAATAATTTTCCATGGGCTCATTTCATTGTGCTCTCCTTCACACATTTTATATTCTTTATATACCCTCTCCTACCTTTATACATTTGCATAGGCTGTTTTCCAAGCCTGAAATGTATTTTCATTTATTCCTATTGAAATCTTTATGTTTCTTCCAAGGTACAGATCTGCTATTACCATTTCCATGAAGCCTTCCACTTTTCTCCAACACCCAACCACACTCTGGTCTGTTCACTCTCCTTATCCCTAATTGAAAGTGGTTATTTTCCTTCTCCGATCATCCTAAGATATTCTGTATAAATTGCTCCTTTCCTCTAATACATTCTACCTTGTATTTTTGCACATATCTCAACTACCTCTTCATTCTCTTAGAGAAGTTATAAGCTCCTTAAAATCAGGAATGGCAATTTCCCCCTCTCCCATTATATCCCAGAGATCCAGCATTTGTTGCAATTCAGTTGCTCTAGTTGCCCTTCGTGACCCCAAATGGAATTTTCTTGGCAAACATACTGAAGTGATATGTAATTTTCTTTTCCAGTTCATTTTACATATAAGGAACCTGAGGCAAATGGGGTTAAGGGGTTATACAACTGGTGTCTGAGTTGGATTTTAACTGAGGTCTTCCTGACTCCAGGCTTGACACTCTATCCACTACTTAGCTTCTCATAGGGTTTAGCATAATGTCTTCTGTATGGCAGATACTTAATAAATATTATTTATTGAATGAATGGGTACATCCTAACTCTCAGTACTTAGCTGATAAGAGATAATTTGGATAACTAGTCATCTTGTGACATGATAAAATAAAAGTCGGACCATGTCACCCCCTTGCTCATTAAACTCTAGGAACAAATAAAACATTCTTTATTTGGAGTACAGAGTCCTACATAACCTGGTCCCAGCCTATCCTTAGTCTTCTTATATATTACACTCTCAACTCCCTCCCAGCCCCACTCAAACCCACAATATACTCTCCAGTTCAGTAATCCTGATCTCCTTGTGGTTCCTTGCACAAGATAATCTATGTCCTGACTCTGGCCATTTTCTCTGGCTGTCCTCCATGCCTAGGAGGCTCTTCCTTCTCATCTCTACCTCCCGGTTTCCTTCAGGTCTCAACTAAAATCTTATTTCCTATAGGAAGCCTTTTCCTACTCCTCATCCTAAATCTCGTGCTTTCACACTGTTATTTCCAATTTATTTTGTATATAGCTTGCAAGGACATAGTTGCTTATGCGTTGTTTTCCCATTAGACTGTGAACTTTCTTTTCTACCTTTCTTTTTCCCCCAGAACTTAATACAGTACTTGGCATATAGTAGGGACTTAGTAAAGTTTACTGACTGACTGAATCGGGCCAACTTATTTCTTTGACATGAAGCCTTGATTGTTATAAAAGTAATCTCCTTAAGCTATTCTGCATATATTTTATCAAACATGCCAGTGAAGTGTTTAAAATTTAACCACTGCACCAATCTGTCCATCCCTTTTCCAGGGAAATATTATTTTCTTAATATACTTATAGTGCCAGACTAGCAAATAACTACCAAGAGGAACTTCCATGACAACTGGATGAATACTATAATAAGATTTTGTACCTGCAAAATACTTTGCAGCTATAGTTAATTATTGAGTAAGGGAGTGATATTATCAGGTCTGTGCTTTAGGAAAATCACTTCGGCATCTGAGTGGAGGATAGAATATATATAAAAGAAACTTGTTTCAGAGAGAACAGTTAGGAGGATTATTGCAACAGGCCAGATGAGAGGTAATGAAGACCTGGTCTTGAGTGGTAGATATTTATGCAGTCAGAAAGGGGCAGATGTGAGAGAAATTGTTAGGAGAGAAGTGACAAGACTTGGAAACTGATTGGATATGAGTTCTTCAGGAGTACCCAGCATTATAGGAACAGGGTAAGTGATTGCTTATATCTCTGATTCTGAAGAGAGAATTGGGGGTGGGATTCTATAATAGTTTATTTCAAATAATATTGATGCCTCTGATGTTGGGAATTGCTTGCCCTTTGCCTATGGCTAGACAAGATCTCTCCCTCCTCTTGAATGAATCCCTAGAGCATACACATAACAAACTCTCCCTTCTCTTTTCCTTCAGTGCCTATTGGCTGTTGTCCAAAAGGGATCACTCAACTTTTCCTCAATGAAAATGAAGGTTGAAAAACTAAGAGGGTCATTTCCTTTCCATCTTTCCTTTCCAAAGAATGATCATAGGTTTTCAATGTCCTGGGAAGAATGAAGCTGACAAATGCATTAGGAAAGAAATACTCAGACCTCTGCTCATAGATGGCTCACACTCCCATGGAGAATAATTAAATACTAACATCATTTAACAAATATAACTTGAAGCTCTTTTAAGTTCAGAATTTTTATTTAGTAATGATAGTAACCAAATGAAATGATTTGGGCTACATTGAACAATTAAATCATTCTAGGCTCATTTTAAATAGCTCAGTGGCACAGTATATAGAATGTTGAGTTTAGAGTTAGGAAAATTTACTTACAAGTTCATATACAGATCCTTAAGGCTGAATAAGTCACTTAATATATGTCTTTCAAATATTAACTTTCTTTATCTGTATAATGGGGATATTTATAGCACCCATAACAATGAGGATTAAATACCATATCATAGCTACAGTGATGTATAAACCTTGAAGTACTATACAAATTTTACCTATTATTATTAAAAGTAGAATTATTTCAATAAGCGATTTATAAAGGCAAATTAATAACAATGAATCAACAGAAATCTGAGTGCAAGTCGCAAAAAATATTGATGAAGAAAAAATTTGCCATTGTCATTCTTGGATAAAAACCACCTATAGAATAGTAAGTTGCATTTAAAAGTTGAGAGTGCTAGGTCTGGATCATACTATTACAATTTATTGTCTGTATGACCTTGGGAATGTCCCATAACTGATTACTTGTGTGGCCTTGGGTAAAATACATAATCTCTCTCTTCCCCATCTCTAAAGTTAGAAATATGTGGCTAGGTGACCCCTAAGATCCTTTCTACCTCTAAATCGAACACCCCAGGACCTCCTTTTAAAGAAATTGTCTATCAGCAGGGTATTTTTTTGAAGAGCTTCAACTCTCTGCCACTAGATGGCTTCCAATCACACCTCATAAACATTTTAAACCCAATGGCAATGGAATGGAGAGATGGGATGCTTTGGAAAGAGTCAATTTCCTTATGTATCTTTAAACAATGTAAAATATAGGAAAAGCTCTAATTATAAAGGAGAAACAGCTCTTTAATTAGAAATAAATTCCTTCACATAGACACACAAGAGAAAGCTACTTAGGAGGCTTAGGTAATGGGGAGGAAAGACAGCCTTGGATGAAGCACTGGAATTACTCAGAAAAGCCTGAGTTTACAGTCTTCACAAGACATTTTTTAACTAAGAGACCCTTGGTTAAGTCATTTAACCTCTAAATGCTTCAGATACCTCAACTAGAAATTGAGGGAGTTGGAATCAATAACCTATAGTATCCCTTCAAGCTCTAAGTTAATAAATCTATATTCCTACCTTAACTGAAATATGCTTATCTTGAAATATTAAAAATGTGTAAGTCATGATTTCAACAAACATCAGACCACTTAGCTCTCAGAGCAAGACAGAACCATAGCAATCTCATGGTCTCATACTTTCATTTTATAGAGGAAGAATTGGAGGACTAGAGGAGATCAATGATAAGCAGGAGAATTAAAATTTAAACCCAGATCTGACTGCAAACCCACTGTTCTTTCCATTGTACTATGGTTCCTAAGGTTGGACCAAGCTGATTTTTGCCAGAGTTCTCTTCCATAATCTACCTGAGTGAGTCTATTTAATTGGAGGCATTAGTGGAGGCAACTAATTTTTTTTAGGCTACATTACACTATTTTAATTAATGCCAAAATATTTCGGTGAACTTACAAAATTCTCAAAACTTTTATCCTGATTATGGAAAAGACGGAGTCCTTACTGTCTATATTCGGAGTCCTTATTGTCTATATTCTGTTTCCTGACTACTATCTCTGAAACAAATTGGCTTTATGCTCATTGGCAAGTTCTTTCTCTCAAAGCCCCAGGCAACTCTTTAAAACTATAATGCACAGCAGTCCTTCATTGGTAGATGGAGAGTTCCTATCCTAGGAATTATCAACACAAATGAATTTAAAGTTTTTGTCCAAAAAACAATCTATATTTTTGAGCCTTCTTTCATTAAATAATTTAAGTTCTTTTCCATTAACTCAGAAAAGCGTTTGGATATCCCTACCATCTTCTTTGATCAAAGGCTCAGTTTCATCTCATATTGCAAATTCCCAAATAGGAACTCTGAAGAAGTGATGGGGTGTTTTTTGCTTTTTTTTAAATTTTATCTATCTATTTTTTGACTTCACAGTTCTCCAAAGAGTTTTATGATTTGAAATGAAGAATAAATACAAGGTTACCAGACTGTTTTAACAGGGCTACTGAGACAAGGGGTGGCCAAGTAGAAAGAGGTTTTTCTTGCATTTTCATAAGCAGGGTGTCTCCTGGGGACTTCTCCCTGCCACCTAGCCAACTTACCATGATACTTTTGAAGGGAAAATGCCAATTTCAAAGTAAGTAACATGGCTGTCAGATTTCTCAGAATGACACTCAGATTTTCCTGCCTGGGGAATTACCTAATGAAAGGTCTCTATCAGAAGTAACAGGAAAATATTTCAAAATAGGTATTAGCTAAATATTTGATGGGATGCTGTCAATTTTTCTAAGGCTGAAGGTGATTTTGAGCCTCCATAAGAGATACATGGAAAAGCAAAGAAAGGGAAGAAAGGAAGTTCTTTTAGACATTGGGAAGCTTTTTTCTAACCTTGACATCTACTTAAATATTTGGATTACAATTAACAATTAGATAGCACTTGGTAGGGCTTAACATACAACAATTCTGTGATGTGTGTCCTGCAAATATTATCTCCATTTTACAGAAAAGGAAAATGAGGCCAAAAGTGGTTAAGTAAATTGCCTGTAATCCTGCTTATGTTCACAGGGAGGATTTTTAACTCAGATCTTCCTGAATGCCAGATCTAATTCCATCACTTCTATTACACTGCATCTCTAAATTGCTACCAAAGATTCTACCATTTTTTCATCTATCTTAAACGTTTATGGTACTTACTGTAGTCCTTTCTAGAAATAATGATATAGTAGCTCACATTTGTATTATACATTTTGAAAGGAGGCATACTTTAGAATCTCAGTGGTTCCCAAACTTTTTTGGCCTACTGTCCCCTTTCCAGAAAAAATATTACTTAGCCCCCTGGAAATTAATTTTTTAAATTTTAATAGCAATTAATAGGAAAGATAAATGCACTTGTGGCCATCACTGCTTCCCTGGATCACTGAAGCACCCACCAGGGGGCAGCGGCACCCACTTTGGGAATCACTGCTCTAGATCAATAATGCTAAACTCAAATAGAAATGGACCTCTTGCCAAATCACATCTTGCCATAAAAAAAATATATATATATATTAATATTGGCTGTGTTGTGTTGTATTTTATATATTTTGCTAAACATTTTTCAATTACATTTTAATCTGGTTCTTGAATTTAGGAGTTCTGTAGGCTCTAGATGGCCTCACCCATCCTTCTCACAGTATGATTTTGTTATTCTTCATACATTAGGGAAGATTTTGGAGAAGAACACATTTCAGAGAGTACACAAACACCTAAGCTTGATGACTATAGAGAAAAAGATAGATTTCAAATGAGACCCCTCAGCAAGAAAATAAACATATGATGAATATAAAAGATTCTCATCTGTGATTTCTTTACCTTGAATAGTAAAAAACGAGGTAATGGCATTAGATATGGTGAAATTCTGTTGTCTGGCTGAGGGAAAAGACATGTCTGAATGATTTATCTGCAGCTGGGCAATTTCTCCAACACTCACAAATTCTTCTAGTATGAATATAGGAGAAATTAAGATGTTCACATCAAATAATCTGTCTGGAATATTTATGGTAGGTACTGTGAACCCTTCTAGAAATAATGATATGCTAAAAGGATATGTTTTTGTTAAAAAAACAGAGTCCTTGATCTCCTTTATTTCCAGTCAATTGAGACTAACTTGGAGGCAAACAACTTGTTTGTATCATATCTATTTAGTACTGATCTGAATGATCACAGAAGGCAGAGGATTTCTATTAATCACTCATTGTAAAGTGCCTAGCAAGTCAGACACTATTAACATCCACTAACCTCAGAGTCTAAGATTGCAGCTAAAGTCACATCTGTTTTATCTGTTAACATATTAAGCACAATGGGGAGACACATCAAGCATGCTACCCAACTCTTTATTGAGAAGGGAGGGACTTAGGAAACAGAACGAGACATACATTTTTGGACAGAGCCAGTGTTGGAAATTTGCAATGCTTGACTTTCTTTATGTACTATAAAGGTTTGGCTTTTCTTTATTTTTATTTTTCCTCCAATTAAGTATGGGTAGGGAAATGGGTAGGGGGGGGAGCTAAATGCTTATTAATTGAAAATAAAGAAATGTTTGCATGTTACTTCCTCTATTAAACTGTGAGCTCCTTGAAAGAAGGGATTTTTTTTTTGACATGTGTATATGTGTGTTCCCAGCTTTGAGCATAGTGCCTGGTACATAGTAGAACCTTAATAAAAGTTAACTGACTGACAAGTAGAACCAAACCTATTTCATCTGTGCTGTGATACAAGCTAAGCATGCATACTCATTATCTTAGATACAAAGCACTGATCTTTTTAACTCATCCTCCATTTTAATAATATCTTTCATTCACTGATTTTCAGAAGGTGCTGGGAGAGTCAAGTTGGTCATGAAAAAAAATAGGCAAGTCAAGTTTCTAACTAGTACTGCAGGGAATGCTGAAAAGGCATTTCTACCACATTGAATGGATCTACAGGTGCTTTATGGGAGCACTGGGACAAAAAATGCTCATGATGAGAAGGTGTCACTAAGTTTTAATGTGCACCATTGGATGGAACACTCATATTGATAAGCTTATTAATATTTTGAGATAATTAAAATATCTTTTTATCATTAAATGTGTTTGTGTGGAAATCTGAATATTTAAAAAATGGAATGATCATAACTGAAGATTTATATGGTATTTCTTCATGCCTCCTTGTCTGATTCTATTAGCTTTTCCAAATCTTTCCACCATTGCCGAGCTCCTACTCTTGGCTATCATAGATATGGTAAATTGGGGATACAGTATTAACTAGAAATCTCTACAAGTTCAGGACATGCCCAGATAGGAGAATTATAAAATCACTAAAAAATAAACTTTATTTTCAACAATGAAACATGGTACTACAAAGGCCTTTGAGAAGATTCCTTGAGCATATTTAACCCATAAGTGATACTTTGCTCTAGTTTAAAATATACTTGAGTGTTATGGGAAAATAGTAAGGTGCCACATATATTTCTGTTAATGTCAGATAGTTTGGTCTTTTTCCAAAAATAGTTAAAGACAAAAGAGGAAGCATGAAGTATGAGCATGAGACTTAAAAAAAGAAAGACTTTGATTCAAATCTCATCCTAAGCACTTACTAGTTATGAGACTCTGGGTTTTAACCAATCTGTGCCTCATCTTAAAAAAAGGAAATGTTTAATTTGATGGTCTCCAATTTTCCTTCCAGCTCTAAATTTGTGATTCTGTGAGAATAAAGGATAGTTTGTGACTTTGGTAGAAACAAAGGTTTGGGTTTGAATGATATCTCTAAAGAATTAAGGATTAAGATGACAAGTTGTTTTATTTGCTTGACACTAATATCACTTTAAACTAGAAATGAGGCCTTTAGTTAAGTCAAAAGGACAACTTCTTAGCAGATTCTGACTGGTATAATTGAAAGAACAGTTGACAGTGATTTAGGAGACCTGAGTTCAAGGTATAGCTCTGCTACTAACTTAGCTATAAATTACTTTATATCCTTGAACACGAGTTTTCCCATAAGACAGTCTCTAAGCACTCTTCCACCTATAGTTGTCAAGATGATTCTAGATGAAGTATTGATCTCTTTTATTCCAGTTAAGCTTCAAATCAGAAAAGATTAAACCATCTGAAATAGATATGTTTTATTCTCTCTTTAATGTCCTAAGAGATGGAAATTTTATAACCTCCAATGATGACCTGTATTCCAGGAATTAATAATGATTACTATTAAGCTACTAAAACAGTTTACATCCATCTACTTTTTTTTGTCCTAAGTGGACATATTATTAATCACCATCCTATGTTAGAACAACCTTGCTTGATTTTTTTAAAGACAATTTTAGATCAGATTACTGGACCTAGATTATTTTGGTTTTAAATATAGTCTGTGTATTTAAGGATATTATATACATACATATTTTTGAGAGAGAGAGGAAGAGAGAACAAGAGAAAGAGAGAGGAGCAGAGGGAGAGAGAAAGGGAGGGAGAAAAGGAGGGAGAAAAGGAGGAAGGGAAGGAGAAACAGAAGAGGAGGGAGAGGCAGAGACAGTAGCAGGGAGAGTAGGCTGACAGAGTCTAGTGGAATGGTTTTGAAATAAGGAAGACTTGAGTTCAAGTCATACCCTTTATGCTAGCTATGTGATTATGGAGAAGAGACACAACTTGACTATACTTCTCAGCAACTCTTTATGACAGGTTTCAGAAGAAGGGTCAAGTGTATTTGAATTGGTGGAGGAAGTTTCTAACAATGATAAAAGTCAAAGGATCATAGCTTTAGAGATGGAAATGAACTCTGAGGTTATTTAGTTCAATCTCTCACTTTAGGAATAAGGGAACAGCCTTGTTAAGTGTCTCAAACAATATCCCATGGGTAATGGTGTAGGCAAGAAAACACAAATCTAGTTCAAAAAAATTTTAAATTTTAAATTTGCATAGTGATAAATAATGATAAGGTAAAAATCCTATCCTGACCCCTTCTGGCTAAAAATGTCATCCAAAATGAACAAAAATTAGAATAGTAATAAAAATAAGCATATTTGTATTAATTTCAGTAAGTTGTATTGTCCTTTGATCAAGCTTTCTATCTCTTATGCTCATAGCAGGAAAACAAAGAGAACCTTTTTGGTTCAATACAATATCTTTGAGGCATGAGTCTATTTGAGGGAAATGGGGCTCCAGCATCTTGATTCACATAAAAATAAGAGATCAACCAAACGTTTGACAATTTAGACAGAAACCATTGCTAAAGTTATCCTCTTTCATATTTCTTTTAGTTATCTGAACAAGCTATCAAATCAAATCCATATTTAAAAAATGAAGAATTCCTTCCCCAATCTTCTCAATTCCAGCCTCCAAGAAATCAAGTCATTGATAAAATCTCCCCAAAAGTTGTGCTTACCTGAGCAAATGGAGTCACGATCAAGTCATCTCCATGTCTGAAAAATAAACCAGATTCATATTAGACATTAAAAATGCCTCTGTGGCTCTTTTTCAACAAGAAACTGCAAGCTCCAATTTTCCTGAGGCTTCTTAGTTAATGCCATCATTTTTTCCCTTTAGCGTCTGTCTTCCTAGGCATTGAGTATATGGTACAAGCGGAGTAAGGGCAAAGGAACATTAACCTTCATGTGTACAGAAGATGTTAAAAAATTTGTCCAGCTGCCCCCTTGTCACATGAAAGAATATAATTTCTGCAAAAATCCAAAGGATTTCAAGTATAGCATCATTCGGGTGGACAAAAACACATACAAGGTATCAGACAGCGCAGACATTATCCAACCATTTCCTTGGCCCCATATTCTTCTTTGTAATCAGATCCAGTTATTCGTGGCATTGACAAACAAGGGGTGCTGCTGGCCTGGGGGGGAGCACCCCCAGGGCCAGGGAACCTCTAAGTATTGGAGATGATTAGTATTGAGCGTTCTAGTTATCACTCATGAGCTGTGGATGAACTAGTAACTGTAGATGACTGGGGACTACATCATGGACTAATAAAAACCTAGTAAAACTTTTGAACTGACTCACATACCCGCTGTTACAGAGAGTGTTACCTAGTGTGTGCTGTTGCTGCAGCAACCTAAACCACACCAAATGCCAGGTGATGCTGGCGCAAGGTGTCAGTCTGACGTGCCTCATGGTGGGGAGAGGAATGGGGGAAGGAAATGTTTCTGATTTATTTCCCTTGTGCAACATAGCTACTTTGAGGAAGGAAGGTCACTTGGTCCCAAAGCTATTTCTTGATCTTTCCACAGTCTCCAGAGGCCATCAAAAATCTATGTGGGAATTCCCCTTCCTCCAACCCCCGACTTGGCTATGTGGTTTGGAATTCCGAGGAGTGACATCAATATACAAATGTAGTTTTTCTTTACAGCAAGTTTCACAAACATGATATTACACACACTATAACTAAACCCTTTAGCTCATCGAGGAACAATTTGAAAAGAACCTAGGATGACCTGAAACAGTTTTCACAAAAATGGGTTCTTAGAGAAATGGAACGTTGATGATATTAAGAGCCAGATAATGAAAGAATGAATGGCACTGAGTTGTTAGGTTCATCAGCAAGCTTCCTCAAGTTCTTGCAAATAAATATATAGAACATGAAAATTAAGAAAAGGTCAGAAAATTATATAAAAGAATAAGGATGATTCTGATTGTTTAGAGCAAGCTAAAATGACAGCTTTATCCTCTACAAATGACTTATCATGAAAGATACTACAACTCACAGTTTAATAGTTGGTCACATGTCCTTGGTATTATAAAAATCCTAAAAATTGAAACCTTAAGGCCTTTGACTTAATCAGGAAATTGATTATGTCCATAAAATATAAATACAGAAATAGGAAATCATCTACTTAACAATGCTATAATATTGAGAAATAAGTATGCTTATTAATAAATTAGTTTTAACATGACTGAAGGAAGAACAAAGAGTTTAGTAAATATAGGGAATCTACTTACACATATGCAAGATCTCTAGAAGCACAGCTTTAGAGGAATTGTGGAAGAAATAAGCAACTAGAAACCTACACTTTGCCCATGAATAGGTAGAACTGATATAAAGGGAGTTAGGGAGTTTAGTAGATAAAGCTTTGGTTCTATAGTCAGGGAGATTTGAGTTCAAATCCAGCCCCAGACACTTACTAGCTTTCTAACTCTGAGGCAAGCCACTAAATCTCTGTACAACTCAATTTCCTCATCTGTTAAATGAGGATAACAATGGAAGCTATCTCTCAGGCTTGTTGGAAAGATGAGTTAAATTTTAAATCCCATTGCAAACTGTTAAGAATTATATAAAAGTTAGTTATTATCATTAATAGAGTTAAAATGTTAATATTACCGGAGTTAATTAATATAAGTAAATTTTAATTTAAATACTCTATTATCTGTAGTAGCAATACTTTAAATAATAAATTAATTATAATACTTCAAGCTAAGAAACACTATATTATAAATAAAATAGTAATAACACAAAACATAAAAAGGTAAAAGTCTCAAGAAAATTATAAAAGCATAAATTAAGGATTATTGCCTATGATATTTTGAAATGTCATGAAGCAGACATTATCAAAATTATCTGGTCCTGTATGGAAAAACAGAAAAATGGAACAGAAATAACGAAGTCCTAAAGGAAACTAAAGGTCTAAAAGAGATTAATGCTACATGAAGCCAATATCCCAAGATATTGTATAAAGAATCATTTAGTAAAAATTATTGGAAAAATGAGATAGCAGAATGATTTTAAAAAGAATCAAGATCTGAAAAGAAACCTAGTGGCCACTGAGATTAACAAATGCCTGAAAAAAAATAATTTATTTTATAACATAATTGACAAGGGATCATCAAGACCTTGCTCAAAGTGGAGCCCTGTACCAAGGCAACCTACCCTTTTATCTCCTCCCTAATTAATTCTCTGGGCAGCTAGATGGTATAGTAGATAGAGACCCAGGCCTAGAGTCAGTAAGATCTGAGTTTAAATCTAACTCTAGATATTTACCAGCTGCATGGCCCTGGGCAAGTCACTAAATCCTATTTGCTTCAGTTTCCTCATTTGTAAAATGAATTGGAAAAGGAAATGGCAAACTATTCAAGTATTCTTTTCAATAAAACCCCAAATGGGGTCACTGACAAGTTGGACATGACTGACAGCAACTGAACAACAACCAACCAATTCTCTATCCTGATTAACAGTGGCTATTCTCAAATCTTAGTATATGTCAGAATTGAAATTTGAACCCAGATCTTTGTTGGCTCTGATGTTTACTTTCTAAGCACTACACTCTGCTTCCTTTTCTGTGGTAAATATATCAGATAAAACCTAACACCCAAACTCAGTAAGGAATTGATGTAAAAGGACGAAATTTCTACAATAGATGAGCAGTCACAAGAGATAAAAATATAGATATATGCATACATATACAGTGAGATGTTTGGTTATTTTTTTAATTCAGTCATTTGGCCATGTCTCCTTTTCAGAAAAAATTATTAGTTTGTTACATTAAAATTCCATTATCCCTCCCCTTCCCAAACTATAGAAAGCATCATAAAAAAGACATACGCATATATAAAACTATGTCTTGTTTATTCCTATTTATCCTTTCTTTCTTTGAAGGTAAAGATATATATAATTCATTCTTCAAATATTATTTCTGTTGGTGTACATATACTGCTCTCTTGGTTTTGTTCATTTCACTCTTCATAATTTCATGTAGGTCTTCCATGTTTTCCCAAAATTAACCTGCTTATAATTTCTCAGAGCACAGTAGTATTCCATCACAATCATATGCCACAACTTGTTTAGTCATTCCCCAATTGTTCAGTTCTTTGCTACCAGAAAGAGAGCTAATAGAAATATTTTAGAACATGTGGGTTCTTTTCCATTTTTTCCCTGATCACCTTAGGAAATAATTGTGGCATGGCTGAGTCAAAAGGTATACACAGTATTCAACTCTTCATGATTTCCACGGAGGGCCTTCTTTCTTCCACTATCTCCCAAAGTCTGTCCCAGCTCATCTTCATTGATTCCATGACACTGTCTATCCATCTCATCTTCTGTGCTCCTCTTTTCCTTTACATTCAAATCCTTCCCAACATGAGGGTCTTTTCCAAGGAGTATTGTCTTATTGTTTGTGGCCAAAGCTTCAACTTCAGTATGTGTCCCTCAAATGTATATTGTGAATTATTTTAAGTATTGACTGATTTGATCTCCTTGCTCTCCAAGGGACTCTCAAAAGTCTTCACCATCATCATAATTCATAAGTGTCAATTTTATAGCACTCAATTTTCCTTATACTGTAACTCTCATGGTCATACTAGAAAAACCATAGCTTTGGCTACATAGATATTTGTCAGAAAGGTGATGTCTCTGCTTTTTAGTATACTGTCCAGATTTTCCATGGATTACCTTCTAAGGAGCAAACATCTTTTAACGTAATAGATGCAGCTGCCATCTGCAGTGATCTTTAAGCCCAAGAATATAAAATATGAACCAACTTTCATTTCTTCTCTTATTTTCCAGGAAATGTTGGGACCAGTCGCCATGATCAAGTCAGTTTTTGTACCCTCTTATTTCACCCTCAGCAAGAGGCTTCTTTATTCTTCTTCATTTTCTGGTATCAGAGCTGTATCATCCACATATCTGAGACTGTCAATATTTCTTCCGGGTACCTTAATTCCATCTTTTTCTTCATGTAGCCTAGTATTTGGCATGATATATCCTACATATAAGTTAAATAAATAAGGTGACAATATACGGCCATGTTGTACTCATTTCCCAATTTAGGGGAGACAAATAAGATGATCTGGTACTCCTGACTCTTTGAGGTCTTGCCACATCTTATTGTGAACCAGAGTCAAAAGTTTTAGTGTAGTCAAGGAAGCAGAAGTAGATTTTTTTCTGGAACTCCTTTTCTTCCTCAATAATCCAGCAAACATTGGCAATTTGGTCTCTAATTCTTCTGCCTCTTTTAAAACCAGCCTGTATTTCCAGAGAGGTAGGAGATGGATAAAATATAGATATTTCTGGTAACCATTTATCACACACATGCAGTGCTTATATTCATGTACAAAACTATGTATATATATGTATAGGCTATATAACATGTGTGTACACATAGCATGACATGAATATATATGTATATTCACAGCCCTTGTGTTTTGTAATGATATTTTGCACAGCAAAATGGAAAGCAAGATGATGGACAGTTACCTGATTAGAACATAGAATGATCTGAGCCTGACAGAAGGTGCCATGTGCCAGGAGAGTTGAAACTCAGGTATAAAAGGAAGGATTTGAACTGGGAGATCTTCTCAATCTGAGATATTGGGAAGTGGGAGGTTGTGGCGAGGGTAGGCCATAGGTCAACTGAGTTACTAGCAACCTGCACCATCCAATTTCACAGTGTCAAATCCTGAGTTACCCTTATACTGAATAATCTGATCCTGATTCATTCACCAAGAAGAAGCAACAACATCTAACAACAAAGTAACCTGATTTAGGTTGAACCCAGTCTGGCCTACCCAGACTGCCAACTGGCAATTATCAATTGACAGCTGACAAGCCTGACTACCATTAATTCAAGTACCATCTTTATCATCTTTAGCTTAGGTTAAGGATTTCCTGTTTCCCTCCTTCCCAATCATTGCCCTGCCTCCCCTCCTAAGCCTGATAACATTAAATCTTTTAACTTAGCTAGGTTTGGTGTCAACTCTATCTTAGAACTTTGTGATTATATCCCTGGGACATTTGAGGCAAAGGAGAATAATATGGGTCTTAGCAAGATATAATCTGCAGTCAACTTTAGCGTTTTCCTTTCTAGGCCAGAATAGTTAGTTAGAAGTAGCTGTACAATTCTAATCACAGGTTCTTCATTTGTCTGGCTATTCTGTGACACTGTTATTCTGAAGTTGAGTTTAGTAGATTCACAACACCTATTTCTGTGGGGTCCTTTGTGTTTCACTATCACAACTTAAGTTACACTTAGGTATCACACACACACACTCAGCTTCAGCTCCTCATAACACCAGGGTCATTATTACAGTTTATATAGTTATTGTGCACATATTTACATGCATCATATATGTATATATGCATGTATGTTATGTGTTATATGTGTATATACAAATGTAGTGTATATGTGTATTATATACACATATACTGACTTTCTGAAGAAGGAAATACAGACAATCATTTAAAAATTGTTCAAACTCTTATTAAGGAAATTCATGGCAAAGAAATTATGGACAGATGCCAACACTTAAAGGTTTTGCCTTATACTGCTCAAAAAGACAAAAAAAAATCATGAAACTCAGGAATGGCAAAGTTGTGGAGAAACAGGGACAGTTTAGTATTATTGATAAAACTAAGGAATGATGTGGTCCTTTTTTAGAAAAAGTGGGCATCTATAATTAAATTTACTAACTTGATCAAAGGCAGCATAATAGGTTGAAAAGTACAAAAGATTTGAAGTTGGGGAATTGGGGTTGAATCATGGCTCTGATACAGAGTAATTCTCTTTGGGTGACCTAGAGTGATTCCCATAAGCACTTAAGCCTAATTTTTTCAAAATAAGGTCTGGAAAAAGTTGTGCTCCCTACCAGAGAGGGTTGTCTTGGGAAGATGATGTTAAGTTTTAAAGATCTATGTGGAGTGGGACAGATAGATGGCTCAGTGGATAGAGAGCTAGGTCTAGATGGGAGATGGGAGGTCTAGAGATTCAAATCTGGCCTCAGATGCTTCCTAGTTGTGTGACCCTGGGCAAGTCGCTTAGCCCCCAAATGCCTAGCCCTTACTGCTTTTCTGCTTTGGAATCAATACACAGTCCAAGACAAAGTTAATAGTTTTAAAAAAAGTCTATAAGGATCTAGTCTAATATTATAATATCAGACACTTTGACCCATTAATTCTTCTATTGGGACAAAATCCTAAAAATGCTACTTAAGGGGGGGAAGGCATATATTTAATAAGAAAGAAATTCTGCCTTATCTGGAAGAGAAAAAAATTGGAACAAGCTATTTATTCAGTGGCTGGAGAATGATAGCACGTACCATATTATCATAGTAATATTATCGAGTCTAAAACATGACAGTTATGAAAAATATAAAGAAGCATAGATGCTTAGTAAATATCTGAAATGATTTGGTTAAGAAAACAATCAGAACACATGCATTGATTATAATAAACTAAAACTTATATACCACTTTAAGGTTTTCAAAGTAATTTATGCTACTATGTTAATTATTATTATTACTACTAATAATAAACTCAATATTTATATAGCACTTTCTGTGTTTGTGGTTGTTTCTGTTCTGTCATTTTCAGTTTCTAATTCTTCATGACCCCATTTGGGGTTTCCTTGGCAAAGATACAGATGTGGTTTGCCATTTCCTTCTACAGCTCATTTTACAGAGGAGGAAACTGAGGCAAACAGGGTTAAGTGACTTGGCCAGGTCATAAGCTAGTAAATGTCTGAGGCTAGATTTGAATTTAGGAAGATGAGTCTTCCTGACTTTGGGCCCAGCACTCTTTCCACTATGCCACCTAGCTGCCTTACATAGCATTTTAAGGTTTACCAGATATTTTATAAGTAGTACCTTATTTAGTCCTCAAAATAACCCTAGGAGGTTGGTAAATATTATGAAAATTTTCATTTTACAGATGAGAAAACTAAGGTATACAGAGGTTACATGATTTTCCCAAAGTTGAACACTGATGGGACTGAGTTTGGATTTGAACTCAGGTCTTCCTGACTTTACGTCAGTCTAGCACTCTATCTATATTACCTAGCTTCAATCCTGGAGGAAGTTTGCTGTTATTGTCCCCATTTTACAAATGAGGAAAAATGAGGTTGAAAGGTTAATTTACTTGTCTGAGTTGACATAGCTAGTGTCTGAAGCAAGATTTGAATTGAACTCATCCAGATCAGATCTAAATGCCATGTTCCAGTCACAATAACCTCCTAGTAACTGATTGACTAGGTGACAAAAGGAAATGATGAAAAAAAACAAAAGAAAGAGATATGTAGAGGGGAAAAAGAATGGGGAGAAGAATGAGTAAAAAAAATTACTTTGTTGTAAAAATTTATGTATATATTTAATAAAATGTAAATAATGTAGAGTTTAAAGTTTTATTTGAGATTTTATTTTTTATTTTGTTTACTTGGTTGAATTTTGTTGACATTTTTCTCTTTTTTAATATAAAAATGATTTTAAGAGGATGCATAAAAAATTTAGGCATATACAGGATATCCTCTGAGTATTTCCACTGGAAAAACAATCATACAGGGGCAACTATGTAGGATAATGGAAGACCTGGTTTCAAATCTGGCCTCAGACACTGGGCAATTCAGTTAACCTTGTTTGCCTCAATTTCCTCATCTGCAAAAATGAGCTAGAGAAGGAAATGGCAAACCATTTCAGTATCTTTGCCAAGAAAATCCCAAATGGAGTGACAAACAGTTATGCAGGACTGAAAGTATTGAAAAGCAATACCTACTAAATTTCAGACACTACAGTAAACACTACAAATGTTTTCTTATTAGATCATCAGGTAGGTGTATTATTATTATCCCCATTTCATAGGTGAGGAAACTGAGGCAGATACAGGTTAAATCGCTTGCCCAGGGTTACACAGCAATTAAGTGTTTAAGGCCACATTTTAACTCATGTCTTCCTGACTCCAATTTCCCAATCAGGGTATCTGTAAATCTCATTTGCCTGTTGAATAGAGTAGTAATTGGGATTAAAAGATAAGAAACCTTCCTTACCTGATATTTAGAAATTAACAATAGCTCAAATTTATTTAAAAATGTATAAATCATTTTGCTGTCAAAAATCTCATTTGGTAAAAAGTGTAATTATAACTATCCTTTTTTTGTAGATGAAATGACTGATGTATGGAGATAGAAAGGGATATGATTTGTTCAACATAACAAAAATAAACATAGAACATGTCTACAATTTAGCAAAATGAAATATTCCCCAGAGTATAGGCTCCCAAGAACCAGTACACATTCAAACTTGTCTTGATTAGTATCAGTGTGGTTATTTGTTGTCATAGTCAACTTTGCCTTGATTCCCTAAAATTCCTATTGAGTGTCTCAGGCAAAGTATAAAATGACATCTTTTAAAATACAGATCATTTCCTCAAGGCTAAAATAACTCTCTGGGTTATACTGGATTAATTACTGCAATTTTCCATAAAATGGTAGGGACTGAAATATGTGGAGATGGTCCTTGAAGTCTCTCTTAGATGAGGCATTCTTGGCTCTATGATTCTGGACATAATCTAATTTTTGACTATTATTTAAATTGATATAGTTGGAAATTACTCACACTGCTTTTCCATTGTTGTATCAGCTTGATCCACAGATACCTTATCTTCTGTCTAGGTTGCTTGGCTCCACCTTATTTCTAACTCCATTCTAAAGTCCATCACTATTTTCTGAGCTTACATGCTTTCATTTCATTTTGTTGGATCATTTTTGGACATCTTTTCTCATTTTTTCAGTCCTGATTTGTGCAAGAGCCAAATCTTTCCTATTCTGATAATCTGACATTTCAGTCCTTACTCCTTTCCATTCGTGACTCTGCTGGTACCCAAATTAATGCTATCTCTCAGTTTTGGGCAGAGAGCAATAGTCATTCAGCTAGACTGCTGCTGCCCTCTGCTGGGTACAAAGAAATCTAATCGAACTGGGCAGCCCTCCTTAAATTAGTATCATATCCATGAGATAGGATGATACGCATGGGCTTTGGATGTGATAAGGCAGCTAGGTGGAGCAGTGCATACAGTCAAGGAAAACTTATCTTCCTAAGTTCAAATGTGGCTACAGATACTTACTACCTCTGTGACCCTGTACAAATCACTTTACCCTGTTTGCCTTGGTTTCCTCAACTGTAAAATGAGCTAGAGAAGAAAATGGCACTCCGGTATCTTTGCCAAGAAAATGCCAAATGGGGTCATAAAGAGTCAGTCACAACTGGAAAATGACTGAACAACAGGTATCCTCACTTTATAGGTAAGGAAAGAGCCCCACAGAGGTTAAGCAGCTTATCTAAGATCACACCAGTAGCCAAATTACATAAATAATATGTCTTCAAGTAATGATGAGGCCATGCGCAATAACAGAGAAAAATTGCATTTGGAGTTGGAGGACCTATATTGGAAGTCCTGGCTTTGCCAGTAGCTGGTTTTATGGCCATTAACAGGTCCACTGTCTCTTCAATGGGACTTTTCTTTATTTGTGCGGTAGAGTGAGGAGAAAGGGTTGAATTAAGTGACCTCCAGGTTCCCCTCCAGGTAGAAATCTCTGATCATAAGCCTTAATATAGTTTTCCACAATGGGCTATGAGTTGACAAGAGTCAGAGCAGGATTATTGCTTATGGATGAAAGAAAAATCCTGCCTTCAGGGAGTATACTATTTATAATCAATGCAAACTGCCACCCTAATCTATATCTCAGAGTCAAGGCAATTTTCTTTTTCCCATGAAGTGAGTATTTTTCAGGTCACTATGAAAGGAAATGTAAAGAGATTCCCATCCTAAGGATGGAGGGAACCCAGTGGAATTGGTCATCAACTTGGGAAGCAGGGAGAGAAGAGGGGAGGGAAAGAACATGAATCATGTAACCAAGGAAAAATATTCTAAATAAACTAATTAATCAAAAAAAGTAATAGTAAAGCATATACACTTATAAAATATAAAAGAAAAGTAAATATAAAAGAAAAGTAAAATAAAAAAAAATTTAAAGGCAGAGGGAAATCACAAGTTAGCTATATTATATCTTTTTGGCTCCAGACATATAAATGTACAGAAAAGCTCAGGGCAGCTGCTTCCAAAACAAATAAACAAGCAAAGGTAAAATTTTAAGCTAATTTCAAGGTGGGGGGAACCCCAATTACTTGGTGGTCTGAGGGTACCACAGGTAAGGTCAAGGATCAGTCCCTTCAGTTAGCAGTCCCACAGGATAATAAAAGCTAACATATTTAACATTCTAAAGTTTGAGAAGTGTTATACATGTTTTCTCATTTGGTCTTTGCAATTGTCCTGGGAAGTAGAAGCTGTGATTTCCCCCATTTTACAGATGAGGAAACTAAGGCACAGGATAAAGAACTTGAAAGGATCACACAATTCATAGAAATCCAAGGAAGGGTGTGAACTCAGGTTTTCTATCCACTATGTAAAAATTTTTCTGTCATTCTTACATAGCTTCCCCACTCAAAATTGCTACCTTCTGTATTTGAACCATTTGAGCAGTTAGAAACCTTTTAAGGAGGTGGAGGCAGGGAGAGGAAAGGGGAGGGAAAGACAGATAGGTTCCTCCTCAAGCTTTGAAATGAAATCATTCTCTTTAAAAATTCATTCACCTTAGGATATGGAAGATTTTTCAGTTTCCTAAAATTCCCTATTGAAATGGAAATATCTCTGGGAAGAAGAGTCCTTTAAAAGCTCTTCTTAGAATTACTTGATCTCAAGTTGAGGGCAACTGGGTGGTACAATAGATAGGGTACAGAACCTGAAGGGTTCAAATCTAGTGTGTGACCCTGGGCAATTCACTTAATCCTGCTTGCCTCAGTTAGTGGGAAAAATTGCACAGAAAGGGATTGGAATGTTGGGAAATCATCCAATTTGGCAAGGGAAACCTTATAAATAAGCCTATATCTCTGTGCTAGGAGGACATTGTACTTTGGCATCATATATACAAGCCTTGCAAACAAGAAATACACGAAATAGGTGTGATCCAACAAGCTACACCATTAGATTATTCATTACATAACATCATACTGGGAGATAACGTGTATGTAAGAAATTTTAGCAAAAAGTTAGCTATAGACACAAAGTGGGTTGGTCCATTACACGTTTTATTAACTACTCCAACAGCAATCAAGGCAGTGGAGAAGAATTCATGGATTCATTGTTCTCACACAAAACTTTACAAGCCTTATACCACAAATGAAATCACAGTGAAACTGAAAGTGATAAAGTGCTGAGAATGAACATTAATTAGAAACAATAAAAACAAATCCTAATAAGTCATAGCTCCAAAAAACAACTCCAATAAAAGAAAAGATCTTCAGGCAAGTATAGACTACAGTCATTGATGTGCCCGGAGAGTCAATCCCAAAAATTGAGTCTGAATACAGCAATGCAAAATGCAAAGGGACTTTA
The DNA here is from genome assembly GCF_016433145.1 of Gracilinanus agilis. NCBI lineage: Eukaryota > Metazoa > Chordata > Mammalia > Didelphimorphia > Didelphidae > Gracilinanus > Gracilinanus agilis. Next base: position 359,077,591 of record NC_058130.1, on the reverse strand, counting down.
TTATCTTAATTTAAACCAAAGGTCTCAGTGCCTGAGCTGGATTTTTATAGAGTGGTAGGCAGCAGGGAGCAGGATAGGGAGATGTCTTCAAGGTAGGCTGGGGAGCAGGGGAAAGGTCTGGAGGGTAGACATTCCTTCAGATAAGGGGGGGGGGATAAAATTCCTTCAGATAAGGGAGGAAGGTCTGGAAGGAATTCCTTCAGGTAAGTGGGGGGAAGGTCTGTAAGCCAAAGGTCTGTAAGTTAGGAATTCCTACAGACAAACCTATTTCACTATAATGTTATACAAAGGTCTGGTTTTTTAATTCTGACTCTTTCTGGGTTCTACATCATGACTAGATGACAATCAAAAAATATACACAAAGGGGACAAAACAACTAAAGAAAGTAAGAAAAACCAGCCCAGAGGAAAAGACAAGAAAGAACAAAAGCAGCAAGACAAGACACAAGAAAAGCTTTGAACTGATAACAGACACAGTAAAATCTCTCTGAATTTTGTAAATTTGTATATATTAAGATGTGGACAGATGATAAACCGGACAATTATGTAAGATAGTGCGTCAATAGCATAAAAAACAAAAATTAACTTCACACATTAGGGAAAACATGCAACACACATAGCTTGGAAGAAATGAAGAGAGCCATCAGTCAACAACAAAGAGGAATCAAAAAGGAAGATGTAAGTATTCATGCAAACAGTACATAAAAAAGGAGACATATACAATTCAAAACTGACAATTTGTTAACTTCATGTAGATAAATGAGAGTCCATAATTGCAAAGAAATACAAAATGTGGAAATACTTGGTTAGAATGCATATGGTCTTAAACAGAAAAACCAAAAATTTTTCTGCTTGAGTAACACTAGGATGTAAGAAATAACATAATTGTTGTAGTGTATGTAATTGATGTAAAAATTGTATACATATAAATATATGTAACACAGTTTTGCATATGTAGCTATAGGGTTTATAAAATACTGTATCATACCTTGTACATAGTGTTCAAAACAAAGAATGAACAGAATTAGGATAACTTAGAGAAATGGCTTAGCAAATAGTTTAAAGTTACTAGATACTTAGTTTAGATTAGCACATGGGGTAACTATAAGATTTGAAACTAGAGTAGCAGAATAGTTATTTTTAAGGAAATTATATGTAAAATCATTAGCTGGAAATTGTGTTAATGGAAATGTTATAATTGAATTGATCTTGCATAATAATAGAATAAAATAGGAAATTGTTGTATTAGTATAAAATAGCAAAGATAGAAACTAGAAATAGTAGTGGTTATTGATTTTTGGTTATATTATTATATTGCAACAATTGTTCTTATTTTCTGTATTGATTTTTGTAAACTGCAATTCTTATCCCAAACCTCCCCTTCCCCCCCAAAATGTCTTAGTTTAGGGTAGGTAGTTAGAAATCTAGGATAACATAGTGTAAGCTAAGGTTGTGTTTTTTTTATTATTGGGGGGTTAGTTTAGCAAATAGCATAGGATAATTAAGGGTAGTATAATACTTCACATCACTGAGCTGGTTAGCTCACTGTGTGAAAGGGTACGATATTATGGAGAAAATTGCACAGAAATTATTTGGAATGTTGGAAAAAGAGAGGATTGACAATGAAGGCAGTTGAAGGGGGGAGGGGAGGGACTTGGAAGAGTGACAGTTGCTCTCTGAGGACAATCTTTCCAATACCTTGGGACTGGAGGGTGCTCTCTCTGCCTCTCAGGATAGAAACTACCTCTATTCCTGGGATTTTCCCAACTGTTTTCTCTACCTGGATTCCTGTGGATGGTGCCATCAAACAAAAGGATTTGAAGGGGGCTGCTTCAACTGTAACGCCTGTCTTTAGGGGCATTAGCCCAAAGAGACAGGCTAAACCAGCTCTGAAGGTCAGAATCTCTTTTCCTCTTGCTGTCTACTGCTAAAGAATTTGAACTTAAGAAAGCTAGCATAAATATAGTATAGAATCAGAAGAAAGAAAACCTCCATAAGCCTGTGAGCCCTGGGCTCAGCTCAAATCTGAAAGAGACTTGAAAACCAATCTGTGCTTAAGGTTGAGGAAAATCCCTACTTCCCTCTATCCTGATCCCTTCCCTTTTAGACTTGTTATTAAACCAACATTAGTTAAATAAACACAGTCAGATAATCTTTGTAAAGGTGAAGGGGGCCTCAAGGGAGAAGCTCCCTGATCAGTCAGTTAGGATTGCTCTGAGGGTTAGCTAATCAACACACTTGGGTAACCACAGTAACACCATCTCAAGATTTCCCTTTCTGATTTACCTTTGTAGAGAGTTTTCTTACAAGTTTCTCATGTGTTAAATGAGCCGGAAAAGAAAATAATAGATTATGCCAATATCAATGTCAAGAAGACCCAAAATAGGATCAGGAAGAGGTAGACCGAACTGTACGAGAGTTGAGAATATGTCCTAAGGATTTATATCTCTCCATTACAATATTTTACTCATAATCTTTTATGTTTTGTAATCACACACTATAAGTTTTATTTTCCTAGGACTCAATTCTCAATTTTCATTTAGAGATATATTTCCAACTTGCTGTTAATTTCTATACTTTACTTAGCCCTTTAACTAATGTGAAATTAATTAGGTTTTATAATTTTCCAAAGAATTTAGGATGAAAATAGCCATCACAACTTTTTCTCTTTTTGTAGAATTTTATTCTTAAGGGTATTTCTTTTCTCTTTACAAAAGAAGAACACCAGTGGAAATGCGCGTTGGCTGGTGGGGGGAGTGTTGTGTGTGAAGTGGGGGTGAAGGGGAAAGTAAAAACATGAATCATGTAACCATGGAAATTTTTTCTAAAAAATAAAAAAATGAAAAATTAAATTAAAAAAAACAAAGAAAGAAGAACAAAATGTTTAGGATGATCTCAGGGCATCAGTACTCAAAATGAAGTCTTGATATCTCTGAAGAGAGTAAGTCACCAAGACCTTTACGGAAGGTTCATAAAGTCAAAATTAGCTTTTTTAATAGTACTGAGATATTTTTATTTTTAATATGGCAAATATCACTAATTATAATCCACAAAAACAAAAGCTCTTTGGAAGCTGATCATGAAAACTTAAGACACTGGTCTTCTATTTCTCAGCTTCAGGCATTTTGTCTGGCTGTTCACCATGCCTAGAAAGCTCTCCCTCCTCATCTTTGAGGCCTTTTGATTTCTCTGGCTTCCTATAGATTCCAGCAAGAATCCCACATTAAATAGAAGGCTTTTCCCAATCCTTTTTTAATTCTACTTTCTTCTCTCAATTATTTCTAATTTATTCTGTATATAATTTGTATATGATTAATTGCATATTTTTCCTCTATTAGACAATGAGAGATCTTTGAGGTCAGAGACTGTCTTTTGCTTTTCTTTTTAATCTCAGCACTTAACACAGTGTGCCTGGCACATCAAAAGTGTTTATCAAATATATGCACACTTGTAGATATTTACATGCATACATACATTTTCTTTTTTTTTAAACCCTTACCTTCTGTCTTAGAATCAATACTGTGAATTGGTTCTAAGGCAGAAGAGCAGTAAGGCAGAGGCAATGGGGGTTAAGTGACTCACCCAGAGTCACACAGCTAGGAAGTGTCTGAGGCCAGATTTGTACCTAGGACCTCCCATCTCTGGGCCTGGCTCTCAATCCATGGAGCCACCTAGCTGCTACCCAGCTGCCCCTCATACATACATTTTAAAGGAACTATTTCACTTTTTTTCTTTCCTTTTCCACTTTAGCCCAGAACCTGGCAAAATGCCTGGCACATACTTGTTTGTTTGGCTTTTTTTTGTTTGTTTGTTTAAAGCCCTTACCCTCCATTTTAGATTCAATATTATATATTGGGAGTTGCAGAGCTGGAGGTTATGTGTTACAGGTTATGTGAAAAATAATGCAATACTCACAAGTTATAAGAAAGAAATAGAAAGAAGGAAGGAAGGAAGGAAGGAAGGAAGGAAAAAAGGAAGGAAGGAAGGAAGGAAGGAAGGAAGGAAGGAAGGAAGGAAAGAAGGAAGGAGA